>NW_006295559.1:2160147-2180246 GCF_000327345.1 Myotis davidii | reverse complement strand
GAACTCAGCTGATTGGTGAGTTTGGGAGAAGGGATTGGGAGTTCTGTGAGCGGTGGCTTCCTTCTTCCTCTCTTTGAGTCCACTTGTCTGTAGAAGGGGCCTGCTCTGTGTGCAGTCTGCCACGTGGTTAGTATCCCTGGTTCAGGGATAACAGCCGTGATGACCAGATATGTAAGTCTGTTTGGGATTATTCCATAAACACAGCCTGCCAACGATTCCTCCTCTTCCTGTACTTGCTTGCCCATTCTCATAGCAACAAGTGGAATCTACTGCCTCACCCCTTTTAATCCAGGCTGGCCTTTTGATTTATTTATGAGTTCTAGTCCTTGAAAGGCCTCGCAGCTTTCATTTGCACCCCTCTTGGAATCTGGCCATGCTATATGGAAGCCAAGCCATCCTGCTGGAGAGAGAGGTAGTGGATAGGAAGCATCATGTGAAACAAGAAGAAATTTGGAAGAGAACAGAAGTGCCATAGCCAACTCCCAGCACCAAAGGCTCCAGACATGTGAGAGAGCTCCCTGAGACCATTCAGTCCAACCTGCCTGCTACCTGAACACAGCCTTATTGAGTGACCCCCAAATGATATTACATGGAGCAGAGGAATTGTCCAGTCAACCCACAGAATCATCAGAAGTAACAAAACATTTTTTTAACACAACAAGATTGAGGGTTTGTTACAGAGCAATAAATAACTCATCTTTTTTTATAAGTTTATATCATTTTAGGGTTGAAGATTTAGCAAGCCCATTTGGATATACTCTTAAATCATGTCCTACAAATAGCTTTATCAGTAATTAAGGTGATATTCTAATCTTCGTCTTTCTACTCTTGGGTCTGCTTATTAATTAAGTCCAAGCTCTGGAGAGGAAGAAAACAGTGCCATGTATTGACAGGCTAAGATTCCTCAACTGGAAAGTATCTTATTGATCTATGTAAAAACCTGGATGTCCTCCAGCCCCAATATTACCCCCAAAAATTCTTCTGTGATTCCAATCCCTCATCACTGTATTTTCCCAGAGTACAAGTTTATCACATATTTTCACTGTTTTCCAAGTTGACATCAGAGGACATGTTTTGTTTGTAACTACATCACCACACTCAGAATGAGGCCCAGCATAAAGGTATGTTTAGCAAATGCCTATTGAATGTAATACTTGAGAAACTTTACCTGGTTCATTTCAGTAAATAGTATGAAGTGACTTCATTCCCTTATTCTTTTTGTTTGTCTAAGTTTTCTTTTCAATGTTTTAGTCTACCCTGTGTTGATGTGGGAAGAGCACTAGCTTCTGACCAAGATGGAATTGGATTTTAAACTTAATCTTTGCTACTTTTCACTTATGTGGCTTTGGGCAACCACTTTACATTTAATATCCTCATTGTGAGATAAAAATAATTATTGTTAGAATTTTGATAATGATTTTTTTAAAGTTTTATCTATATAATTTACATATCATACAATTCATACATTTAAAGTGTATCCAGTAACATATAGAAGAATAATATCATTGTCCTCACAGAAATGAGGATGCAATTTATATTGCTCATGTAAAGCGTGCACACACACACACACACACACACACACAATCTGAATAACTCTGTGGTCTAGTCTATACCTGAGATGCCTTTAAAAAATTAGTCCAACATTTAATTTGAAATGCAATTAAAGTCTATTTTTAGGTCTCTTATATCATCATATTTTTAAGTTTTTAATACCTTGACAACTTTCTTTCCTGTAAGTTAGGTACTAAGTCTTCCTCAATTGTCTCTGAAAAGAATTTTCCTCCTCCTCTACCTCCCAACACAACCCATCTACATTGGCTTTGTTTGTTTTTTTCTACTCCTCCCCCTTCCCCACTTGAATATGCTAATTTCTCTTTTACCACTTACCCTATGCTTTTACCAGTGTCAGTGACTTGCTGTTCTCTCCCTAAATTATTTTCCTAATTCTATATAATAAAGACACAAGGTCTAAGCTGGCAGGCACTGAATTCTCTTTAATAGTGTGGGGGAAGAAGTTTTGAAAACTCAAACATTAATTTTGTTTTCTGTTCTCTATAAAAAGATAGCCAATGTTGAAATCATCTGTTGATAAAAACATCAACTATGGAATGGTGAACTGAAACCCTAACATAGAATGTCAAAACAACAACAACAATAAATATATAAACCTTATTTTAACTCTTATTCTCACTTATTTTAGTCTCATTCACTTTGAGAAATCTAAGACATCTTAGCGGACATTTTAATAATACCTATCTCATAAAATTAAATTATATACCTAGCATAAAAGCTACTTCTTCAATAGGTTCTCAATTAATGTGGATTATAGTTCTATTCTCTGCCTCCTATTGGGTAATAAAGTTTGTACATACCAAGGATAGGAGAGCATCCACCACTCCTGTAGGCTTCTACTAGTTCCTTTAGATTTTCCTGAACATATAAAAATGTGCCTAGAATGCTGGCAAAGATTTTCTACGATTTAGCAGTTGAAAAAAGAATCTTCTGAGAATGTCTTAGGGTTATTCACTAACATATTTACTGTACAGATGTACATTGATATAATTTTAAAAAGAAACTCATGCAGTGTTCTACATTTGCATTAATTAACACAACACTGGCAATTGACACTGTGCCTAATTTTTAAAATATTTTTTAACTCACTATTATTTATGTCAACCTCTTGAACATCCAATATGGTAATATTTTCCTTACCAACATAGTTTTTTTCTTCTTCTTTATGAGCCTTCTGTTATCTCATTGGATGCTTTCTCTTAACTATTTTCTACCTAATAAAGTTTAAAATTAAACATAGAGAAGGATAGATGATAGACAGATAGATAAGTAGACAGACAGACTTGTTTTGAGGTTCTAAAATACTAAGTTGTATAAAATGCTAGAGTTTAGAGGTAAGCACACTTAGACTGGGGAATTTCTATATTCCAAATGTATATAGAAAATACCACTCATCAAGAAAGTGAATCTAGATGCCACAGGGCTATGAAAACATTCCACCACCTACTGACATGTTATGAACCACTATCACCACTCCTATTACTAACACCACCATCATCACCACCACTGCTACCTCCAACTCCTATCTCCCACCAGGAAATTGTCACTGGGGAAAGAGAACTCAAGGGAAGTCCTCTTGTCAAATGCATAGTCTGTATCTACTAGATCAGCTAAGGTGAATCTGTGGCAATAACTGGGTTAAATTCAACCAGTGGAGGCAATCAAACATATCCTTCAAATGCATAAGGGATCCTGCTTAACTTTGATAATTGACTCGTCTATTTAAATATAATATGTACCATGAAATTTCTCCTTACATTTCCCCCTAGAAACATTTTTGCAAAAAAAAAAAAAAAAGGTTTTGATTACAATGGTATATTCTACATAGCAGTGAAGAAAATAATAATTTGGGATTAAAGACATAGAAAAAGAAAGTGATGAGAAAAACTAAAACTGGGAAAGGAAAGAATCAGAAGAACAGAAGAAAAATTCACAGATCAAGAGGACCAGGCCGGATATAGAAGAGATATCTGTACACCATGTTTATCACAGCATTATTTATAATAGCCAATATATGGAAACAACATACTTTAAGGGCTTTCTGCTAAGTGAGATAAGTCAGATATAGAAATACAAATATTGTGTGATATCATTTATATGTGGAATCTAAAATTGCCAAAAAACAGAGAGTAGAACAATGGTTACCAGGGGCTTGGGCGGGGGTGGTGGGACTTAGAAAGATGTTGTTTAAATGGTATAAACTTGCAACTAGTAGATAAATAAGTTCTGGAGATTTAATGTGCAGCATAGTGATTATAGTCAACAATACTTAAAAACTTCCAAGTTGCTAAGAGAATAGATCTTATTTGTTCTCACTACAAAAAAAAAAAAAGGTATATGACAATATAGAGGTAGTAACTAATACTATAGTGGTAATCGTATTATAATATATAAGTGTATCAAATCAACACATTGTACATCTTAACTTATATAATGTTATATGTCAACCATATCTCAATAATAAAACGTGTCTTACAAAAATAACTAAGTTTCTTTATCCATTGCATCATAATGAACTTTGATTTATCCATTGCATCATAATGAACTTTGATATTTAAACTTTGCCAGTTTTGTCTTCTGTTATTTACATTTATTATTTTACTCTGATGTGTTTGCAAAAGTGCTTCATCTTCAATAAAAATTATAGAAAGAGTTCTGAGTACAGGTTTCTGATAACTTCCAGCTCATACCATTGAACTGCATAAGAATGAGCAGAACAGAGAAACTGATGACTTTATACAACTGCTCAGAAAAGATCAAGATCAACAAGAAGTAATTACATGGACTATGCCCTAACGGTTAGGTTGAACCGGTTTGGCTCAGTGGATAGAGCGTCAGCCTGCGGACTGAATGGCCCCAGGTTTAATTCTGGTCAAGAGCATGTACCTTGGTTGCAGGCACATCCCCAGTGGGGGGTGTGCAGGAGGCAGCTGATGGATGTTTCTAACTCTCTATCCCTTTCCCTTCCTCTCTAAAAAAAAAAAAAAATCAATAAAATATACTCTTTTTTTAAAAAAAGAAGTAATTACATGGACTAAATAAAATAATGAAGAATATAGTTTTATGCCCGTTTATTTGAAATATCACTGGTTCTTTAATTTTTATTTTTCCAGATATAAGACAACCCCCCCAAACTACCTATGACCTATAGCAATTTAGTAAAATATATCTTTGTAAGCAAAAGTAGAACATTTATCTTTTTCTCCCTATGTGATCCCTTTAGAATTTGGACACTCTTAGTGGGTATTCTTATTTTTATGGCAATGTAGCTACTTATATAAGTTCAATGAGAATGTGTCCTTCTTATAACAGGACACAGTTGGTAACATTGGTTATGTTATCACAGGACACAGTTGGAAACATTGATTATATTATCAAGGTTTTGACTGGAATGTCATTTTTGAGATAGACATACATAGAATCAGATATAGCCAGAAAGCTTTAAGGAACAAAGATTGATTTTAAGGAGCTAATAAAGCCCATTAGAAAATCAGCCTGGTATCTTGCTTGCTTACAGCGTTCCTGGAAGCCTTACAAGGAGAATCAAAAGGTCACTTCCTGACAGCACAGGAAGCTGAGAATATTTAGAAGACCTTGACAAGAGAGGGATTAACCCAAATATGTTATTATGGGTGAAATCTGAAAAAAATATTTGGCTTGGCTTCTTAGCCACCAGAGATTGTGAAAGTTTAATCTGGAGATTCCTTATGAAAAGTTCCAGCAAAGTAGATTTAAAAGAACCTAGGTGTTCTATTGCTATTCTTGCTGCCTTTATGCGAACAACAAGCCACGTTGATTGAAACTAGATTTAGTTTGCAAACAAATTGGTCTTAATTTGTCTATCTTTGGTTCAAGAATATCGGGGCCATTTTAGAGAAAAAACTTGTATTTCGGTAGAAACCATAATTCACACTCATGGGTATTAGATTGTAGTTCTATTAACTTCTTTTGAAGTTCTTGTTATTTACCTGTAAATTGCACTGGACTCTGAATTTTTTTAGGTTCCTCATTTGGCAACAAATCTCCAAACTAAAGTTTTCAATTTTCTCACATTCTTTGATTTGGAACAAAGTCCCTGAAACCACACAAATGGAATGTTTGGTAAATTGATATAAACAATTTCAGAGAAATTACCACAACAGCTCATGTTTAGACAATCTTCTTCATGCCCACTGTTGTTCAGAAAGTTTACCTGAACACCTGACAATGCTATCTGAGACATTTCAGATTGCATAAGATGCTTTGACCTGACATCCAGAGATCTTCTTGCCTGCTTGCTCCCTAGGCTCAGAAACTAATTGATAGTCTGCTCCAATCATTAACCTTTGTTTTTCTTTTGTTGCCATAGAAATGCTTTATGAAATAACTGATTTCCTGCACAGTATAGACCTACCTTTGGGAGCCCACCTGCATGACCCATGTAATGAAATGAGACAAAACTTTATAACCAAACTTATTCCCTGGACTGGGAGACTGGTTCAGTGAGATGGAACAATTTACCAACTTCAATTTGCTTCTCTCCTGCTAATCAGTCTCATGCCAATTTGATTGTTAGACCAGCCAGGAGAACTTAGAAGGGTAGAAGGACATTTTTCCTCCTGGACGCACCAAAATCAAGTTGTAGGTAGGTTTGGCTCCTTTTGGGGGCTGTGAGGGAAAGATCTGTTCCAGGCCTCTCACCTGGGCTTGTAGATGGCCACGTTCATGTTCATATGGTATGCTCCTATGTCCAAATTTCCCCTTTCATGAGGACCCCAGTCATATTGGGTTAGGGGCCTATCCTACTCCAGTCTAACCTCATCTTAAATAATTACATCTTCAGTGAGCCTATTTCCAAAAGAGGTCATATTCTCAGATACTAGGGGTTAGAATTTCAACATGTGGATTTACGGGGAGACACAAGTCAATCTATAGCAATATTGGTGAACAAAACTCTGTGATGGTCATTTGTAATGATCACCAAATAATTCTGAAGGGCCATATGTGCCTTTGAATTTTATCCTAGAGGCAATGAGAAATCATTTAAAGATGCTAAAATGAAGAAGAGTAAAACAGTTTTCAGTTTGGGTAGATAACATGAGTTGTGTAGCAGTTGCTCCCCTGAACCCACTTAATTTTATTGCAGCCCTGGGGTAACCAGATCTGCATTTCTTCCAGCGTAACATCTCCAGGGCACACGGCAGTGTTTCTTCGCTTTTCTGCCTCACAACTTTTTCTAAAGCCATAGAAAACATAAATAGGAAGTGCAAGGGAGTGGAGACCCAGAGGGCAGTCCTCAAACTATAGGAGACAGTGGTTGGAAGAGAGATTTCCCAGTTTCTTATCCACTGGAGGAATGATTACGAGGTGCCTATTCTGTATGGTTCCTCAGAGGGTCCCCCAGCAGGATTGAGTTGTGGTGCCACTAGTAGTAACCACTCAGTAACACACACATGATCGATTTTCCCTTCTTGTCTGTCTTGCTCTCCCCACATCATCATTGTATCTTTCTGGGGTCACCTGCAGATAAATACTTTTGTGCCCAACTTTGTGTCTCAGGCTCTGGTATCTGGTAAATCTGAATCGAGATAAGTAGCAAGGTCAAGTACGATGTGTTGTGTGTTAAAGTTTTGTTTTGTTTTGTGTGTAT
Source organism: Myotis davidii (assembly GCF_000327345.1). Taxonomy (NCBI): domain Eukaryota; kingdom Metazoa; phylum Chordata; class Mammalia; order Chiroptera; family Vespertilionidae; genus Myotis; species Myotis davidii. The sequence continues at coordinate 2,173,045 of NW_006295559.1, read as the reverse complement.
ATGTTTTTAAAGAACATAAAACCATGATTCTCCTACGCACAGGAGATAAACACATGTCAAAGATTTTATTTGACTTATTAATTAATGAGGGAACTAGTAAGATGTTACAACTGATTCAAAGGAGAATTCCAAGTACTACACAAAAATAACTCAATAGGGATTATTGACATAAATTTACAGATGCAAAACTGTTCTTTTTTCTCTTTTGTTTTGTTCCCTTTTTGTTTTTTAAGCAAGAAGAGGTCAATTGTTTCTTCATCAAGCATAATAATTTGCATGTGTATGGACTGGATTCATTTGTATTGCTATCATTTATCTACAATTAAAGAATTGTAAATAGGTCAAAGACAATTAAAGGCTAAAATAGCCTGGGAGGGTGCTCAGGAGTTTGTTCAAAGCCTTTCACAACTTTTCTTACAGATGAGAGTAGGGAAGATGGGCAGAGAAATCGTAGGAACCCGCTCAACGTCCACAAGACAAATAACAAGAATTGGAGTTTAACTAATAGGGAGAGAGTACACCAAAGGAACTTTTGGACGATAGAAAGAAAGTGATTGTCCACAGACTGGATGTGGGAAATGTACACTGGAGAATTGAAAGATAGCCAAGTTTATGAAAGGCAATGGGATGCTCGCCCCCCCCCCCAACTTATTGAACTGAATTCAAAAAATGGGAAATAAGGGTTGTAAAAAAAATGTTGAAAACATTGGTGAGGGAGAACAGTCATTGTCACTAACCAACTTAGGCATTACCAACATGTTACTGCTTTCATCAAGGGGAAGCAGTTAGGAAGTGGGAGGCAGTGCAGCTTAGTAGGTAACAGCATAGGTGTTGGAGTCAATCAAACAGGGGCTGCATCATGATTTACCACTTCCTGGCCATGTGCTGTTGAGAAGTTGTGTAGCCACTCTGAGATGCAGTAGCATGTTTTTTTTTTTCCAAAGTTGATGTAAGGATTAACTGAACTATTGTTTGTCAAGATCTTATCTTGGTGCTAAGCAGGTAGCACAGAGCTATCTTCTTCACATATAGTAGCTGTTATTATTTATTCAGAATTGGAAGAGTATTTTGAGCTCCACCTGTAAGCACCAAAGGTCTGGAATTGTTCTGTTCCAAGGCTAACACTATGAAACCCTCTATATGGAGTTCCCTATCTATTAAACGGGGACACGGTTATAACTTGCACTTGCCTTTGTCTTTGAAAGTGTTTTGCTTTTCATTAGCTAAATGAGATTTACACGAAGCTGGCATTTATCTGAAAATAGGGGAGGCACCATCACCAGTGAATTACTCACTGCTACCAGCTCACAAGGAGAAGCCACTTACATTTTAAAGTTTAAATTGAAACTCTACTGGCAAGATGATTCATTTAGTCATTCCGATAATATTTGCCCTCCCCCCATATATCATGGTGGTTAAAGTTTTATGTTGGAAGAAGATTAGACATGGTGAGAAGATTGTGAGGTATTGTGCAAGGGAAGGCAAGGGAAGGGTACCTATACATGCCTCAGTCAGAAATGAATGCCTTTCGAGCTTAGAGTTTCACATGTCTGTTCTATGTGATCACAAGAACAACAAAATCTCCCAAAATATTGCATCTTTGTCTTCTTTTGGGAATTATGAAGTGTCATGATTCTTAAAAAGGAGTTCCTGGCATTGATGGCATGAATGATGGTGATGGTGATGGTGATGGTGATGGTGATGATGATGCTTCTGTGAGAATAAGATGGTTATGAAAGGCAATGGGATGCTCGGATGGTGATGGTGATAGTGATGCTGGTAGTGACCATGGTTATGGCATAGGTTTATTATAACTTATGTTTAAATACATACACTTTGTCTCACTCAGTTCTAGGTGCTATTCTCCTTTTTCTCAGGAGATGTGTGCTTAGCCCTTCTAGTATTTAATAAAGCCCTGGCCATCCTAACATGGGATGGTAATAAAAACATAAACCTGAGGGCAAAAAAAAGTGAAAAGAGTGAAGATAGAGATTTTTCTTAGAGTGGAAAAGGTTAGAGATTGGCATGTCGCAAGACTTCTCATTATTTTGAGTGGACACTCTGGCCTCTGAGTGTGTGAAGGTGTGGGTGAACTTTAGGCATGAGGATTCTTATTCTCACAGAAGCATCATATGACCTTAGTGTTACTAAGAAACCACAGAGCCCCTGGCCGGACTGAAAGGTTATTAGAGGAGCCAGGACAATGAGTAGCCATTAACCAGCAATGATAGAAGGCATTTCACTGCTTTATTGCTGGGACGATAGCGTGTGTGTGTGTGTGTGTGTGTGTGTGTGTGTGTGTGTTAGAGACTTGAGGTTTGGACTGAGTCAAGTGACCATATGATGATGATAAGAGGTGTGACTGGTTCCAGGGGTTATTTATCTCAGGAAAATATCACATTCTGACAACAACCCTGAGATAGCTACGACACATAAATATGGGAAACTGCAGAAATTAAGTGAGTTGTGCAAGGTAGAGAAGCAAAGGAGTTATGCCACCAAGACTAAAGCATGGTGCTGATCGACCCCAAAGCTTCTCTTTTAATGACTATTACAGAGACGTTCACTTCTGACCTCAAAGCTGGCTTTACAAGGTAGGCAACCAAGATAGCTGGCACAGCAATGGCATTTGATAGCTTAGAGAAGATGCCCCTGCAGAAAAGCATATCCCTCTGAGGTTTAGAATTCTGGGTAATAGAGCTGAAAGGGTGAGGACTACGCCCTCCATCTTACCCTGGGTCCTCCATTTTTGGGCAGAGCCATGTGCTCGGCAAGGCTTCTTCCTGGAAGCCCAAGCCTCTGCTAGCCACACCCAGGATTTCTCTAAACTAACCAATGACAATCAAGGGAAGTGCACGCCATCGATATGACCACATCCTGTGTAACGAGACACCGACTTGTGACTGGCCAATCAGCAGGGCCCACGGTCCCCTCTCCTCCCCTTACTCCACCCCCCTATAAAACTCCTCTTCATACCGGGCTAGGTCTCTCTATGCCACCTGCTGCTGTGTCAGTAAAGAGGGTAGGGGAGCCAGACCCAGGTTTGAATAAAAGACTCTTTGCTTTTGCATCCGACATGGCTGGCTCCCTGGTGGTCTTTTGGGGATCCTGAAATCTGGGCATAACAAAGCCATTCCCAGAGGAGGAGGGTGTGAAGTACTTTCCTCTATTTAGCTACTTCCAAATGGAGTTGGACATCAGCACAGGGGTGAGGATGAGGTGTTTATATCGAAACAGCTGTGAGCTGTGAGGCTGTGGAGATCTGGGGTGGAGTGAGGAATCTGGAGGCAAGCAGGGCCATCTCTACAGAGAAAATGGAGACTGAGAATTATGTGCTTACTTCAAAGTTTTCAAAACACTGACTCTGCCCTTCTCCCCTGGTGCCTCAGGCAGCCTGACAGTCTGCCGAACCAAAGTTTGGAAAAGGTGGTAGCATCTTGACAGAATATGACAGCTGGAAGGGAACTTAAGATCATCTTGTCCAGCCGTTTGTCAAGTCATTCTGGATGAGGAAGGTTTTGTTTGTTTGTTTGTTTGTTTGTTTGTTTTTTAGCTAACAGATCCTATCCTAAAGCCAGGATCCAGGGAACAAGGCATCTAAATTCTTAAAACCTCACAGCCAAAGTAAGAGCTAAGTTTTATCCCCCTTTTATTGATGGGGAATCTGGAGTTCAGATAAACTGGCTAGCTGAAGATTGCAAAGAAGTCAGTGCAGGAGCTAGAATGTCAGTGCAATCTGTCTGACCCCCCAAATTGTCATTCTCCCAATTGTATCTCACTTGTGTTCTCATGGAGTGTTTCCTTTTACATTCCTGGTTTTCCTTCCCCAAAGTCTACCTGCATAAAGAATACCCTATAGCTCCAAAACTCAATGCCCGTTACACACACACACACACACACACACACGTTGATCATACAGGTTTATATTTAAAAAATCACTCAGCACAGAATGAAAAGGTTTCCATTTCCTTGATTGAAATCACTGGACAAATCTATCAAAATAGTTGTAGAGTCCCAGCTACCACCGTGCACTTGGATGGACAGTGCCTCAAATCCTAGTGGGAGGCGACGGACAAGAGAGAGGTAAAGGGAGGGAAGACACTGCCCTTGAAAACATTGCAGTTCCGAGCTTGGAGCATACTCCACAGGGGTGCCAGCAAGATGAGAAACTGACCCTATATGTTCAGTGGGAAAATCAAAAAGTAGGCCAAGTGCACATTAGTTAATATTAAAGTGAGAGTCTCTGGAATTGTTTCTGCAAATCCCTCACTCACTGGTCTAATTAGGGAAAATGGAGGATCCCAATGTATCAGTAATTTCACACCAGTGGAAGCATCGGAGTTACATAAATGTTTACCTCAATAATCCAGGCACTGGGTTATGCATTCCCCTGAAGAGTTTGTGAAGGAGGAGGGACATGAGCGATTGCCCGGGGTTAGAGATGTTGCTCCCTGAATAAGAAAATAAAAGCTAGCCACTGGTCACTGGCCACTCAGCACAGAATGAAATGATACGGACTCCCACAAATTCCTTTTTCTGATTGCTGCCCAGCACTGCTTCTCTCCCAGTCAGAACCCCCCTCCCACTGGGCAGGGGCCTAGGTGTAGAGCTCTGCACATTTCTCATTTCTGGCAAAGCAGCTCTACGATGGAGGAAATGAACTGTCCCTTCTGTCTCTTTTTCCTCTTGTTTTCATTTGTCTTAAAACACCACTGGAAACACATGCCATGAACGACTACAGAGAACCGCATCACTCAGCGCCCCAATATATTTTGTCCCCAGCTTTGTGCAATAAGGATGCATATCTGCATTGCTCTGTGAAGTTGACACAACTCTTTCACAGCATCAATTAATTACATGTTCATATGAATACTGCTGGGAACCAGGCAGGGCTTTCTTTGCTAGAGATGTAGAAACTAACTCTCAGACAAGTCCAGCAACTTTCCCAGGATCACACAGCTCATGGGTTGTGAAGCCAGAGCTAGAACCCCAGGTCTCTGACTGAATTCAACGGTATGTCCCTCCTCACTGGGCTGGGCCTCCTTTGTCACCAACGCATGTTCATCTGTCTTCCTGTTCACTATGTCTGTCCTCAGGAAGACCTCTCTTCCAGCCAATGATAACGTAGCAGATTTTTTTCTTCCAATTCTCACTGAGTGATTTTCCAATAATTCCAAAATACTCATCAGTAAAACATTTCTACAAGGTCATTAAGTCCTTCACAAGCATGTGAGAGGGCCCCTTTGCTGGCAGCCAAAAAATGCATTAATACGTTCTTGTGTGAGAAGTAGGTTAAAAATAATATGTACACCGGAGATAATGGAAACATGTTGACATTATTAAGGTTATAACACATTTGAAGTTACCTTAATTGCGATATTGAGCAAATTAAAGACTATCAAGTACAGTGTCCCTGAACATTCCGGAGCGACATCTTTCCCCATTTGACTAATTGCTGTGACACTCGAGATCTCAGTGTGATGTTTTCCTCCGCACAAGTGGAGGCCACAGCACCTCTTTAAATACACAGGCAGATGTGCTTAAATAATAAATTAATTTATCGGGAGAAGTCAGCGTGGCAGCCTTGATCCTTTGGCTCTGCCACACACATCCCCTGCCAGCAGAACAAAAGGGGGGGAGCTTCACAACTTGCTCCAATGAGCATATGGGAAAAGGAGTTTGTTTTACTGCTTTACCCATAAGTGAGCCCCGGAGAGTGTGACCCCCGCCCCCCCAACCAACTATGACGCAGTGCAAGGGCCGGCAAACATTTGTGCCCAGATAGTAAATATGTCAGGCTCCGTGGGCTGGATGTTTTCTGTCGCTACTATTCAACTCTGCTGAGGAAGTATGAAAGCCGAAGACCATAGGTAAACTAATGGGCCTGGCTGTGTTCCAATGAAACTTTATTCTCAAAAGGAGGCAGGTGCTGGATTTGGCCGATGGGGGCGCTGTCGACTGCTTACCCCTGAGCTAGTGGATGGAGGCGCTGGCTTGGAGGTCAGGAGAGACAGGCCCATCCTGTATTTGAATCAGTCATGCTGTGTGACCTCAGATAATTCATTTGTGGTCTGAAGCCTCTGCCTCCTCGAAGGTCATTTCTCTGACAATCTGAGACTGAACCTTATTCCTGAAGGGCAGTTGGGACCCAGACAATGGTCTAAATCAGAGATGACGAATGTATTGGTTGCAGGTCCGGTCTTTCTTTGAGTTCCCCTCCAACAGACCCTGAGATAGGATTTGGGTGCAAATTATTTATTATGAAGGTGATGCCACAAAGCATGCGAAGTGAGTCAGGAAAGTGACTATGGTTAATGAAGTGTGTTGTTGACTGGGTTACCATGGTAGGCAACTGGGACCCAATCCTGCTGGGAGCCCTCTGAGAGACTACCTGGAAACACTTCAAAATTGTCTCACTGGGGTGGCAAGGATGCTGGGTCTTTGTCCAATAGCTCCCACCCATCATGGGTTGATGGTTATTGGGGTGGGAGTAATCTCTGGTACCTCTGGCCTGGTCCACGGATGTGCCAAGTGCACTTTGCTGGGAAGAGAACAGCCTCAGGCAGATAGATACAGGAAGCCTGAAGGCAACCTCCCAGGCAGGCCAAGGGATTAAGGGTAGGGTTCGACAGCATCTGCTACTTACAGCTCCCACACAGGAAATGTGAATGAGTGAAACAGGCCTGTCAAGGAGACAACAGGGAGTAGTGGGGATTGTGCCAAATTGGATGGCACTTGTCCAGTCTAAAGGGATTATTGATTTAGGGTGCACTGGCAGATTGTATTAGTCAGAGTTCTCTAGTAAAACAGATCCACAGACCCAACAGGAGAGACAGGGAGAGGGAGAATGAGAGAGAGATGATGGGAATTGGCTCATGCAATCATGGAGATTGAGAAGTCCCACTATTGGCCAGCCTGAGAACCAGGAAAGCTGGTTGCATAATTCAGTTCAGGTCTGAAGGTCTGAGAACCACAAGTGCTGGGACAGGAGAAGATGGATGTCTCCATTCAAGCAGTGAGAGCAAGTTCACCACGACTCTGTGCTCTGTTCAGGCCGTGGACAGACTGGATAATGCCCACCACAGCAGTGAGGGTGATCTTTACTTACCCTACTGATCTAAATGCTGATCTCCTCTGGAAACACCTTCACAGACGCACCCAGAAATGTTTACCAGCTAACTGAGCATCCCTTAGCCTGGTCACATCAATGTTTCCATTTTTCAATAGCAGTCAGAAATGCATTTCTTAAATGTAAAATCCTTTTTTTAAAAAAAATCTTAGCAACTAATTCAAAGTTTGAAACCCACTGTGCTAGCTAAAGAAAAAGAAAGCCAGGGTTAGCATACTCTAATGATGATATAAAAGCAAAGGATCAAACTTCCAAAGTGAATAAACAAATGAATATAGGTTCAGCTGTTTCAGAACCACTTGGTTCCTCTGTGCTTTTATATGCAAACTTTCTGTTCCTTCCTTATTTGAGTGACTGGTCCCAACCTCCATCCATCCACTTACTATAGCCAGAAGAAAGCTATTTTAAGATTTTTTTTTTTCCTAATCCTTTTTTCTTCCCACTGAGTACTTTTTTGGTTTTGTTTTCTGGATGCCCTTGAATTCTTTCTTGTCATTTTCATTCCCAGTGCTTCTGTTGTCTTAATTCAGGAGCTCATGACCTTTTACTTCTATCTTACAACCTTACCACTTTGACTGTTGGTATGGGCCGTGTGAGCAGGTTACCCGGCAGCTGGTAGTGTTATCTTCAGCCTAACTTTCAAACTGCAGGTAAGCTACTCATTCTGAAATACTGATCTGATCACATGGCTTCCCAATTTAAAACCCACGGGGGACTCTCCATTGTCTAATTATTAACTAAAGTACACATTCTTACTTTGGTTTTTAATGCGTATCATTATATTTGGCTCCACTCGCTGTCCCTCTGCCATTGTGCAGGGCCATACCAAGCCACCTGCTGTTCTCCGCAATCTTTTGCCCACTGGTCTACAATCTCTTACTGGAACCAGGACTTCTTCACCCTCAGTCCACCCAAATTTGCATGCCCTCACTATCTCCTTCACTCAGTAGCCATGAGATGCCTGGGGTTTCCTTGATACCAGAGAAGAAAAAGTCCAATCTTCCCCGAAGGACATGGAGAAATATGATGCCCACCTTCCCCTATAGCAACGGTTCTCAACCTGTGGGTCGCTACCCCTTTGGCGGTCGAACAACCCTTTCACAGGGGTCACCTAAGACCATCCTGCATATCAGATATTTACATTACGATTCATAACCGTAGCAACATTCCAGTTATGAAGTAGCAACGAAAATAATTTTATGGTTGGGTCACAACATGAGGAACTATATTTAAAGGGCCAGAAGGTTGAGAACCACTGCGGCCTATAGGTTTAGAGGATAGACTATCCCAAGCTATGCTCAAAGGAATAAAGTTTTCTTGATGCTTATAAATGGAAGGCACCTTTCCACACGCTACTGTCTCCATGCCCCTCCTAGTCTAGCCCAGTCTCATCACCATGGCAATCTACTTTTCATAATTAACAAATAAAATGGAGACATCCTTGAATGTTTCTCTTTAGGGACCCCACAAAGTGGTTATTTCTTGAGACTTGGGAGATCTTTGTACTTGTGATGTACAACACCTGCCAATTAACTCTGTAACCGTCCCCAGATGCAGCCAGGTGCTCAGACATTGAGGCACCAAGTATATCACTTAAATCTATGCATGTCCTCCCCCCGTGTCCAGGATGCACACATCAAATTAAGAGGAGCATTACAGTATAAATCTGATAATAAATGTGGACAGAGGGAAAAATCTCTCTTATCTAACTATATTCTAATTATAAATCTGACTAGCAAACAAACCAAAGCAAAAGGATATGTGGACTATTACCAGATATTTAAATACCAACTGTAAGGTTATAAGAATGGTGATCCATTATAAAGGTCTTATCTAGGAGAACCCAAATATTCAGAATGCCATCTAGCCAGGTGAGAGAACCCTGGCTGGTGGTCTCAGTGGTTAGAGCATCAGCAGGTGCACAGAAGGGTTGCAGGTTTGGTCCCCTGTCCTGGTTCGGGGGTGTTCAGGAGGCAACCGATTGATGCATCTCTTTTAATTGATGTTTCTCTCTCTCTCTCTCTCCCGCCTTCCCTCCCTCCCTCCCTCCCTTCATTCCACTCTTTCTAAAAATCAATGGGAAAAAATCCTCAGGTGAGGATTAAAAAATAATAAAAAATAAATAGGTAAGGTAGCTTTAGAACCTCTATGGCCCTTACAACAAATTGCAAAATGTAAGAGAGATTGTAATGCACCAAACCTGAGAACAAAATGATAAGGTGAAAGCATGTCAAAGTGGGCCTGCAATTTTTTTGCCCTTGAACTTGGGACCACCTGCAACCATAGTTCCATTTGTGTGTCCCTTTCTTTGAAGGAACCATCACTATGTCATGTACCCAGAATGCCCATTTCCATTGTCCACGTGAATCATTTTCCAAACTGAGCTCTGGTGTCATCTCTGGGAAGGCCGCTCTGACATCTCCAGAGTTTGCTTTTTTCCTTCATTGCTCCTTTTGAGCCTTGCTGAGAACTTCATAATTCTCACCACAGGGCCGTTATGCGCTCATTTATCTCCCTTAGATTTTGAGCCCTTCTGAGGTTTGATATTTTTTGCCTATGAATTCTCAGTCTCTCAAATAACTGACCTTCAATAAAAGCTTGTGGAATGAACAAGGAAATAAGTCTATAGGTGAAAGGCTAAAGGCCCCTCAAGGCGGGACCGTCCAGTAGGAAACTAAGCACATGCTTAGGATATTAGCACAGCAGAGGCACCAAAAAATTAGAAAAATATTTTGAAAGGTTTTATTTTATGATCTTATTAAAAACTACCATGGGAGAAATCTCAGTGTTATTGGATTTCTTTCCTCTTGTTTACAGTTCAGAATTGTTTTTATATTACTCTGAATTACATAGGGAGGCCTACCATCTTTTAAAAGCTTAGGGTCTTAAAAATCCAAATTCATCCCTGAGTCTCCTTTTTTCTTTTATCTTTCAACATTTAACCCATTCACAAGGTATCAAGAAACTGCTATATAACAGGCCTTATGCTAGTGCTAGAAATGTAAAGAAAACAAATTGTTCACCACTTTTATTTACCTCTGCTTCAACATGTACTTCAACCTTGTACAGGTTATATATTCTTACTGTCCAATATTTCTAAGAAGACACTCAAACTTTTTCTTCTAGAATCCCAATTCTTCAAGATCCTAACTCTACAATTTTGTCTTGTAAGGCATCCAGCTCCTAACCAGGAAGATATTGCAAGTTGGTGAACGTATTTGATGATGATCACAACTTTTCCCCAAATATAGGAATACATCTGTCATAATAAAAGCACTTAAGAACTTGATTTGTCTCTCTGAAATATTTATTGCAACAAACCCAAACTTGTCCAAATTTTTTTGCTTTTAATTTTGTTCCCCAAGAAACATAACTATTTGTTGTTATTGCTGAAGAGAAAGAATATGATGCAGAGATATCAATGGAAGGGACTTGTTTCCTTAGGTGCCTCAAGCAATGAAAGGAAGATATGAGATAAGAATCTATGACCACAATGCTTTTCAGCGTACATGTGAAGAATGCTAACATTTGTCAACTTCAGTTGATTAATGGACCAACCCTTTCGGGTTGATAAAGGTTCTTAAAAATGTGCAGGTGTTTCTTTATGGGAAATTGTTTTGTTTTGGTGAAGAAAAGAAATAGTTCAGAGAAAGTTTTTTGATCGCTAACAATGTGCCCAAAGGCACGTGCAAGCAGAGGGTACCCAACCCTATTCTTTCTTCACATTAAAGGGACATTAGAGCATGAAACTGGAGTATCGGTCATGGTTCCCAATGGGTTGATCAGAGACTGAAAGCCATGTGGACTTTCCAAGCTGCTACATCCAGTAGCTCAGTTCCAATCAGTTCATTTCTAAATCCTGAAAATCTGGGAGCAGAGAGTATGCATGCCCACGCTACCCAGGATTGGGGAAAAATGAGGCCTAAAGCATAGCATAGGCCTTTTTAAAATAAAACCCTATCCCCAATACCAGTTTAATGGAATATGTGCACTTAGAGGCATCCAACAGGGCTGCCTTCAAACGAATAGCTTCATGGGAAATGCACAGCTGCCCTCGCCAGTCCATTTTTCAGCGGCGGTCCTCAGAGTTGATTCTCTGCCTTTTCCTAGCTGCAGAAAATGGCACCATGCAGTTGCATGAAACACCAGTGAGCTCTGTTCCGACAGCAGCCAGGCTATCCCTCCTTGACAAGATATTGTCTTAGAATCACCCCTTAGACACAGGGAGCCCAGTACAAACAGACTTAGATCAAATGGGCCTCCCACTTGTCCCCAATAAATCATTTGAAATTAGCAGCACTTCCACTTGGAGCCAAGCAGCATGGGAATGCTAGAGGGCAAATGCCAGGCTACACGGGAGGATGTAAAAGCTGGCCCACAGGCAAGGTTGAGGCTCTGCACAGCTCTGCATTAAGATGCCACTTTTATCATAAGGGAGAAAGAGCAATCTTTATCCAGCGTCTGTGTGTGTTGGATTGTGGCTTTAAATAAATAATTCCTAGCTCAATGTTTCAGTCTCCCTTGTCTAGTTAGAGCGGCAAAGGGGAATATAAAATGGCAGAGTTGTGCCACTGGATTGCCCCAAGGAATGATCTTAATATTTGACTTGCAAACTCTGATTAATACTGCATAGGTAATGCTTTTTATGGAAGGCAGAGATAGTGATCCACATGTTGTTTGGGGAAACTTGAAGCCAACAAACTATACATAAAAGGAATCTGAAGAGTTCCTCCCTAGCATCAAAGAGTCCCAGTGGATATCTGAAGACTCTGGAATTCTTCCCTGGAGGAAAGGGAGCCATGGGCAGCAAGGAGAAGAGAATCCGCCCATCATTTTGGGAGGGTACTCAGGTGGGAGTATTTCCTCCAACACATCCTGGAGTCTGCTTCACATTTTACTTGCCACCAATTCTGAAGCTCATTTGCATATAAAGCATCTGGAATAAGCAAAACTAATTTGAATCTTCTTTTATAAAATGTTAGCTGGATTAAAGGATCAGGTAGCTGGTTCCCTTACAAGATTCACTGGAGGAAAGTCAGACAGAGAATGAGATAAAATCATTAGGCCAGTCCCACACTGGCAACTGTTCCTGTGTAAACTCAGTCTCTAAAAAGGGTATATTGATCTGGTAGCGTTCTTTCTTACCTCCCGGACCTCCAAGCGATCTATAGCACAGAATTCTTCAACTGAAGATACACCTGTGACCCTCTTATCTTCCACAAATGTCTTAGGTCCTCTGATCTTTAGCCTCACCACAGGCCTGTGGGGGCACCCACCAGGTGTCCCACTTTAAACACCTGGGTAGGTCAATGCTATAGTTCCTACTGGGGACTTATTTTCTGGATCCCCATCCCCAGTTCGATGGTGAGGACAACATCCAACAGAAACAACACTGGCACCATTCATGTATCTAAAAGATAAGTCATGTTTAAGTTTAAAAATTCAAACATACACAGATGTATAGCAGGCAGGAATCAAAAGACCTCACAACTACCTCCAACTCCTCCAATTGCTAGAAAAGGAAACTGAAACCCAAAGAGGCAGAGGGCTCTGACCCACAGGCAAGGTGAACGCACCACCGCATCCACCGCACTTCTGTTCTTAAGACTTCATGCAGCCATATCTAGACCATGCATTTCTTATACATACTTGATTTTCTTGCAGTTCCCAATTAACTTAATTTTTCTTGGTGATCAAGGAAATATTAAGAAAGAAATATACACATTCACACTCACAGTCTTGTCTTAGATGTGCAGAGCACATTCCTGC
>NW_006295559.1:2147788-2160028 GCF_000327345.1 Myotis davidii | reverse complement strand
CTGTTGAAAACTACTTAAGAAATAGAAACCCTGGTATTACGGATATCTTCTAGCATCAAATGGCATTTCCTCCCTGAGCCCATTCTCAGGAGAAAGGACCACTAGTGGTTCAGTGTAAGGAATCATGAGCTTATCCCCAAACGAACTCTCACCAATATATTTTCATCCAAAGAAGAAGGGACATTCAATTCATACTGCCATCGTTCACTTAAAAAAATTTTAAGCATAAATTGGTTTATTTTGACATGATTTAGACATCACTAAATCTTTGCAAGTCATATCATAAAGGTCATCATTTCCTATATCATGGATGTAAAGAAAGCAAAACAAGGAGACCAAGAGGTAGAATTTTTTTTAAATTTCAGCACAAGCTAAAATGGTTAAAAGCAAAACTGTCCTGCTTGAAGCCTCGTCAATTCTCAACCCCATTTATGACTTCAGTGCATCTTGATATGTCAACCAACATTCACTGAGCACCCCAGCTCTGGAATCTCCTACTATGTGTTTTTGGTTCCCTTCTTTATGAATGTATTGGGATTTTGAGCACAATTAATGTTAAAAAAATCTCAAATGCTCTATTAGTAGAAAGCATCCATAGTTGTGAGATTTGATTTGTATGTTTTTAGTGGAAGTAATTGGCAATGTTCAATGAATGCCAAATGAAAGTGTTACAATTTAATTCCCCCCCTCCTCCCCATTTTTGAATTGGCCAAGCAGCTAATTCCAAGAAATCTTTTTGCAATATTGTTCCAATTTGCCTGGAATTCTCTATCTCCTGACCTAATCTGCCTCTCTTTAGCTTTTTAAAAACACTGTCTTCTCTATTTATATTCTTTCACAGTGACTCTTAAAGAATAAAGATAAATTGGAAGAAAAATATACATTTCTCTATCTTTGAAAAATATCTGACCACATACATATCAAACTGCTTGTGTTTGCTCTCTTTTGATTATGGAAGTATGGTGCAATTTCATTTTCTATTTATTGTATGTTAAAAATGCATGCGCATTTTTTTTTTTGCTGTATGATTATTGAGGTATTTTAATTGGTTTCACCTGAACTGTGAAGAAAAATTATTGGGTAGGTAGGTTCACTTTAGTACTTTGATAGACAAGTGTAAGAGATAAGTGGTGACTGTCTTTCATTATTAAATGAAACACAAAAGCATTTTTATCAACTTCCAATGAGTCCTCATAAACATTTCTTGGTCATGTGACTAGTCTAATTTAATTTTCCTATAAATTTTTCTTCATTTCTATAATTCTCTTCTTTGTACTTTCTTTTTCAAATAATAATAAAAATATTTCAAATGTACTATGAAAATGGTCTTGTTGATATAGATTTTTGTCCTATTTGGCTTTGGCTATTTTCCCTATCCCTGATGAAAGTTTGTATTGAGAAAGTGGTTATTAAAAAATTTAAAAGAGAGACAAAAAATGATGCTTAAATGGAAAATATGCTGCGTATTACGTTCCACCTGTCCAAGGACGTGGCCTTTCATGCTAATTTATATTTGACTTACCTCTAACTACCACAAGGTGGCAAAACATGTGACCTGAATCATTAAAGTCTCATGATATTTGGCTATTAATAGGCAAAGGCCTGTATTCTAAAAAGAACGAAATTTAGTGACCTTTCACTTTAAGACAAATGTTACATTTTTGGATTGCTTCTCCTGAAAAGAAAAACAATAAAAATCTATAATTAAAATTTATCATTCTTAACTAAGCATTACAGCCATGAAAAATAGCTAATTATTCACTGTGAGCAATTTTGTAGAAATCAGATTTGCTGATGAACAAATAAACTTACAAAATATTTCCAAAAGGTTTTCTCATAAACCTACTAAGAATTCATTTATTCTGAGAAACCCCTCCAGATCTGAGGCCTCTCATATAATCCCCTTGAACACATTCTTAAAATCCTTCAGCTTGCATTGGTAGTTATCAAATATATTTAAATATTTGGCAAGAAAATTAAAATATAAAAACGAATATGGCAATTGCCCCCAAACACACAGTTTTCCAAGAAGATTGTGATGATTCAGAAGGAAATCTATGGAGGATATTTGGAATTTAAATAATGGGGCTACTTTCTGACAGTGCTTTTTACAAAAATAAGCTGGCCCAAAAATATAATAAAAATAATTAGTATAAAGTAGGTAGATTTTATCTGAAAGATAGAGAACAGGTAGAGCAAAGTTATCTGCAGGGCTATCTTTTATTGAGTAAAGTTGATGTATGAAATCCACATATGTAAGGCAAGCATTTTATGGAGCTCTTATTTACCTACAAAGTAATCACCTTAGACTCTTTTTCAAAATAACTATACTTTGTTAGTGCATTGAAAATATGATTCAATTCAGGAAAAAAATTAGTTCAACTTTTTACAAATATAAATATTACATAAAAGTAAAATATTCATGATTATTTTAATTTGTGTCGCCCAAGAGAGCTCAGTCATACTTGTCTACATTATCTTTTATATGAAATTAGAATCTCAAGTTACAGAAAATATCAACATGGAATTTTTATTGAGATAAGGTTAAACTTATGATTATATCGAGGATAATTGACATTAATTTTCTTCAATGACACTTGACATTTAATATTATTTTATATTAGTTTCAGGTGTACAGCATAGTGGTCAGACACATATAATTTATGAAGTGATCCCTTTGAGAAGTCTACTACCCATCTGGCACCGTACACAGTTATTACAATATTATTGACTATATTCCCTATGCCGTACCTTACATCCCTATGACTATTTTGTGACTACCAATTTGCACTTCTTGACCCCCTTACTTTTTTCACATAGTCCCCCATACCTCTCCCATCTGGCAACCATCAGTTTGTCTGTATCTATGAATGTTTCTATTTTGTTTGTATTTATTTTGTTCTTTAGATTTCAGATGTAAGTGAAATCATATGGTATTTGTCTTTCTCTGACTCACTTATTTAACTTAGCATAATACCTTCTTAGGTCCATCCATATTGTCACAAATATACATACACACACACACACACACACACAATGATATATATATCACCACTCTTTATTTATTCATCTATTGATGGGCACTTGGGTTGTTTCTATATCTTGGTTATTCTAAATAATGCTGCAATGAACATAAGGGTGGTATATATCTTTTCAAAATAGTGTTTTGGATTTTTTCATATATATTCCCAAAAATGGAATTGTTGGGTCATAAGTAGTTCTCTTTTTAATTTTTTCAGGAACTGCCATGTTCCTAAAAAAAATTTCCATAGTGGTTGCACTAATTTGCAATCCCACTAAGAGTGCACATAGGTCCCCTTTTCTTGCCAGCATTTGTTGTTTGCTGACTTGTTGATAGCCATTTTTTGATAGCCAGTCTGACAGGTGTGAGGTTAATGTATCATTGTGAATTTAATTTGCATTTCCCTGATGATTAGTGATGTTGAGCATCTTTTCATATATCTACTAGAGGCCCGATGCACAAAAATTCGTGCAAGAGTAGGCCTTCCTTCCCCTGGCTGCCAGCACCGGCTTCCCTCCAGCACCCAGGACCTGGGCTTTGCTCCGGCTGCTGCTGGCAGGTGCCTGGGACTCAGACTGCTTTACTCCAGCCCTGGCTTCTTCTAAAAGGACGTCTGGAATGACGTGCCTGGAAGGATGTTCAGTCTAATTAGCATATTACCCTTTTATTATTATAGACTAGAGGCCTAGTCCATGAAATTTGTGCACGGGGTGGGGGTTCCCCTCAACCCAGCCTATACCCCCTCCAATCCGGGACCCCTTGGGGGATGTCTGACTGCCGGTTTAGGCCTGATCCCTCTCACAATCCAGGACCTCTGGCTCCTAACCGTTCACCTGCCTAACTGCCTGATTACCCCTAACCACTCTGCCTGCTGGCCTGATTGCCCCTAACAGCTTTCCTCTGCTGGCCTGATCGCCCCTAATCGCCTCTGCCTCAGCCCCCGCCACTGTGGCTTTGTCCGAAAGGACATACAGAAGGATGTCTAGAAGATGTCTGATCTAATTAGCATATTACCCTTTTATTAGTATAGATTGGCTATCTTTATCTCCCCTTTGGATAAATATCTATACAGGTCTTTTGCCCCTTTTTCTAAAATATATATATTTTATTGATTTTAGAGAGAGAGAGGAAGGGAGAGAGAGAGAAAAAAGGCATAAATGTGTGAGAGAGAAACATTGATAGGCTGCCTCCAGTCACACCCTGAAATGGATCCTAGCCCACAACCTAGGCATATGCCCTAACTGGGAATCACACTGGTGACCTTTCAGTTTATGATGCTCAACCAACTGAGCCACACCAGCTAGGGTCCCTGACCATTTTTTAAATTTTTTTTTTATTATTTAAAGTATTACAAATAGTAGTACATATGTCTCTCTTTTTTTCCCCACTGACCTTCCCCCAGCACTGACCATCTTTTTTTTTTTTTTTTGGAGGGAGAGGGATAGAGAGTTAGAAACATCGATGAGAGAGAAACATCAATCAGCTGCCTCCTGCACACCCCCTACTGGGGATGTGCCCACAACCAAGGTACATGCCCTTGACTGGAATCAAACCTGGGACCCTTGCATCCGCAGGCCGACACTCTGTCCACTGAGCCAAACCAGTCAGGGCCTGACCATTTTTTAATTGGAATTATTTGGGGGTTTTTTATGTTAAGATATATGAGTTCTTTATAAATTTTGGATATTAACTCCTTATTCAATGTATCATTGGCAAAGATCTTTCCCCATTCAGTGTTGTTGTTTTGTTTTGTTGATGGTTTCCTTTTCTGTGCAAAAACTTTTTAGTTTGATGTAGTCCCATTTATTATTTTTTCTTTTGTTTCCCTTGCTAGAGGCGCTATATCAGAAAAAATATTACTAAGAGCAATGTTAGAGAGTTTACTGCCTATGTTATCTTCTAGGAGTTTTATGGTTTTGGGGCTTACATTTAAATCTAATCCATTTTGAGTTTGTTATTGCATATGGTATAGGAATGTGGTCTAGTTTCATTTTTTTTTTGCATGTATCTGTCCAGTTTTTCCAATATCACTTACTAAAAATACTGTCTTGACCCCATTTCATATTATTTCCTCCTTTGTCATAAGTGACCATAAACATTGGTTTATTTCTTGGATCTCTATTCTGTTCCATTGACCAATATGTCTGTTTTGATAACAGTACCATATGCTTTGATGACGATAGCCTTTTAGTATAGTTTGATATCAGGTAGAGTGATACCTTCAACTTTGTTTTTTGTTCAAGATTGCTGTGGCTATTTAAGGTCATTTGTTAATTCCTTATAAATTTTAGGGTTATTTGCTCTAGTTCTGTGAAAAATGTCACTGATGTTTTTATAAGGATTGCATTGAATCTATAGATTGCTTTGGGTGATAATTGACATTTTCCCCACTTCCAGCCTCATATCATTCTCTACAGAAGAAGTGGAAAGGATAGCACTTTCAGTGAGAAAGATTAGACAGACACAAAAATTGGCAGTAGTTGTCTGCAAGTGTCTCCATGGCTAGCACCAGGGCGAGTGGCCACCCTATAAATTGGGGTGGAGCTTAGGAGAGATCTCAGGTAGAGAGACTGCTTGGGCAGTTGTCAATTATGGATATTTGCAGCTTTGTG
Organism: Myotis davidii; assembly: GCF_000327345.1. Classification (NCBI taxonomy): domain Eukaryota; kingdom Metazoa; phylum Chordata; class Mammalia; order Chiroptera; family Vespertilionidae; genus Myotis; species Myotis davidii. Next base: position 2,154,394 of record NW_006295559.1, on the reverse strand, counting down.
GTGGATGAAAAAAATCTCCCAAGGATGCTGTGCAGGAAGCAAATGATTTAGGCCTAAGATCAACATCAGTTAAGAAAGATGAGCTGAGTAAAAAGAGTCTACAAAGGAAAGAGAGAAGAGCCAGCCAAGGACAGTAGGAAAATACCAGCGAGAATCATAGAAGCCAAGAGAAGTATTTCAAAAAGCACTTGAAATTTAAAAAAATAAAATCGAGATTTACAGAAAGATAAGGATGGGATGATATATTTTTGTCATGGTGTCCATAAGTGTGCAATGTTTTATCTTCTCTGTTTTTCCTGCCACGGCACAGGGCATTCAAATCCTGCTAATGCCCTCAGATATATGAAAGGTCCTCATTGAATTTAGCGGCCATTAGCTCTCATTCTCTTGATCTTCATAATTTCCTCAGGAAGCATTTAAAAATATTATAGTCAAATTTTGAAAAGAAAGTTTATTTTCCAGAATGAATATTCTGTGAGTCCTTCCCCTCCAACCCCCCAGAATGACCTGCAATGTGTCTCAGCAGCAGCCCCTCAGCTGGGCCAGGCAGAGGGCACCATTCCTTTGCTACGTTCTGTTCCCTTCCTATCTATCACACTTAGTTCAACAAAAACAACAGCAAAATAAGAAAAAAAGGGGGGGGGGAGGAGGAGGGGGAGCTCTTATCTGCACAGTTGTGATGAATAGACTTGATTGGGCTCTCACACAGCAGGCAGGTGATGGCCATTGCCTGTCTATTTCAGGACTAAACTTTAGACTGGCCACAGGTGTTTTTCCTTTTTTGGCTCTGCAGCCCTGCCATCATTAAGTTTGCCTGAAGCAGCAGACAGCTTCTGGGAGACCAAGAGATGGGGGGAGGCAGGGTGCAGAGACAATCCAGCTGACATTTTAAGCAGGAAATGCAACCATCTGAATGTAAAGAAGATAAACCCTGTCTCTACACAGACTGTTCACTCGGGGGAAATTGAGGTAAAATATTACAGGATTCAGAGAAGGGAAATACTGGAGTATGTGCCTTTGAGACCACCCTTGCTCTTGCCATTTCATTACAAGTCGTCCCTTCTCCTTACCTAAAAATACTGAAAAAGAGGGAAAGGAAGTTCTAAGACACCACTGGAAATTTATAATTTGGTGGAAGTAGTTTTTTTCTTTATCAACTTCAGTAAATATTTCCAACATGTACTCCACCTCACAACATAAAACAAATGCAAAGGTAAGTGAGCATTTTGAGGCTTCTCCTTAGTGTAGATAGACGCTGTGACTGAACGTAGTCAATATAATTTCTAGGATACTGGACAAGATGTCTTGCCTCCTCTTCCCCACTCTCATCCCCATCCCCAGGAATTTCTCATGTTCCAACTGGTGTTCTAAATCCCTTAATAGGAGGCAAATTTGAGTTCAGGCTTGATATATCAGATAATAGAAAAGTGAATACCTTATCTTAAATTTATGTTAGGATCTAAATGAATAACATTGTAGCTTGAAATCAGGTTTTGATACAGGACTCTCATTAGAACTAGGAAAGACAAGATGGCATGGTGGAAGTGACAACTGTGAAGATAAGTATCATTAAGAATTTCACAGGAGTCTGGACTTTTTTACCCTGATGAGTTTGTAAACTTCACCCTTGTGTGTGTATGAGTAAATATATGCAAAATGCACATTGAATTTCTGCATATGAAGATTTTTAAACCAGAAGAAGAAAAATTATGTAAAATGAAATGAACATCATTGCTTATATAATTCTTAACTACAGCTTAAAAGTACAGATTCATAGATTTTTAAAATATAGGGACTCTGGTGAAAGTTAATAGTTTTGTTTACTTGGTTGTTTTTTGTTTTGTTTTGTTTTTGCTTTTTCAACAGAGTAGGTGGATTCTTCCCCAGTTATTAAAAGCTGATTGGAGGGGCACATGGAATCACAATTCTAAAAAAAAATGACAGTCTTTTATTTAAGACTAGAGGCCCGGTTATGAAATTCGTGCACTCGGGTCCCTCATCGTGGCCTGTGCCCTCTCATAGTCCGGGAGTCCTCAGGGGATGTCCGACTGATGGCTTAGGCCTGCTTCCCACGAGGAGTGGGCCTAAACCAGCACTTGCTAAGGAGGTGGGAGAAGCTCCCACCACCGCAGCTGCGCTAGCCAGCCATGAGCCTATCTCAGGGCTTCTGGCTGAGTGGCACTCCCCCTGTGGGAGTGCACTGACCACCAGGGCGAAGCTCCTGTGTTGAGCATCTGTCCCCTGGTGGTCAGTGAATGTCATAGCGACTGGTTGTTCTGCTATTCGGTCAGTTTGCACATTAGCCTTTTATTATATAGGATGACCTTAAAATCTCATGAGAGCTCATTTATTTTGTAATTGAAAAGTGTTTTTTAAGAAATCAGAAAACATTATCTACTATGATATTCCTGTACTTTAGGGAGGAAAATGATGCCTTAAAACATTAGAAAAAATACTTTTCAAAGATCAGCCCAGCAAATTGTCAGCATCGCCAAAGTTAGAGATGAGTGATTTTTCTTCCAGGTCCCGGTTCTAATCCACGAGATGGTCTCTTTTAGTTATCTCATAAAACTATTCAGGTAGCTCCAGAGAAAAGATACTTTTTTTCATCAAGTAAGCCAGGGACATTCTGGTGGCTATTTTCTACATTACTACCAAGATATTTTACGCAAGGTCATCCACTTCCACCCCATCTCCAATGTGAATTGAATTCAAATCGCATACTTATTGCTCTTATAGAAGGAGTAGGTGGAGTTTACATGTCTGTGTATATTTGCATGTGTTGTTTCTTTATGGAGGGGCCTCATTAAATTTAGAATGTTTGGTCTACTCAGTTGTTGCTCAAGGACCTCCACATTTGGCATCTGGGATAGGTTTTCTCAAGCTGGAATCACTTAAGGATGTGGGAAACCTGGATGCTGATTGGCTGGAGGAGCTGTTGTGAACAGTATTTGGACTTGCATGTGAATCATTGCTTAGAGGAGCTAAGGATGATAAACAGTCATTGACTTTGAGTTTCATCCCAGAATATGTGTGCTGGGCTAACGCATAATGGAGAAGGATTAGACAGATCAAGTACGCATTCCAATGGGCACACACACACAGGCTTCATCTATTAAGAGACAATGTCCTGGTACTTGCAATTTGTCAGTATAATACTTTCAAGGATGGATAAGACAGACATAGTTTTTGGAGTTTTAAATTCCCCTATGTATTTATGAATCATAAAAGTGTACAACCCAGTCCCTTTGGATGGATTAAAAATAAAACTAAAATGAAAGAAATTATAATTATAAATCAGCTGTCTTTTTTAACATTGTAATGGGATACAAAAGAAATATCTGTTTATAGTTCTCCATTAATAGTTTGCAAGATTATAATCTTCCTGATGGCGAGTTCCAATGGTAGTAACAGAAGGAAGCCTCAAAATTATGGGCAAATAAATTACATTTATTAAAGAAACCTGGTTGAAACATGCTGCTCAAGGAAGAAAGACCAACTCTAGGATACAGAGTGGAGTGGTAATGGTTCTATCTGCCCTCAAGGATTTTAGAGTGCATCAGGGAAACTAGTGGACACAAATGTAAATAAAAAGAGTGTAAATAAAAATCAGTAAGTTCTATAGAAGAAATGTGGAAAGAGCTATAGGAGAAGAGTGAAAACAGAGGTGCTACTTGAACCCATTGGCAATCAGGGAAGGCTTTTTTGTAGAAGATGCGATTGTTACTTTAAACCAAGGTTGGGGAATGTCTGGGGGATTTTGTCATATAAGGTCCGAGAAATCACTTCATCTGGCCCTTCCAAGGCATTATGGGTGATTGAATTAAACGTTTGACTAAATATAGCAGGCTAATTTTTAAGTTGATGATTTTGTATGGCCCACAAATCTATATATATAAAAGCCTAAGCAATTGAATGACCAGTCGACCAGTCACTATGATGCGCACTGACCACAAGGAGGTAGATGCTCAATGCAGGAGCTGCCCCCTGGTGGTCAGTGTGTTCCCACAGCCAACTTCTCATGGCTAGCCAACCTCCCGTGATCCCTCCTCCCACTGGTTGGCCCTGACCAGGCCCAATCAGGGCTGGACTGCCAACCTCTCACGATCCCTCCACCCAGTTGGCCAACCTCCCATGGTCCCTCCCCCTATCTGGCCAGCCCCAATATCTGGCCAGGCTCAGGGACCCCCCACACGTGCACAAATTCATGCACCATGCCTCTAGTGATATTAAAAATTCAAATGACCCTTGGCAGAAAAACGGTTTATCACTTCTGCTTTAAACAATAAGTGGGATTTGAGTATGTGTGGATGGGAGAGAAAAAGGAATTCTAGGTGGAGAAAACCATACAATCAAAAGCTTGGAGAGCCAGATGGAAAAACAGCCAAGTTTTGGAAACAGAGAAATACAGTTTGACTGGATTTTTAAATTACTCAGTTCATAACTGGATTTGTATAGGGTGCCTAGCAAAATGTATCTGGTTGCAAGAATATTTCATCTACTTGACATGCAAGATTAATGCTTTGGCCTGGCCAGCATGGCTCAGTGGTTAAGCGTCTACCTGTGAACCCAGGATCACTGTTTGATTCCTGGGTTGCAGGCTCAATCCCCACTGTGCAGGAGGCAGCCGATCAATGATTCTCTCTAATCATTGATGTTTCTATTTCTCTCTCCCTCTCCCTTCCTCTCTGAAATCAATAAAAACATATTTTTTAAAGATTAATGCTTTGATAAGAAAGAGTCAGTGGTGATGGAGAAGACCATACAGAGCAACTGTGTTCATTATGACAAAAGGAGAGTCCGTGTTTGCTTGGGTAAAGGTAATGGCTCGTGTATCTCAAAGAAATCCTGTTTGGAAGTAAGTTTACTGAGTGTGTGGAATGCTCCATTACCTAAAATTTCTTGGATAAAGTTCTTTGGAACTCTGGATTTTATTGCATTTCAGGAAAGACATGTCTGGTTTTTTGTTGGCTTTCTATGGGACCATGGATCATTTTCAGACTTAGGTTTGTCTTTAAGATTCAGCAACCAATGCTACCACCTCCATGAAGTTTTCTTCCCTCAGCACTTCCCTGCAAGTGTTTATCATGTTGCTTATCAGACACTAATATAATCTTTACTTTTAACCTGTCTGTTCCACCCCTGCCCCACCCTGAAAGCGGCACTTACTCATCCCCAATATCTCACAGTAAGTTCTCAAATAACATCGTTGATTGGCCAAGAGAAAGTGAGAAATAAAAAATTAACTAATGATTAAAGCAATATATTTTAAAATTGTGCTTTTCATTTTATTATGAGCCACATGAACACATGCTGGTTCTATTTTCCTTTCTACGAAGAATTATTGATTTGACTGGGTACCTTCTTAAGGAAATTGACATCTACAGAGTCCATGCCCTCTGCCAACCCACCAAACCCACCTAGCACATTGAGGCTTTAGAGTCAGTGTTCTGAGCGTGTGACCTAGGCCCAGTGTTTTACCCAACCAGGGTCAAAGAACGGTATCTATTTACAAGACTTGGAATTTTTTTGTGTGTGAGACAGGGGTTAGGCAGGGTGTGGAGATACTGTCTAACCTGAACAGTATCTTGCCCACAGTTTTAGAATCATTTTGGAGATTATCACAGTCAATTTTGATTTATTCTCTTTCCATAATTCAATTTCCTGTCCTCACTTTCCTCCCTTTGGCTTTTGTGACCACTGTGATTCTTGGTGTCTTCTTGACTCTTCAATAGTGCTGACGATCTGCAATTCCCTCCTCCACTTTTTGAGTATCAGTTTTTTTTAATATAGCCTATAAACCACCTCATTAATCAGATAGTGTAAAATCCAATTAGAAACATTAGAATCCAGAAATACAAGTGTTAAGGAATATATTTCTTGATTGACAAGGAAGCCAAATAGACCCATCTATTTAGAATCTTCGCAACAATTAGCTGCCTTAGTTTCATTTATTGTGACATAAAAAATCTGGTTTATTGAGAGCTCTATTGAAGAAGATTTCTATGATATGCACCATGAGAAAATATCTTCAAACTAAAATGATTGTTTTGCTGTAATAAATTGAACCATATGTACACTATGTTATTCAATCTTTTTTCTTCAAGGCATAAATTGATATTAAAGAACATTTAAGTCATAACACATGGTTATCCAGGCATGAACGAGGCAATAACCCATATAAGTTGTCAAGGTGAAGCCAAAGCATTTATTAGAGGTTTGTGTTGTTTTTGAAAAGTGCATGGTTGGATAAACATGGATTAGTGCTATTATGCTGCTACGATGACTCAAGTGTGTTTTTACAGTGTCAGTAATTTTTATGTTTAAAAATCACTGGTGCAGTATATTAGCTATAATTTATGTTTATCATCTTGTGTACTCTAATAGGTTTCAACAAACCATTTAACACTTCAGCTTGTGCATATACATTACTTAATAGGTATTTATCTTAAAAAAGAGATACTTAACGGGACTTTCAAAGCTTGCAACTGCATGCTAAGAGAGAATACTGCAGTGTGTCACATTAACTTTCTTTCCCTGTTTGCAGTTAACTTTGAACATTCTGACCACTTGCTTCTTTGCTCAATGCACCTCCAAATGGCATAA
>NW_006295559.1:2137160-2147704 GCF_000327345.1 Myotis davidii | reverse complement strand
AATGACATCAAGTTCGCCTAGCACCCAGTGTCTGTCACACTTGCTGAGAAGGGTGGCTGCACAATATAGCCAACACAGCTGAAAATATGACGAAGGTCCAGCGATCAGTCACCACATTGGGGTGCCCTTTCGGAAAGGGCTAGTTTGCTTCTGACAGAAGCTGTGTCTATGCAGCTTTTCAGGTTCATGTGACCTAGACTCTCATTTTAGAAGAGTCTCTGAGAGAGCCCCCGGGGCTGTATGTATGGGAGGAGGGGTTGGTGGGGAGTCAGTTGGGACTTCCCAGTCACAGGAGGTTTGTTGCAGCAATACAAGAGGAGACTTCATTTATCATGACACTATTGATTCTTCCAAATAGTGCTATGCTTATTGTTTTTGCTGCAATGATGACCTATTTCTCTTTTGGATATTCTAGTAGATGAATTACCAGTGTTTAGTCTTTTCATAAAGGAGATTGATTCACTTTTAAAACGTACCCAGAGCTGGTGATGCAATAATACAGTTTTAGTCTTTTTTAAGTTAACTACGTTTTGACTTATTGCCAGCCATGACAGAGATGGATTTGGAGGGAAAATACACATGAAACTCTAGTTACCACTTAAACAAATGATTCCACTTTATCCATTTGTGACATGACTGGATAAAAGTTTGTTTGGAATCCTGAAATTATGACGATGGTGATCCACTGAGTAATAAATTTTTAGAAAGAGGCTATAAATTCTCTAAAGTCAATCAAGCACATCAATTGGCTGAGTTAGCAAATGGAGAATATATTACTCACTGGAGACAAATCAACCAAGCTGGACTGTGTATTGCTGTGAACTACCTTTTTCCTTGTATAACTAGTAGTGACATTTTGACATCTTATCAGAAAGACCTGTTATATCTTGCTTTTTTCAGTCTTGGAAACTCTGCTAACTGGATCCAAACTTGCTTCCTAAATATTGCGAACTTTACTATTTTGATGATAACATCAAAATTATATGCAAAACAGTATGGGCAATTTATATAAAAATACATGTGGAGTGTGTTTCAATTAAGAAAATTAGAGGGGAAAATCTCATTAGCATCTTGAATGAATAGTAGCAAAGATTCAGAAGAATCAAAAAGAATAATAGTCTAGCCCAAAACTTCTAATGAACGTTCTAGAATGATATAGAACTTTCTGGAAGATGCATCTTCTTTGCTTTACGATATAGTAGCCGCTAGCCACATGTGATGATTGAGCGCTTGAAATGCTCAACTTAAAATGCAAGTGGAGCTGAACAACTGAATTTTTAATATACTTAATTTTAATTTTAAGGTACATAGCCACACATGGCTAGTGGTTATCGCATTGGACAATGCAGAAAAGTTCACCCCTTGAAGAAAATGCTTGAAGAGCTAGTTACCCGTGGGAGTAATACTGGGTGGAAGGAGCAAAAGTGATGATAGCAGACCGTGCCCTCTCTTAAAGGAATTTAGAACAAATAAAAAAACTTAAAAAAGGAGAGAAGAGTCATATAGGTTTTGAAATTTGAATAGCAAGAGAGTTTACTATAAGAGTAAAGATATCTACACATGGAAGTTAACAGCTATACAAATGGGTAAATATGGGACTTAATTTTATGAAACATAAAACAGGTAAAATATTAAAAACATATTTAGAGAACATAGAGAATATTTAGTAATGAAGTATTTTAAAGTACTTAGGAATCATTATTGATGTTATTATTTACTTTTTCCCCTCAATGAGGCAGTTTTATAAGTAAAACATGAATATATGTGTTTTTAAACATTAAGAAAGTACTGAGATACTATCAAATGAAATACCTTTATGAATTTAATAGTTCTCATTTCAGTAAATGATAATTCCATTCCTAGACACCCAAGCTTATCTCCAATTTCTCCCGTCTGCTCATCTCCAAAATATAATCAAACACTAAGTCCTGTCCTTATGTGATACAAATAATTCATGGTGCTTCTCTTCTTTTTATCTTCTTGATCACCACCTTTCTTTATGCCCTTCCTGTCCAGGCTATTCGATGTACATCCTGGTTATCTTCTGGCTTGCAGTTTCCCCTCCCCTTCCTCTTTCTAGTCAACCCTCCCCATAAGTACCACAGTCATGTTTAAATTTCTTATGAGTGCTATGGACTGAATGTTTGTGTCTCCCTCCACTTCAAATTCATATGTTGAAATCCTACCCTCCAATGTGATGGTATTAGGAAGTGGGGCCTTTGGGGATAACTAGGTCCTGAGGTGGATCACTTATAAATGGGATTGGTGCCCTCATAAGGAGAGATGTGTGAGAACTTGTATCACCTCTCTCTGCTCTTTGCCATGTGAGGAAATGGCAAGAAGACAGCTGTCTTCAAACCAGGAAGAGGGCCTCACCAGATCTCCTTAGCATCTTGATCTTGAGTTTCCATGGATCCAGAACTATGAGAAATACATGTTGTTTAAGTCATACGGTCTATGATTTTCTGTTAAAACTGCCTGATTAAAACAAAGGACTTTTCATCACCTGTTAGTTATGGCTCAAGTTTTTTTAGTACATCATAAATGCCACTTCGTTTCCCTCCCTGTCTTTCAAGCCCTGACCCATGACACTGCCTTCCTTACCTATTCTGTTCCAGCCCTAACTGAGTCATAGCATCCCCTTTTTGGTTCTTCATCTTTGTACATATTGAAATTTCTCCCTGTTTTACTTGTCATTCAAGATTGATCTTGAAGTCACCTCCCCTGAAAGCACTTCTCTACCATATTGCCTCTAAAAAGAATCAGTAATCTCTCTTCTATTCCTCTTAGTCACCCCTCTTATAATCATTATATCAATGAATCCTACTTTTTTATTTGATTATCTCTTCTAGTAGACTGGGGCTTCCAGGGGAAAGAGAAGATGCGTAATTCATCTTTACATCCCTACTGCCCAGCACAGTGACTGATAGGGACTCCATGAATGCCTGATGAATGAATGAATGACTGAATGGTCACTTCTGATAGCTAGTCATGTCTGAGGTAGACCTATTGGGGGTCTCTGCTATGACTTAGATATGTATCCCTGGCAGAAACTAACAAAGGTGACATCTTTATAACTTGGAGAAATTAAATACTCTTTATTTATAGGCTTATATACCATTCTCAACCTTTATTTTTAATTAAAAATTTTTTTAGCATGTCATGCTATTGGAGAAGATTCTTTAAGACCACTAATTCAATAATCTCCCATAGATGAATTAATGAAGAGGCTTATTAGGTTATTACTATATGCAAATATTATTACTTTTCAGAATTTTGTGATACTTGTGATATTTTCAACATTTAAAAGTATATCATGTCATTCATAACTATTTTCCTATTCAAATATTTCTCAACATATTCATGTTTGTACTAAATTTCATGTTTATAATTTTATATCCTTTTTCTTAGAAGTCATTACCAAAATTGTATAAGCCTTAGGTCTTAAAAAGGAAAGGCCAAGGTGTTGACCTTTTTTTTAATGCAAACTGTAGAATCAGAATTGACATTCTCTTAAAAAGACTGAAGTTAAATCCTGACATAAATTTGGGCAAGTCAATTAACCTCCTTGTATTTCCATATCCTTACTACTGAAAGAGTAGGATTAGATTATTCTAAGACTCCTCCATCTCTACATTCTATGATTCCTTTAAGTCTAACAAAAATTAAAAACCGTATGATTAATCAGTTCATACTCATAGCATGCATTGTGTTCTTTGAGGAGCTCTATGATTGTAAATTAGGAAAATATCCAACCTCCTCCTTCCAAGTACCTTACATGTACGCAGAGAAATGAGAAGACAGGCTACATGACTGGTGGCAGGGCATATGGGTAAATTTAGATGAAAGAATTTAAGTCTGCTTATTGTAACTGGTATTTTAGCAGGGTTTAATAAACAGCTTAATTTACTCATTTGACAACTATAAGAATACAAAAATCAAAAATCAGCAACAATGCCTGCCTCCAAGGATCACACATGGTAGTAAGACAGAAAGCAAGCCCCAAAGACCCACCTGGAAAGCCTAATGGAAGGGGTGAGTATTAAAGGCTGCGGTGAAGCTAGCCAGGTAAGGAAGCATTGTGTAGAAGTAGGTGATGGAATGAGGTTGGGGTGGGATGGGGGTGAATTTCAGGCAGAATCTGCAATGTATATAAAGACATGAACCTGAGAAAGGATGTATTGCACATTAGGATCTAAGAAGAAATATGGCTTCAGAGGCGGGATCTTTAATGGCTACAACTGTCCAGGCAGGAATGAGGGTAAGACAATCCGAACTGAGGGATGCTCAGTTAGGGCACTCACTCTCTCTGAGGGAGGATGTCAGCTCACAGTTCCAGTAGACATGTCTCAGAGAAAGCAGACCTACTGTGACTATTACTACAAGGCTTTTATCACAATCATAATAAAAAGTGATCACTTGGGCATGGGGGAAAGACATGAATATGGATGACATGAATAGAAAATAGACATAAATGTAAGGAAATACTGATTTCAGATCACTGCTCCCAAAAGCAAGACATGGTTTCAAACCTGTATTTTTAAAGGATTAATCTAATTGTTATCACTATTGTTACTATATTAAACGTAAGAAGTTCTCCTTTATTATGGGCTTCTTAAAATATCTCTGTAGAACGGTCAGTATTTAAAAAATTTGTTTTACTGATGAAAAAAATGGAAGCACACACAAAAATAGAAAGATTAACACCACGAGCCCTAGGTACATATTATCCAGCTTCAACAGTTACCAACATCTCACCATTCTGTTCAACCTCTCTCCTCAGTCTTCAAATCTAAGAGAGTGCATTCCTTCAATATTCACCCAAAAGATAGGAATTTAAATTATTATCACACTGAAAAATATTCAGCAATTCCTTATTTTCTTCTAATACACAGCTTGTGTTTTTCAGGGGGTTTTTTTTGTGTGTGTGTTTTTCCCAAATCAGCATCCAAAGGTTAACACATTTTAAGTCCATTTTAAAGCTCTACTCAAAATGATTTTGCAACAAAATCATTTTAAAGAAACAGCATGCCCTTCACAATAAATACATAAAAATGGCTGTGATAATGCTCTTGCTGATTGCTTTTACTTTGGAGTCAGTTTGCCTGAGTTCAAATCCGGACTCTGGTAATTACTGATGTGTGATCTTGGATTCAACCTCTGGCTTAAATTTCTTCAATGTAAAATGGGAATTAAAAAGTATCTCAGAGAATCCTACTAAGATTAAATTAAATGAGCTAATATTTGAACATCTAGAATGGTGCCCTTATGTAAGGGTTTGTTAAACAAATAAAAACAAGTAAATAAATTCAGCTTTTACCCATGACATATTAAAATGAACAAATTACCTAAGGATGGTAGGAACGATTCACTTTTGGCCTAGAAATTGTCTACAATGCCTGATTTAAAATTCTGTCTACAAAACAGTTTCCACAGGAGCAAGCAGGCCACACGTGAACACACACGTTCGTGCAATAAATGAAATGGCAGAATCCATAAACCATATACTAGAGAGTTGTGGAGAGTACCAAGCTGAGTCCCTGGAGCCTGACTTCCTTGGGGGAGTGGCACTAGGAGGCCCAGGCAGGAAGGAGACTGGAAAATGGGAGGAGATGGAGGTCTAGGTTTTGTGGATTCTGGTTCCTTCCCTGCCGGGCCCGGGTCGACAGTGATGCTTCCTCCACTGAGGGGACACCATGCAGCGCAGGCAGCCTCTGGAACAAGTCCTACCAACTGCTCCCTGCACTGTGCCCTTCAGGTCCAGGGGTGTTCAAGTCCCCCCCAACTTAACATCTAGCCTTAGGTGTTCTTTTTCCCCTGCTGGTTTTCCTTTATGATCTCTTCCTTAAACTAACCTCCATTATTCATCAGAGCCTGACTGATAAAACAAAGTAACAGGTCAGATATGAAATATGACCTCATGTTCCAATTGATCATAGCTACAGTGGGGGAGACTGTACTCTATGCTGGGCATTCCAACATTCACTGAATTCTTAACTATAACCCTGGGTGGTAAGTACTATTGTTTTTACAGATGAGTAAACTCAGGCTTAGAGAGATTTCTTGGCCCAAGTTGTGAGAAGATCTAGCTTAAGAGTCAGGTCAGCCCAGCCTGGTGGTTAAGAGCACAGACTCAGGAACCTGACTGTCTGGGTCTAAATTCTGGCCATGCCACTGTGTACCTTTCTACTCATCAATTTCCTTAACTATAAAAGGGATAAAAATAATCCCTACTTCAGAAGGGGGTTGTGAGGATGGGATGCATTAATTTATAAGAGAAGCTTGCTTATAGGAAATGCCAGTATGTGTTTTCTATTATTATTTCTGAACCCAAAGCCCACTTATGGCTTTATAGTTTCTGCTATCAGAGATGGTGTATGTTTTCTGTAGAGTGGAGGATTCTTGTCCCCATTTTTAAATAACTTGTGTGATGTTCTCTAGTTTGTGCTGTGGATAGGCTATTATTTAAACACTAGAGGCCCGATGCACAAAATTTGTTCAAGGGGCTTGGCCCCCGCTGCCTCTGCCTCAGCCCCCGCCCACCATGGTGGCTGCCTCAGCCCTCACAGCCCCAGCTTTGTCTGGAAGGATGTCCGGAAGGACGTCTGGTCTAATTAGCATATTACACCTTTATCATTATAGATGATTACTCTTATGTTTAAAAGAAAAATAGGATACTTGTTCTTTTTTCATTGTCAGAAAGGCAAGTGTCAACAATATCATGGGAAAAGTGGTGGAATCCCCCTGTTTGTGTATTGAACAAATTACAAGAACACAGATAAAATCTTAAGGACCAGGGGCATATGATTTTTTTCATATATATGTAGAAAAACTTGAGAAATTTGGCTACAGTCTCATTACTGTTATTCTAGTATAAGGAAAAGGGGGGTTCTTTTGGACATTGGTGTGTTTAATATGTGGATAACACAGTGAAACTCAAAGTCTAACACCCTTTCCTAACATCCCAGAATGAATTCGTGCAAACTTAATGAAGAGCTATAAACTCTGTATTCTTTAAAGACACAGGAAGCCACTAAGCTAAAATACACTTGGGAATGGATGGGTCAAGCAATTCCACGTATGGAGAAGCATGCCAGACAGTTGCTGCTCTTGGAGAAATATTCTGATCACCATCTTAGCCTTTCTTCATCTCTGTGGTTATATCAAAGGAATACTGTGACTATGTAACTGGTCAGTATATGTACACAATCCTAAACTCTGTATTTTTGCCTCTTAATACAAGATATCAAAAATTATAGCTATCCAAACATTTAGAAACAGTCCTCCTAGGTAAAACCATTTTTTAGTATGCATACTCCCACATTGCTCCTTATAGTGTGTTTTGTATAAATTATTAAATAAAGAAAATGTTACTAATGTTACTATTTTAATTTGGTTTTTATATGTCTCCTAAATTGTAAGTATTTTTAGCAAATAGGTGGCACTCATAGTAATTATCAATCATTTTCGCCTTTTTCCTGCTTTACTTATTTACACGTTCATTCAGGCACTGATCACTCACCTGACACTCCATGTGTCTGGCACTTGCTAAGCACTGGGAATGTTAAGGCAGATAAGACATGGTAGCTGTCCCCAAGATGCTCACATTTTAGAAGGGGAGACAGATGACAAAACCATAAGCTTACTAATGACTTAGGGTGCCATGATTGGAATTTCATGGTTGGAACAGGCAGAGCCACAGGTACATACATGTGAAGTTTCCCCTCCTGGAAAATGCAAGGCTATTGAGTGAGTAAGTCACAGAGCAGGCCTCAGAGAGAGAATGCTGAGAGGGGACATGTTTGGAGAGGGTGAATTCGAGGTGCCTGCAAGATATCTAGACGGAAATGCCAGGTATGCTGCTGGAAGTAAGGGTCTGGGGTTCAGGAGAAAACACTAGTGTGGAGACTAGGGCGTGAACAGCATTCCGGCAAGAATTAAAGCCAAGAGGGTGGAGGAGATTCCCCAGGAAGACCACGCCACAGGCGCCCAGAGACTGGGCTCAACAGAACCTTGGGGAAATTCACCCCAGGAGAGGCCAGACGACAACAAGGGGTCTACATTGCCTGAAAACCTTTCAAATGCTTCACTGAGAGTGAGTTTGAAAGGGCATCATTAATACAAAGAAGGAGGAGAAAATGCTGTGAAAGCGGGGAAGAGAGGAAAAAGTTGGGTTGACTGTTTTATAATCTCCAAGTTGAAAATTAAGAATGCAAACCTAGTATTCACCGCCCAGTCTGCATCCCCACGGAGGCCATGGGCCTAGGACTCAGGGAGAAGTTCTGAGCATGCATATTCTGTTAGAGGCAGAATAAGAGGTTTTGTGAACTTAAAGATGGGTTTCAGACTCACTGTCCGAGAGTGATTTGTAAATATATAGATTAAGCTTCCCCATAAAGTTAGGTTGGAAACCAAGGATTAAAGTGCTTGCTGAGAATGCTGATGCAAAACTGTCTTGGAAAGGAGAGGAGTGTTATTTACCTACGTAAATATGCCTCCAGGTTTGACTCCTCTTGTTATTATAGGCAGTTGGGAAAGAAGGTGTGTAACAGGTAATAAAGCATCTGGAGGACAATACCTTTGATGAGCTGTCTCCTAGTTATCATTCCCTGATCTCATCTCCCGTAGGTCTGTGCGGACAGCCGCAGGAACTCCCGGCACACTGGGGTCTGGGCTGGGCTGGGAGTCTCAGGAGGAGGTCTGCTATGAGTTTCTAGACACCGTTCCATGCTGACTTACCTTCTCTGTGATCTTGGGAGACTTCTGGAACATCTCTGAGCTTCAATTTTCTCATCTGTAAAATTAAGATAAAAGTCCTTACCTCTTGAAGATTCAATGTGATCATCTGAGCGCCCTCAGAATGAGGAATTTGCCTTGTTCTGGACTGATTCTCAGCTCTTAGAATCATAGGTACTTCACAAACACTTTTTGAATGAATCAGTGAACGTATATACATAAAATATGTAAGAGTAAGTGTGCCTGGAAGATAATAAGTGCTTAGTGATTATTTTTAACATATATATATATATATATATATCAGAGAGGAAGGGAGAGAGAAGCATCAAATGATGAGAAAGAATCATTGACTAGCTGCCTCCTGCATGCCCCCTATTGGAGAGTGAGCCTGCAACCCAGGCATGTGCACTTCACTGGAATCAAACTTGGGTCTCTTCAGTCCACAGACTGACATTCTATCCACTAAGCCAAACCGGCGAGGGCAGTGCTTAGTAATTCTTTATTCCTTTCCAGAAATTAGTTTGAGCACTGCCTCTTCCCATGTCCCAAGCTCATTTCAGTATCCTTCCATCTTATCTGTCTTCACATTTTATAGAAGTCTATAGATTCAGCAAACACCATTGATCAACTTCCTTGGATGTGGAAGACTACGTCTGAAAATGGATAGAGAAAGTGTGAGTGGATAGAATATTGTTATTAACCAGTATTTCACAGTGTTCAAATGGTTTCCTTGGGCTATTAATAGGAGTGATGTGGGAGTAGAAACGAGCTAAATCTGAAAATGTTGGGGGCCACTACCTTAAACAAGTTCCTTTATCCTGGAACTTTCCAAGTCTTTACTCTTCATATGTACATAACTGTATTCTCCAAGATGGGAACAGAATACTTGGATTCCCAATGGTATTTAATTGGAGGAAGCTTTGATCATAGACTACCTCCTGGACCTTGTATTGGTTTAGCTCCTTGGGAAATGTGGATCTAATTATTAGTTAGAAAAGCAGGCACAAAGCAAAAAGGATTTATTTTTATAGGACTGTAAAATGCTATTTTTAAGGTCAGGGAAGGCTTATTTAGGAATGAAAAGTGGAGTTCTCACAACCCAAGGCAGTCATCGAGGACATTTCATTTCAATGAAGCACTTAGATGAGTGAAAACAAATGAACATAAAATAAGTATATAATAACACCTTGGGAAAATGAAACATCTCTCCATTTAACATCTGTCACATAGAAAATCGTAGCAACTAGATTGATTGTGGAAGAGGAAACTGGAGGTTGGAAAGGGAAGCAGCTGAGTTTGCTTCTACCACCTGCAAGGGGACTACTTCCTTTGGCAGACTGCTATCGCACAGAGGTTTGAAGTTTCATTAAAAAAGCATGGTTGGATGGTGGAACAATGTGTTACACATGTGAGTATGTATTCAGACACAATACATTGCATTAGACTATCAGCGGGTATAATGGTAGAATACATGCATTCTGGATTGTGTTATGCCTTAAATGACATCTTTTCACAGGGGGCTACATAACATGGTGGCGTATCTATCATGATGAAGATACAGACAGATTCCTCTGAATCATGATTTGGTGTCAGTTGGAACTTTTTCCCCTTGTGTAATTTTATGATACTTCCGTGTCTATTGTAATTTCAAAATCCTGCTTATGAAAAACGAGGAAGAATTTATTAAGTGAACAAAGCCAAAGAGCCAAAGAACTCAATACCTTGAGTTCGAGTCATTTTCACTTAAATTCTGTGTGGAGGAGTGTCCACACCTGCAGATGATACTCTCTTCTTTTCATGCAAACTTC
>NW_006295559.1:2122566-2137097 GCF_000327345.1 Myotis davidii | reverse complement strand
GATCAACTTGGAGGTTGTTTTTTTTAAAAAAAATAAAACACACACAACAACAATTACTTTTATGTTCTTTTAAATAATTGCTTCATTATATTTTGTACATCTGTGCAGGGTTCTGATGATGACATTGGTAAATTTCCAAATAGCTGTAAAACTGGGGAATACCAGTTAAGCAATAATATAACCGACTTGTGGGTGAGAAAAAGAGGCTTTACAATAGCCCCCCCAACACACACTTACTGAATGGAATTTGTACCCCCCCCCCCCCAAAACACACACACACACACACACACACACACACACACACACACACACATTCTTTAAACAAAAGAATCGATTCTGCTTTGTGAGGAAATGGCTCGGCCTCAGGGGAGGATATCAGACATTGTATGTTTAAAGACAGGCTGTAGGTAGTTCAGAAGAGACCCACAAATATGATAAAAGGTTTGGAAAACAGGACCTGTGAGAGAAGGGTAAGAGCATAGGGGTTTGCGTTCTACTAGAAGGAGGCTGAGGGGAAATATAACTGTCTACCTAAAAACCAAATAAAGTTACAAGCAGAAGAGGTATTCCTTGTTACTACTAGTAGAACAGGGCAGTTAGAAGGAAAAAAAAACTACACCCATTTTGCTTAATATTAGGAATAATTTTTGTAACAAAGAATATCCATCTGATGAGTTACGTGCCAGAATTAGCAGCTATGGAATCAGAGCGAGTTTGTAGCAAATCCTTCAGAATAATGTGAAGCACAATGACATCAGTCTGTGGCCTAAAAAATGGGTTGGAACTTGGCTCTTTGGTTATAGATGATCACGTGAATTTTTCATTGCTACAATAATGTGTTGGGTCGGGAAGGAAACGTGTATAAGGATATTCACAGATCCAAAAACCATCTCTAAGGATCAAGCATCAAAATTCAAAATAAAAATATCTTAAATAGTTAAATCACAAATGGCTGGTATTTTCAGCAGAGATGCATAATTAACAAATAAAAGAGTTTTGTATCACTTGGATTTTCATGTGGGAAACCACACCACTCTCAACCTCACACCAGTGGTTCAGGAGGAGTTGATCCCACGTGCAGCCCCAGGCATAGGCATGGGACTTAGGCCTGGCCAATGAGGGTTATTACACTCCTGGTCTCAATGACAGATTCCAAAATGGACTTGAAAGCCAGGCTGTAGTTTATGTTGGAACTATTGAAAGGGTGACATCCTCTTTGCTTTGATACTGCTCAGTTGGTAGTAAGTAACCTGGAGTTGCTGGAGGTCATCTTGCCACTGTGTAGCAAAATGTGCCTTAGGAGGAAGGGGGAAAGTGAAGCAGAAAAATGAAGAAACAAATGCCACCCTGGATACCGCTATGCCTGCAGTTGACTCTTTCTGGACTTTTATGTGAACCAATAAATTCATTTTAGCTTTTGTTTTTTTACAATATTTTTAAAAACAAGGTCTCTGGCCCATAGAAATTACTTTGCAGTGTGGAGAGACTAACAAGCAATAAGCATAATTAAACAGTAAATTATATAGACTGGTAGAAAGGGACAAGTGCAATGGAGAAGTGGCAAAAGCAGAGCAGGGCAAGATATGTATGTGGGGGGCAGGGGGAAGCACAATTTAAATAATGGGTGGCCAAACTAGGGCCCTCTGAGAAGGTGGCATCTGTGTAAAGACTTGCGGATGTGAGGGACATCTGGAGAAAGAACACTACAGAGAGTATTTCCAAAAAGTCTAGAACTTAAGATAGAAGGATGCTATTTTATTTTCAATGGTTGTATTTCAATGGACCTTGGACATTACTCATTACTAAGGAGTAAAATTTAATGCTCAAAAGAACTTTCTAGATTTTAAATGCTGAAATTTAGAGCAAACGTTATTAGTCTAAATTCATGTACATAATTCTTCATTGGCATATATATGCATACATATATATACATATGTATGTGGGAGGGAGTAAAAACTTTTAAGTTTTCTTAATTTTGCTTATGGATAAAGTTTCCAAATATGAACTATTTGCCCTTTTCTTTTGAAGAATAAATCAAATTTAAGTCTGTGTACAATGATTCCACAATCAGAGTTTAGAATATTTTCTAAACAACCACTTAGACAAACTATACTAAGTAAGAAACAGAAGCAACCCTGGCAAACAATTATTTTCATCGCAGCACCGACAATTATGTAAATGTGTCTGGAACAGCAATGGGCACCTAATTATGACACCTCATTATGCCAATTTATTTATACACCTCCTTGAATAACACTTTATTTATAACTCCCCCACTTATTCAAAGACAAATAAAGTAAGCAGACATCATCCTTACATGATTGCCTCATCTTTGCACTATGAACACAGCCAATCAATATGAACCTGAACTATCTGAGGTATGCCCTCCCATACGAGAGCATTCGCTTTTTCCCTGATCACTTTTGGGGGTCAGAAAGTGAGCAGAAGTGACTGTGGCTTAGGCTGAAGATAACATTAGCTGTCCTGGTAAACACTCCTAGAGTGAGCAGAAGTGACTGTGGCTTAGGCTGAAGAACTGATAACATTAGCTGTCCTGGTAAACACTCCTAAAGGAGAGAGGTATCCCATTACATCCTACTTAAGCAAAAAAATCAACACCGATAATTCCTTCCAAGTGTGAGCAAATTATTCTATTTTAAACCACAAATAGAGTGCAAATAACTCAAGAAATAAGTACTATCACCATAGCACAGGGTCATTTTATGTCATTTAGATGGTTCATTTGTTTAGGTTTTATTTCTTTTATTTCAGAATCTAATAGCATTTATTGGAATTAAATGGCATTTCTTCACTTTGATAGAGGAAAGTGGCATAACCTGTCTCAGATTAGTTCCCTAGATGGAGACCCTGGGATGAGGCCATTGTGCTAAGTGATGGGTTGAGGGAATGCTCAGAGAAGGGGAGTGAAGGAAGCCAGGTGTGGCAGGAAAGAACCAAGCAAGGAGGTTAACTCAGTTGGAGTTAACTCCAACCTGATCAAATGGGGATTCTAGAGTATGAAAGGCACTACAGAGTTGGGCCCTCCTTGAGGTGAGGGAGCTGGTGTTTGGAATCCCAATATGACCTAGTTATCCATCAAGGTCTTGGGGTGGTGGGAGTTGGGGGTAGGGATTAGTAGCCTCTGGGCCAGGAGGTTCCCATTAGACCCAGAGACAACCCCCTCCAATCCTGCATTCACAACAACAGGGGAAGGGAGACACCAAGAGATCTGGGCAAGGTGCAAACAGCAACCTCTGCAGCACCACATATAACAGATGGTTGGCACACTACTTGGATTGTCCTACAGAGTTTAAAGCTTGCCCCTTATATCACCAGAATGGTTTTAGTTGGAGAAATGTGAAATTAAGCTTCAAATAAACTCTTTCCTTATACTTGAAATGCTAAAATGATGCTGAAAAAGGCTAAAAATATGGGTAATTCCAGGCTTTTGTTTATCTATAAAATAAAGAGATTAAGAGATGTGTTATCTCTCAGTTCTAAGCCTCTCCAATTCTAAATGACTTTTGAAGGATTTTTCTCTTTTCAAAATGTCGACCTTAGTCTACTATTGTAAAATACCTACTTTGTACTTATATTGCATAGTTAAGGGACCCGGAGTAAAAGGATCCACCCTGGTCTCTGGTTGTACTTTGACACTTGTACTAAAAGTGTGTTCGGCAGACAAGAGGCATTACCTGGGGGCTTGTTAGAAATGCTGGTGAGGATGTGGGAAAAAAGGAACCCTTGTGCACTGCTGGTGGGAATGCAGACTGGTGCAGCCACTGTGGAGAACAGTATGGCATTTCCTCAAAAAACTAAAAATGGAACTCCCATTTGACCCAGTGATCCCACTTCTAGGAATATATCCCAAGAAACTAGAAACACCAATCAGAAAGAATATGTGCACCCCTATGTTCATAGCAGCACAATTCACCATAGCTAAGATTTGGAAACAGCCTTAATGCCCATCAGCAAATGAATGGATTAGAAAACTGTGGTACATCTACACAATGGAATACTAATAGACTTATATGCAAGCATATAGGTATAACCAATGGACACTGACAACAGGGGGGTGAGGGCACGAGTGGGGGGGATGGGTGGTAATGTGGGGATAAGGACACATATGTAATAACCTAATCAATAAAAAATTTTAAAAAAGAAAAGAAAACTAAAAAAAAAAAAGAAGAAGAAATGTAGCCCCAACTGAGAACTATTGAATCAAAATCTGCCTTTTGAAAAGACCCACAGGATCTCTGCATATTAAAGTTTGAGAAGCACTAAAATACAGGATCTCGCTGAAATAAACTGGTAACTTGATAAGCCCTACAAACTTGGGTCCTTTGGCTACAGAGGGAGTGGAGGACAGGGATTGGCAGTTGAAATCTGAACTAATTAAAATATTCCCCAAAGCTGGAATTGAATCATTTTCTGACCTGGGTAAAATAGTTGAGGCTGCTGCGTATGGGCCTGTCTAAATAGCCCATTTCCATCTTAGTATTCAACTGTGAAAAAGTTTGTGTAAATTATGAGCTTTTGTAACCTATCATATGCCTCTTCTGGTTCCTGTTTTGGCAAGTCAGCTGAAGTGTCTGAAGGAAACTGTTCAACAAAACTTAAAAAAAATTTAAACAATTTTTTCTACTAAAACTTAGAAAAAATTTTACTTTCATGGGTTACAGAAAGCAGAAAACCCAAATTGAATTTTGACTGCCAAGGAGGAAGGAGTGACTCATTCTCATTTGATGGTTGCCAAATCATTAATCATTCTAAATTAATCCTCATTCCCTCTGACACTTGAAAAGCACCAAAACACACTTGATGAAATGTCCTGGAGAAAGCCTAGGATGTAAGGGCCGTTATTTGTACTTATAAGGGCTAACGCCTCCAGAAGTTAATATTCCACACCCATTGATCACGCTTAGGATTGCCAATCAAGTTGTAATATTTGGCAAGATTCAGTGGAACTCTGTAGGCCTGAGGGCACCCATATATTCCATACAACTCTTTTAAAAGTATCATCAACTTTTTAAAAGATGCAAATATGTGGGAGAGCTATAAATTCTCCTGTTTTAAATATCATGCTGTCCCTTTGGGAGAATCTCATAGGCACAGATAATTACTTCTATATGGGGAATAATGAATCACAACATTTTTTGATTCATATCTACACTCTTCTGGCAGATCTCTGGCACGAATCACATGTAAATAAATGAAATGTTTTCTGAATTTTATTAGCACAGAAAACTATACCTCAAACTCAGAAAATATATGTAAGATAGAATATTTTTGTTCTGCCCATTCTATTCCACTCAAAAGCAAGGTATAGAAAACAATAGAATGGACCAATCTCCTATCTCACTTGAGAGAGTGAGTGTTCAAGAACAGGGCTGTCTACAGCCCAAGACAAGATATACTGAGGGTGGGAATGAATTATTAAGATTTTTTTAAAATTTCTAAATTCTACTTAAGTTTTTAGATCAATCGCACAGCAGTCTTGTTTTCCAGTGTCATGTAACATATGTCGTTTGTTTAATCATTAATTAGTTATTGTGCCCCTACTAAATGGCTGGCACTTGGCTAGCTGTCTAGGGGGATCCAAAAAGGAATAATACCTTCTATTATTCTTAATAATTTAAAAGTTTAATGTAGAAAGCAAATGCTCAAACCAATATTTGATTTTAAATCAGGCAAGTGTAAAGTTAGATAAATGAAGGAAGTACTGTAGATGTGCAAGGTGGGTTTACCGTTGTTTGTATGGAAAATTATACAATAAATAATAATACTGGTACTAGAATAAACTCTGCTTTGCACACTCACAATTGTGAACCTACTTTTGCCCCACTCTGTGTAGAGAAGGGGTTACTCTCTCTGCCAAGTCACAGATGGCTTCCCAAAGAGGATGGTCTTTAAGAATCAGATTTCTCCTGGAGGATGAGGGGAATAAAAGCTTCCTAGACTATGCCGAAACCGGTTTGGCTCAGTGGATGGAGCGACGGCCTGTGGACTGAGGGGTCTCGGGTTCGGTTCCGGTCGGGGGCATCATCGATGTTTCTGACTCTCTGTCTCTCTCCCTTCCTCTCTGTAAAAAATCAATAAAATATATATTTAAAAATAAAAGCTTCCTAGACTAAAAGCAATACTTGGGTGATAATAACCACAATAAGGGCTAATATTTGCTGCAAATTTGCCATGTGCCCAAAGCCTGTTCAAGCGCTTGACTTTTATTAGTCGATCTTAATCCTCACACCATCTACATAAAGTATTTAATACTTTTAGCTACATTTAATACATGAGTAATTTCAGGCCCATGGGGATTGATTTGTAAAAAATTGCACTCATAGTCATGGAAATATTTGTGAGTTTCAATACCAATCACAACATCACATCAAGCATGGTGGGAGCAGCTTCAGTGTGAAGGAAGACAAGGATGGAGAGCTACGGTGGGCAAGATCAGGGAGGACTTGGTCATCATGCCAAGTGGCTGGAAGTGAATCCTGTCAGAGATGGGGAGATCAGAAGAGTTTTGAAGCAGGAAAATGACATATAAACTTCGTTTTTGAGTGAAAATGTGAGTGGCTCCGTGGAGAATAAATTGAGAAAGTGTCAAACTTACTGCATTGTGTTAGGGAACTGCTTATACAGCTAGGTATGAGAAAATGATAAATTTCAGAACTACAGATAGTAAAAGGAATTTATTTCTGAGACAGTCTGGGTAGGTCTTGAGTACTAATTGATTGGCGGTTCTTTGGTTTACATAAAGGGGCTCACGATGACTTGTACACTTTTAGACTGGGTCTCTCAACTAGGCAGATTTCTAGCTTGGGCAGCTGTGTTTCCCCAAATCAACAGAAGGTACTACAAGAGAAGCCCGTTTTAGGGAGACTGTGGACTTTTCTGTGCCTTTGGAATTGTAACTGGAATGACTTGGGGATATCCAGTTGAAGACTTCTAGCAGGCAGTTGGAGTTCAGTTGGTTCAATCATTAAGTTAAGAGCATTGTTGCAGGATCTGAATGCTTTGCATACTGCAGATTCTAAATAAATTAACAAGTATTCACTGAATGATGTCACCAACAAAAAGATGAAAGTTCTATGGTTGAAGTAGGTTTTAATCCACATCACCTGAGCTCTTCTTGACATTTCAAGGACAAATTATTGTTGCCCTCTTTTCTAAACCTGAAATGTTTACTGATGAAGTGGTAAGAATTGCTGCTTTTCTTTTCATCATATTTTAATGTTTTGCAGATTGAGGGCAAGGTAGATGGGAAAAAAATCACTATCCTTCAGCGGCTGTAAAAGGATATTCAGAAAGATGTAGAAATTAAAGTTACAGTTGATCTAAGTTGGATATAAACCTTTAAGCTAATGCCTATGTTAGAAAATCTGTTTCATCATCTGTGATTGTTTTGAAGTTTCTCGAGAGCTACCTTTGTTCTATTATAACAGTCACAGCCATATCTCAGTACCTCCCATCTCTCCCTGAAGCAAGGAGCGGAAAATGATCATAGACCAACAAATATTCATTTTGCAAAAGATCTTGTATGGAAAGATTTATGTAGATTTTTAAGAGCTTACTGGCTCTTTAAATATCCTAAAGATGGGTCAATCTCATGGTAGAAGCTATTAAGTTTTTAAAAATGCATTCGCTTATACTAAATATAGTTGTAGCTTGAGGCAAGGCTTATTCATATGATGCTTTTCACTATTGTCAAATATTAATTGAACATCATACAAACACAAAGCCAAATAGAAATGAAAACCCACTATCTCAATGCCAGGATCTCTTCTCACTTTGCCATTTCTCTACCTCAGTGCCAGTAAAGCAAATTGCTGGTAGATACAGTTCTCCCAGCAGCATGGCTTGACTGCCATAACAGTAGTGAGAGGAAGTATGGCTCAGAAGAAATTCAAAGGATAAAGAGGAGGAAGAAAATGGAGTCGGGGAGAAACTGATTCAAATCAAGCCCTTTTAAAAAACAACAAAAATAACATCTTAGGTGAAAGAAAATTTTCCAGTAGGAAGGTATGTCCAGATGCTTAAAACAACACAGAAAAAACCTCTAATAAAACCAATGGCATATTATAAAATATATTTAAGTGATTATGCAAAAGACAAAGAGGAGATAACATGCTTCATTTGGATATTTAAAGAATTACACTCCCTGTGGAAATAATGAAAGGAAAAACAACGTCCTCTCTTTAAGGTGAAAAATATTCTTGTCAAGGATATGCTTACTGGGTTCCGCATTGAATATATTTTAGCATCATTGCTTTACACTGGTTTCTTTTTAAAATATATATATATTTTTATTGATTTCAAAGAGGAAGGGAGAGGGAGGGAGAGATAGAAACATCAATGATGACAGAGAGTCATTGATCAGCTGCCTCCTGCACGCCCCTACTGGGGATCAAGACCGCAACCTGAGCAGGTGCCCTGACCAGGAATTGAACAGTGACCTCCTGGTTCATAGGTGGACACTCAACCCCTGAGCCACCCCAGCCAGGCCATACTTGGTTTCTTATCAGCATCTGCATGAAAAGGGTCTTGCTGTTTGGGTTGTTGTCTTACTAGAAAGGAAACAAAATTGGAATCAGCCTATGTGGGATGGACATCCAAACTTTTACTTTCTATATGTGTAGTCTTGGCTAAATCTCTCTGGCACATTAAGCCTCAGATTCCTCATCAGACAAATGAAGCAAGCATCACGGACCTCTTAGGAGGCTTAAATGCAAAGGGCCAGGAGACAGTACATTTTGTCTCATGGGGTCCAGTTTTGAAAATGTTATCTCAAGAGCCCGCTGCATCCGGGACAACTTCAGAATCTGAGAAGCTGGTTTCTAGAGTTTTTCTAACAAGAAGTGTACAGCAGTCTGGGCTGGGAATACTGTAGGGATGACTGAAGAAGAAAAAGAACGTGTGGGAGCCTGCTCTTCACTCCTTCTGTTTCCAATAAACTGTGCTGACTCTGCTGAGCTAGATTAGACAGTGAATGAACAGAGTTCTTCTTTGGGTCATCCATAATACAGCTTCTCACTCAGGAAGGTAACAAGATAGAGTGTGCATGAGTGAACTTGGAAAGCGATAGCTCTGTTTAAATGCATGCCACTGTCATTATTTCTCAAGCCTCCGGAGCAAGGTATGCATATGCCGGGTTATGTTAGCTTTGGGCAGTGTGCCTCTCTTAAATGGGGGTCAAATGCCTGAACCCCTACTTGACTTGAATCACTGAAGCTTCCATTATCCTATTCATTGATCCGGAGAGGCAAGCACAAATAAAACCCAAATGACTGTCTCCAACAACAAGGAATCTTTAAATGTGCATCATTTGGCAGTGGCATTATCTTTAGACGATTATCCAGTGTATAAATGTTTATTGCCTTGCTTTAAGATGCACAATGTAAGATTAACAATCATGGTGATTTTTGTATAAATGCAATATTTCTGCTATTGTGTTTGTGGAATTCAGCTAGATAATAATTGATTCTGTGACAGGGATTGGCTAATTTGCCGACAGTATAGTATAAAACACATTTATACAGTCAATTACACCCAAGTGCATGGCCTATTTGCTTTATAATTTCATAAACTTGCCAGCAATTTAAATAAAAAAGTTCCATTAAATTATCATATCGTGTGATGGAATGATATTGCCAAGTATATTAAAGCATGTGTGTTCAGCCAGAATTAATTAAATATTATTACTTTTTTCTTATTAACACATTGAACTTACCCTTCCTACTCTTGAACTTATCCTTCCTACTCTTTTCTCGAAATAGAAGTCTATTAGTGAACAAAGTAAACTTAAGGGCAAAGTTTAAACATTTTCCTGAGGGTGTTTCATTAAGAGCCCTGGTTCTTTTGTTTAAACATTTGCTCTTGGTAAATGTACTTGTATTGTGAAAATATTTTATGTTCTTAGATATGAATACTGGAGAAGTTTAAAGAAATACCTTTACTTGAATTACTCACATATTCAAAAAGGGAACATTTATGTCTTTCGCTTTGAAAAAGTCATGATGTAAACTATTTCAATATTATTTGTTTGTAAATCTATTATTATTTGTGACTCCATAAATCTATCTAATCTTAGGAAGGGAAGGATACAAGGCTGGATAGTTCAGCAATTCAAAGATGAATAAAATATGATACTTTTCAATACAGAAGATACCTGTTTCATATGAAATAAATTAACCTGGTCTCCTCAAGGGACTCTTAGTTCAATAAATCCACAGTGAACAATAAGAATTAAACCCTTAATATTAAAGCCCTTGTTTTATTTTATGAAAAGTGAAACAGAGGTGAACTTCTTCCTGACATATACTAAATATACTAATCAGACGCTCATGGTTAGACACACACTTTGACTTTTATTCTCAGTCTTGGTTTTTGTCCACATAATTTACCAGGTTGCCCCATATTTATTTCTTTTATTACATAAGTAAAAAATGATTTTTTTTCCTTATTCATAAAGCAAAACATGCATAGTAGTCAGAAGCAGACTATGGCCATCAACGACAAAGGGAGGTAACTTCAAAGCCACAGAATTGGCTGGAGCATCTGAGGTTTGACCAATGGACAAGAACCAGGAATGTTCCAAGAGCCAGGCAGCAGGACCCAGAGCAAGGGTCACCCAGAGGAATGGTTGGGTTTCATGCCACCTCTGCCCCTACAGTGACTCTTATAGCTAAATTCTCCCATGTCTCTGAGTCACTCTGTTCAGCATCAAAGTCTTGGGAGAAACAGCATCGTGTGTGCCCTAAAGTTCCTGGTGAAAAGAACAAGGATCTGGTCTCTTCAACACCCTTGTGGGGATGGGCACTGTCTCAGCCAAGGGCACAGGACAGGGACTTCCCTCAAAAGGGAGAATAAAGTGAAAAGAGAACAGTGAGTGTTTGAATGCTGGAACACAGCACCAACATAAATAAATAATATGAAAAACTCTGTACTACAACTTGATAGTTGTGAAGACTTTAAACAATGAAGAAGTAAATAAAATAAAAAGCTGAAAATGCCTTCATAATTGGACAATGGGAGATGGACAGTTTTACAATTTTAATGGCTTAGTTTCCATCTTTTCAGTGTTTTGTATTTACATATATAAATAAGTCTTACTATATCATATCATGTATATTATTCTGTAACTGTATTTAAACTTTTACTATTAAGTAATAACCTGTCATATACATATATATATGAGAGAAATTTATTCAGTCCATCTTTATGACTTCCTAGTATTCCATTAATTGGATTTTCATAATTTATTTAACCAATTTTCTATCGATGGGTATTAAGGCTGTTTTTCATTTCCCCCATTACAAACATTTTTGCACATTCATCTTTGCCTTCTTCTCCAATTATGTCCTTAGGAATAATTCTCACAAGTGGAACTTCTAGGTCAAAGGGGATTCTCATTTGAGAAATACTGCCAACTTGCCCTCCAGAAAGATAGTGACAAGTTACACCCCCACAAACAGTCTGTGACATATAGTTATCAGCATCATCAACTTCTTCGTTTTTCTTCTGAATCACCAGAAAGGTGTGAAAAAACCCTACACTTAAATGTAAAGATTTATAATTACCAGCACTTACCTTAATAAGACAGTGCTTGGAATTGGGTAAGCATAACTTTAATGCTCTCAGACTCAGCAGAAAAAAACTATTGCAGATATTTAATTATTGTAGTCAAAAGAACCCACCTTGAATAACACTGTCGACAAGAGTCTTTAACAGACTGTATATTTTAACTTGCTTCCTGTGTACTTTGTTAAACATAGTGTTAGTTATTCTCTGTAGGCGACTTTAAATTTATATAATTGTACACATCAAAGCTATGAGTCAGACAGAATTCTGCTTATTTGGGGTGAGATAATATGGAAAAGGAGACTTAGCCAGGAGAATTCAAGTTTGGATGGTCATCCTTTTCCTTTTAAATGGTTACTGAAAATCCACCTAATTTCAACAATCACTTAGAAAAATTATCACATTGATGGAATCCTTGTCCCCTTGAAGTTTTATTGATGCTTATTTTGAAATTTTACAGTATTTCCAAAGCATTCCAGAAATAAAATAAAAAAAAACTCCCTCGACAAGAGGAGACTGTGTTAATGCCAAACCCGAAAAATGTGAAGATTTTGCTTATTCGAGTGAGTGGTAGTTTTGAATAAAGCAAAATCTATAATCTTAGTAAATATTACATACTATTATTAAGGAAGCAAAAAGGAATTGTGCTGGAGTTAATTAAAGCTTTAAGAAATGCCTGCTTTTATTGGCAAAATTTTTTTTATTGCAACAAGAAAACTAAAAATTAAGAGGATGGTTGGCAGCAATATTGATATGCTAATGGATAAACATGCTAATTTAGAAAAAACTAATCAGCAAAGACATTACTAATGGAAATGTACAGGAAAATGGCTAATGCTGTATGCAAACCTGGTATCTACAAAATTAAGCAGAAACCAGTTTTGTTTTCATAATTGTAACTTGAGAGCCGGCCCTTCTCTAACTAAGCTTTGCTACAAGAAGATCCTGAAAAACTTGCTGCATGCTCAGGGAGTGAATTCATGTTCACACACATAGACACACACACGCATACACATACATATATGTATATACACCTGTGTGTATATGTGTGTATATAATTATTATTATATCCAAGAGGATACTTAGGCTTCTATTCTTCCTGTCACATGGGGTCTAAGTGGCACTCTCTTTATGAGAAAAGCAGGGATTGACTTCTTAGGTAAAACAGCCTCTGAATTCGATGGGCATGAAGTGGTAATGTCATTGACCAAGTTTAATTCAATAAATATAATTCTTATTCTGCCGCTAAACATATATCTTTCAAGCAGTTCCTTTCCTTGTTTTGTCCTCTAAACTTAAGATAGGCACTTAAATACCACATGCCCTAGACTAGTCACTTAAATAAATGAAGTGCTCCAAGAGTAAGACACTAAGGAGTGGTAAGGATTGAGGCAAACTGGAGAACTAAGTTTGGGGCGGGGGGGCAGAAAATAACCAGTTTCGGTGAAGAAACTGAAGAAGCCACTGGTGTTGCCAGATCTTCTAATTGCATTAGATAAGCTGGAAATACAAATTTGTCAAAGAAAGCTCCCCACATTGTAAAACAATGACTCTGTCAATTCAAATTTAAAGCCACTCAATTATAACTTTTTTCTCCTTCCATTCTCATCCTCCTTGATTGATAGCTAAGGTCAAAGAGGACATGAGGTGTCATGGCCTCGGAGGAGGAGTCCCACCCAAGGGTTCAGATTTTGTCCTGGCTGGCATCTGCTGGTAAATACAATTGCACCTAATCCTTAGGGAGGGCCAGCCATCCATATTGTCATCAGAGACTGACTAGGAATGAATATAGTGCCTCCTTCATAGAGAGCCTCGAAGCATTAAACCCACAGCTTCATTTCTGACTTTTCTTCTTCCTGCCTGCCATCCTGTGTGATTGTTATCTAGTTCGGGCTGATGGCAATAACTTACCCTGACACTCATAAGGCCTTTTGTATCTCTACTTTGTGTCCGGGTCTTGGAATCTGATGCTCCAAAGGCACAGGCTCTTGATACTCCAAACTGATGATTTTCTCAAAACTATTACCTGTTTGCCTTGGAATTACAGCATCTTTTCAGAAGCTCATGAACTTAATATTATCAATTTCTGTTTTTATTTTTGTGGAAGCAACTAGGCCCAAAGACAGTGTGGGTCAATGCTGGGAGTTAAGAGAGGACATTGATTGCTACGTGAGACAGTATCCCAATTCATTAGCCATCATTATAAAGATTTTATTTTACTTTGCACATCCAAGCATCTTATTGAAAATTGATAGTTATGTGTGGATTTAATGAAAGAAGGGTAATTTGGGTCAAAAAATGTATTCTTATAGTTGAGAACAGAAATGTAAACAGGAACCCAATAGTAAATGTAAAAAAAACTCCTCTCCTTGATTTATGTATAGGATATTAGGTTTTACTCTATTTTATAAATATACTATCTCTATAAAAGGCCTTCCTTTGGAATGTAGAGTTACTTGGTAGGATAGCCCAAAACTGTATCGCCCAATGTAAAGAAAAATATCCTAATTCTGATGACATTCTGAGAGTTACACTTAACTTGTCACCTCCATCTTAAAGCATTAACATCTCTGAGTAAAGCAATTGTTAACTTTTGTCAATGATTAAAATCAATAAAGGTCTTAAGGCAATAGCCAACAATTGAAAATATTTTAGTTGCTACTTTGGTGGGGTGAAGGGAGGTTGCTATTGTTCAGAGTTACACTTTCCTTCCTTATTGGCAGAATTCTTGCCTGGGAACTTCTCTAACAGTTGGAGATAGCTTTGGGGGGTTTTAGAACTAAAACAGGATTCACCACTAAGAAGTTAGAGCCAAAGTAAGTTCTGGAAGTAAGAAATAAAAAACAGCCTGGCCGGCATGGCTCAGTGATTGAGCATCGACCTATGAACCAGGAGGTCATGGCTTGATTCCCAGTCAGGGCACATGCCTTGGTTGTGGCTTGGATCTC
>NW_006295559.1:2119223-2120218 GCF_000327345.1 Myotis davidii | reverse complement strand
GGGAAAGAGCGCCTTGGTGCTCCTCGCTGGGTGTGTCAAGTTCTATATACATAAATAGAGTCAGTGCTTTTGTCAAAGCATGCTGTGAATTTTGCAAAATATTAGAATAAAGAAATGCTACTTGATAGCTTGATAGATGATGACAACATTTAATAGGTGCACAGAGAGATATCTAATGGCATTTCAAAATTTACCCTCAAGGATAATGCAACAATGGTTGCAAAAGGCTTCACTTAGAGAGTGACCTTAATTTTTAGTGGAAACAAAACAGTCGGTTCACGAACTAAATTGGTAGCCCTGGCCCCTGGCTTACCAGAAACTGGAGCCATGTGGTTCTGCCTCAGCACTGGCTTTCTCAAGGTCCTTAAAAATCTATGGAAGTGAATAATTCACCGGCTTTCTCTTAAGGCAGAGAAGAAAGTTGCTCTGTAGAGCCAAGTATGCGCGGTGTCTAGTTATAATTCATATAGCTACCAAACATTATACGGTTCCATCCATTTATGAGACTGTCTCACCTTAAGAAGTCACTCAAATTTCTCTCCTTGAGCAAATAGAGTTTATAATGTTTCTATACCATCAATGTGGAATGGATTCCCCCATGCTCTCTTTGCAAATGTTTGCTGTGATAGTGTATGACACAATTTACTTATTATTCTGGCAGAAGTTTAATGTGATTGAAAGCCATCAAAAGGCAAAGCTTCTAAATGTCATACATGACTTGTGTCTGTAATTCCAGAAGATGCGGATGCCTGTTGACTTCCTTTCTCATCCACAATGATGTTCCCCCCTTTCCACTAAGTGGCACTGTGTCATTTGCATTTTTCTGATCTGGTCAAATATCTGAACATTTGGAATGCTGGTATGAAACTCAGTTTAAAGCTTTGCTGTAAATTTCTGGTAAATAGGTTAGATTGGGGATGGGGGAAGCAGCAATGAAATTTTTATATATATAAAAAAAACTCCCATGAAGCTTACTCTTTCTGTATTTAACTCTT
>NW_006295559.1:2100220-2119203 GCF_000327345.1 Myotis davidii | reverse complement strand
CACTTTTTCTTTCCAACTCCATTAGCCTCCAAATAAGCACCATATTATATATGTCAAAGGGAGTTTTATTTAGACTTATAGGGGCTGATCTATTCCCATGCTGTTTAAATTAATGTTCAAAAAAGAATTCAAACCACATTCTAACATTTGGACTATGTAAGAAGGAAACAGATTTTTTGGGGAAAAAAAAGATGTTGTTTTAGCTAGGCAGAATGGGCGGTAGGAACACAGACACGTGCGACGGATTTCTAAATGTGTGTATTATCTGATAAGATCTGGGCTGCTCGTGTATCAATTCAGAAAGTGAGTGCATGAGCAGAATTTTTTTTCCTCCCTTCTTTCTTTTCTTCCTTTTACATTTTATTTTTCCTTTCTTTTCTTTGTTTCTCTCCTCCTCCACCTCCTTTACTTTTCTAAAAATTTGGCATTTGCTTTTATTTCAGACACTTGGAGCCTAGGGCTTAGAAACATGGGTGCTTCACCTCCCGGGTTCCTTGCAGACCAAATTAGCTTTAAAAAAGAAGGGTGAGTTTGAAAAAAAAGAAACCAGAATCTCTTGAAATAGAATGGCCTCGATTTGCATCAGAGTAACGTTTTTGAGAATTAAGTTCTGATAATCCTCTCCAAATACAGCACATCGTAGACAGACAGAATGCTTTGTTAGGGTGGCATCTACACAATCATCCTACCTCAAAAATAGTAATGGTGGGGGGAGACACAGAGTTACTGGTTATGTGTGTTAGTGGTCACCTTTAGATTTCAATGCAATGAATGTTTCCAGTATCTCAAGCACAGAAAAAACACCCGCCCTGCCAGATAAAGAAGCATAAATGCAACCTTGGGAAGGGGTTGAGAGGCCAAACTTCTGTGTGTATGTGTGATTGTGTGTGTGTGTAGATCGAGTTATGTTGGAAACTAATGAATTACATTTTAATTAGCCAGCTTTTAGCAGCAGTTACTTTCTTGGTGTGTTGGCTTCTATTTGTAGCACGTATGGTAATATATTTTTTCTTATAAGTGAAGTGTATGTTTTTAATCAGAAGGAAAAAGAAAAGAAATTAGTGAGCCATATATATCCTTCTAAAGAATAACACCACTTTCTTTTCCATGTGCAAAATATTATACACTTGCCTTTGAAACCAGCTAACTTCAAGAAGAGAATGATTTTATAGACTTCTTCAAAGAAATGGATTACAGAGACCCTGGAGCAGCAATGAAGCCAGTACCACACCATGAGCTAGTGTTGACAAGGAGGGAGGACTGTCCTGATGTTGTCCCATGAGGACAAAGGCTGGTGAGGTGGTGGAGAGTTGGCATGCATCTGTGGGTACACAAGGCCTCTTGGACAATCCTCGAATAGGCAGTACTCTATTGGGGATGTTTTCATTTCTTTACAATAGGCTTGTGAAGATTCATAAGCCATTAATGAATCTGAAACAACTTAAGTAGTTTATTCAGTTTTTGTTCAAACGAGTTTTTCCCAAACATATTTGGTCTTGCATCCCCTTTTGCACATCACATGTATTGTCGTCCTGGTGAACTAGCTTAATAGTCAGGATAGGCTAATTTAAGCTGCGGTAACAAAAAGCTTCCCAAATATCAATGCTCTATTTCGATAGAGGTATATTTTCTGCTCATGTTCTATGTCCAGTATGTCCCTAGGGAATAGCTGGGATATTGTGTTCATAGGATTCACTGGCGGACCAAGCCTGAAGAAGAGTTAGCATATAAAGTGGGCCAGTTGCTTTGCTAGAGGGAAAAGAGAAAGCTATATAAAGTCTCATACACACACTGACCATTAAATGACCCGGATCAGAGGTGACTCAGCATTTCTGATCATAATTATTGTGCAAAATTAGATAGTTCTACCCAAACACAAGGATGCAGGTAACGTAATCCTAGCATGTGCCCCAAAGGCAAAGATCCTAAAATAATTTGGAAATACGTGGATGACTATCATACTTTTTATTTTTCAGAATATACTTTAAGACTTTCTGGACAATTTATGTTTCTTAGCTATTTCAGATCTCACGGCGCATGTTTCCAAGATCAAGGAGAGTTGCACCTGGGAGAAAGGGAGGAGAGATTGCCACAGTATTTTGGAAATACTTCAGTTATGTGAGCAACACCTTTCTGCATTTGAACTACATCACAATCGGTAATGTGAGTAGGGAATGGATTATGCTAAGCAATTCCTTTTCTTATAAGGAAACTGAAACATATGAAATGACCCCTGTGAGCTGATATGGCATTTAAATGGTCCTCATACATCAGAAGGAAACACTGGGATTTGGGAAATGTGAATAGGTTCAAAATCTGAGACAGCTGGACTAGCAAGAATGATCATCACAGTTCAATTGTATTCAGAATTCTACCAGATTTGTCTGGGACTTGTGCGAGCGTTGGGGAGATTACACAACAGACATAAAGTGAGAAATAAAGCTCACTAACAGACATGTGGAGGGACAACGTTTTGGTGAGGTGACAATTTGTTTCATAAATACCTTAAGAGCTTCTGGCCACTGAAAGCAATGAGCACTGAATCATTAAGAAAAAATTCACACGGTGCATTGTGTGAACCTATCGCTTTAGTCACAAAAGGACAGTTCAATGGAAGGGGGGGGGGATAAAAATAAATTCTCCCCCTTTTATGTGCTGTTGGACTCCTATTGAGGAAAATAAATTCTGGTTTATTGCTGTCTGCCAGCGAAAGAAGGATGGAGGAACAGAATATTTTAGAGCTTTGTTTGGGTTTGTCAGTGTAGGTGGGGCACCGGGTCGTGGGAGCTGGTATGCCATGACAGCCACTAGCAAAAGCCACAAGCCACGCTGTATTACCTATTCCACGTCCTGCCTCACCTCCATCTCCCCCAGCCCTCGAATCTGCCATAATCCGTCTTGCAAGGCGTACATTGCCACAGCCGCCCGCCTGAGGCATTATCTCCTATCTGTGGTCTGCTGCGCTGTAATCCCACAGCTAAATGTGGTAACCCGAATTTCAGAGAGCCTCCGTGGCAGGCTTGCTGAGATAACCCATCTCCGTCCATGGAGTGCCAGGCCGCACGGAGCCTGTAGGCTTGGAGCGCTGTGGATTCTTTGTGTCTATTCATCCCACGCACCCTATAGCTTACCCATCCTTCCAGAGATCACAGGAACCCTAAATAGCAAATATGGCATCCTAACTAGAACACCACCTGTTTTGTGCAAGTATACATGGGTTTCTGCCACCCGGCTGCTTCTCTCTCTCTCTCTCTCTCTCTCTCTCTCTCTCTCTCTCTGACAGAGTTTAGAGCCTGTTTCTGTTGTCTGGCTGACCAAATACATATAAAACTGGTAGATATAGGCTTATTGTACCCAGGCTAACGGTACCTATGCCACCTACACAACAACAGTGACCTACATATATTTTTCACACATGATGCTTTTAAATATGCTTGCAGGTGCTGAGATCCTAGGCAATAAAGACTGTTGCTTGACAAGCCTCTTTGTTCCATGTTTCAGAATTTTTTGTGGTTGTTTGTTGTCAAAAGAGATATTTTTTTTCTCTCTCTCTCTCTCCCCGTCCCTCTCCCTCTCTCCCTCTCTAGCTCTCCCTTAGTCTCGTACTGATATGGGATTGCTTAGAAACATGCAGGTTTTGACATATGCTTTTACCTAAAAATGTATCTACTCCTGCTGCTTTATTGGACCCCCTAATTACTTGTAAAAAATAATAATAAATTGGGCAGGTGTTCGCTCTTCCAGTTGATTAATTGACAATGATTTTACTACAATTGACAGCAGAAAGCTAGGAAGCTGCCGGTTGGAGTTCAATGAGGAATACACATTTTTCTACTCAGCCATGTGAATCAGCTTGAGAGGAGAATTTACAAAAGGCTCAAATTGCCAGCAACTATATCTGTTTTTCATTCCAGACTTGGAGATCTCTTCATTCCTGTTATATTACACGGGAAACTCTGGAGCTGATACAATGGGTTTAAAATGTTTTTCCCCCCTATATGAAAAAGATCACCCAGGCCGGTCACTATTATGTGTGGAAAGCAGCGCGTCCTAGTAGGAACAATGAGATCTGATGTAAAGTTAACTGGGCTTTTTCACTGTGTCAGTGCTGTTTTGCTTTTCAATTTTACCAGCAGCAGAAACAGCAACCGCCAGATTAAGATGGTCTCTGAGGTCTGTGCCTCCCAAAATATTAGCACTGTGAAGTTGGGGCCATTCTCTTTTAATTTTTTTAATAGCTCCAAAGAAAACCACACAATGTTTTCAGACCGTTGAGTAAATAGAAATAAAGAGATCTAAATTTCAGAAACAGAGTAACAAAACCAAGTGTTTTTCTTCCTTTTTGACTAATATGAAAACTTCCCACGTCTTGTAGGAATTCTAATGATCTACAGAAGACATGGACTGTTATGATTTTATTAGTTTAATTAAGAAGAGTCCAAAGCATAAAGCATGATTTCAGATCACCAGGTTTGCAGAAAAGAAGTAGTTTGGCTAAAGAATTTTGCATATAAGTAAGTGGTGAACCATATAACATAAGTTAGATTCAAGGTCTGGCAGGAGTTCAGGCCGTATTTTTATGTTGATCCTTAGAACTCATTCATTCCCTCTATTTTTATTTTACAGCTGGGCTGGTAAGCATGAATAATGTAGATACACAAATAGCATAGAAAAAGTGAGTGTAGCCAGGAGGTAGTAAGAGAGAGAGAGTTCATATTTCCTGAAGAGTCCAAATAGAAAAGACATTTTCATGCTTTTTAAAAGACAATAACAAATAAAGAAGACTTACCAATGATGTATATCAGTTCAAAGTACCCCTTGAAACATTTTTTTCTAAACATAGATGCTAGGAGACCACCTTCCAGGGAATTACCACAACCATTTTATGGCATTTTTCTTACTGATCAAATTTATGAAAGAAAAATAATGACATTCCTGAGTCATATCACTGAAATCATGAAATTGATTACCTTCTTTTATCTTTTTTTTTTAAAAAAAAAAAACCTCAACATATGATTGAGATTCGAAGTGTTTTAAAGGAGCATTTCAACAAAACTAGCAGGTCATTAGGAAAGAATGAGTATATAAATTAACTCTTCAATGTCCACATAGATGAATCATATTCACTTTGATGAAAATGATAAGGGATAGAGTGGAGATTCTTAAATATTGTGTATTTTCAACGAAGGGCTCTACTCCCATCTCCACTCTCTGAGACTCCTACCTCTGGCTGTAAAACTTCTGGTTATTTTGATATTCTGATTTGTCAAGCAGTTAAAGGGTTCAAATCTTCTAACTTGTCCATACAGAAACACTAGATTGAAATCTCTTTGTGGACAGAGTATGAGTTTTCTTCTCTTACTCCTAGAAAAAAAATCTCTTCTCACACACTAACCTTACTGAAGGATTTGCATGGTCAACGTTTTTAGCTCTAAAAACTCAGGTGGAATGGTATCTCTCTGATGAGTTTACATACCACGCTCCTGCCACTATCATTGGAAAATAAATCAGTCGTTTGCTATAAGCCTCCATGAACCGAGGGTACTAAGCTTCTGTACTTGACTCCAATGATGTGTTTTTAGAATTAAGACTTTCCTTAAAAAATGGTAGCAACCGTTTAAAAAAAAAGTATTTTATACAGGTGAATTAATCTAACTGCCCCAAGAAAACACAGGCAATGACCACTAACACAGCTACCCCCAAAAGCTGCCCAAATCAAATTCATTTTTCAAAAGGGAGATCGAGAATAGCACTTGAGAACTTCGTGTAGAAAATACAGGCTTCCCTTTCATAAAATTCTCCATTTCCCAGGTTCTAGCTAAGCACCTTGATTGCTTTATGGATTAAACTGTGTATACTCAATGCCCGCTCAGGATAGGCTGTGAGTCAGGGAAGACACAAAGCAGACAGGCATATCCCAGCTGTAAAATTGCACATTCTACCATAAGTGAGCCATCCAGACTACCTACTTCATCTCCTTCTACCAAAATATTGCGTTTTCCCTCCCAATAAAGATGTTTTATAATGGCAATGAGGTGCCGTAACTCACGGAGGTTCTGCTGCTTACATGCTCTCTGTGTCCTGTAACTCCCACTCTATCATGAGAGCATATGTTGTATCTCTGCCATGAATTATTATTGGGCGATTCCACGTTGGAATTTGCACTTGGAAGGCAGTTTCTCCACCCCCAGTGCAAAGATTCCAGCTCATTCATAAAAGGTCCATATTGTCTATTGGCTTCCGTGTTGTAAAACAATTCCTTAGGTGCTGCATCCAGGAGCTCGGTCTCCTAAATTCTCAATTAGCAAAACCATCCTGAACTTATATAGGTACCTAAGGTGCTGTGCCTCCTCGTTTTGAAATAACCATTTGTACGCGCTGCATTCCAGGAGACGATTCGCTCCACAATGAGCAGACTCAATGGCAAAATATTTCAAGTGGCAGTGATACAGATCTCACTGGCACAAATCAAGGGAGAAGACATCCATTTTTTTTTTCATGCGCTGCATCCTACCTTTCTCCCGACTTGTCAACTGAGAGGATGGAGAGTAATAAGATGCGTTTTGTTTTAGCCTTTGTGATTCTGACTTTCATCAGAGGGATTCCAAACTCTTTTCCTATGAGTAGGTTTTCTTTCAAATGAGTATGTATGGAGCATGTCCTAGCAGTGGTATATTGGCGCCTGTTCATACTGTCTCAGAAGAGCTTATTGGGCACATCTCTTCTCAATCGGCACAGTAAGCAGATGACTCATTACTAACTTGAAATTGGCCAGTGTGGGAGTGTTTACACCATGGAATCAACAAATGCCATTAATCAGGGCTTTCTTGGGAGAAAATGGGGGTTAGATGCTAAAAACAGTTACCAGCATATTGCTGTTTCCTACCTAGTAGGTAAAGTACTGTACAGATACTGAAGGTATGAGATAGAGTAGTCCTGACACAAAAGTGGTTAAACTCTAGTTGCAAAAGTAATACATAAAGCAAGGTTGAAATTGTTCAAACGAGTGGTAGGAAAGATGTTAGGTTGGCAGTGTAACTTACTGGGTAAAGGCTTAGGTTGGGTTCGTCTACTTACTAGTTAAATATCCTTCAGCAACTCACTCACTTCTCTGAACTTCAATTTTGTCCATTGTACTAGTATAATGGAAATAATAAATGTTAGCTTCCTTATGCTGTTATTTTTTAACTAACTGAGATAATGACTGGTGCTTGGCTCATATTAAGGGCCCAATGTATTTTAGCCACTATTATTAAGCACAGGTAGTTAAATAAAGAACAATCTCAATTCAGTTGCAGTTACCTGTTCACTTAGTTCCAAACACATGTATTTTTTTTATTGTCCTAAAATACACCAAGTATTTTACTCTGAGCCTTTGCATCTGCTGTTCCCACTGCCTGAGAAATCCCTCGCTTGGACCTTTGCCTGGTTGGTGCCTTCTCATTATTCTGGCATCAGCTCGGATGCTAGCTTTTTAAAGAGGACATGCTAGGTTACTCTTCCTTGGCAGACATTTCTATTCGCCTCCCCTTAGTCAAGAAGCTCCAGAATCCCTGCACTGTGTTCTTGTAGAATTTTTAACTGTAAGAAGTTTCTGCTTTATTTGGTGAGGTGCTTATTAACCATCTCTCTGCCTGAATCTAAGATCCCTGAGATCAGTGACCCTGCTCACCTTTTCACCACTTAACCCTGAGCCCAGGAATGGTGCCTGGCATGTGGTAGGGGTGCAATCATTATCAGTAAATGGTGAATAAATAAATGGTGGCTTTGGAGCCAAGAAAGTTCATTCACTACTTAAGTGGAGCAGATAAATCTACAATCCGATCTTTAGTCCAATTAAGGGTTGTTTCTGATAATAAAACAGAAATATTTATGGATCCACAGGAGGTAAAGAAGTTCATTAATACTCTGGATAAATAACAGAATGAGCAGTAGAAAATCCATTGACAGATTTAATCAGGAAATTGTAAAAACAACCAGATACAGCTGATTTTGCAAAGCATGGAAAACTTGATTAGATGAATTTGAAAAGATTTTATTTCCTTACACGCAACTAAAGGTTTATTTATCTCTGTGATCTTAGCATAATGATTGGAAATAAGAAAGTAGAGTTTAGTGTGAATCATTAACCATTCTGATTATTACAATAATCAGAGGAAAGATGTAATGTGGACTAGCCTTTTTGCTATGAAAGAGTTTCCATAGACTTTTGTACAGGTGTGTGGATGACAGTTTCCTCCCCTCACAGTACTTTGTTTGAGCTTATAAGGAGGAGGGATAGTGGGTACTGGAGAAGGAAAGACAAAATAAATCCATTGGAATAACTACTTTGTAATTTTTGTGGTATCAAGTAATGAATTAAGTATTTCTATGTGAGAAGATTTTTTTTTAAAAGACCATGCACGAGAGGTTTGGAGAGCTTTAAAAAATTCATTCCAAATGTGAAGGACTTTAATTAGAAGAGAAAATATTTGCTACATATTATACTCATACAGTAGAATTAGGACAGTGCTATGAAAGAAGAAATAGAATTTTAGCATACACATCTATTTCTTGCCTTACTGAGGAAAAGACATTTTTTAAGTGGAAAAGAGAATATAAAGGCAAGGTATGTGAAGGTAGAGCTCTTTATCTTATATCTGAATTAAATGCTCAAAGTCCAATAATTTTTAGTTTTCAGATTAACTAGGATAAATCAAGGATAACATACATAATGATGGGAGGGTTTTCAATTACATTGTAGCTAAATAGGTTGAACATCTGAAAGAATTACATACAGTTTCAGGTATCTGTTGAAGATTAAAAGTCAGCTATTTATGTGTGTGTGTGTGTGTGTGTGTGTGTGTGTGTGTGTGTGTGTGTGTGTGATCATAACCATTTTAGGGCAAATAAGTCAGATAGGCATATAACCACCTCATTCCCATGCAGTCTTTTGGGCCAATTTCATTATCTGCATGTAGAATTTTAAGAAATTAGTTTGAGATTCCTAGAAATATAGAAACCGTGATTTCCTCTGCCAAGAATTCCCCAATTGTGCTTACATGGTCTAAAATGCAAGAAATTCAGTAAAATGATATTGTATATAAAAAGAAACAGGCACCTCATTACTGCACATGTAATCTATTACTTACCATAATGTGTGGGCACACACGACAGACTAGTTCTTATGCTCACACTTGTACGGAGGCTAATCCTCATCATGGTTAATGTATGACACTATGTAGCCAGAGATTGGTCCTAAATTAGAATAGTGTGGAGAAAAAGCATTTAGTAACAACATGTGATGTGACAGAAAATTCTAGGTGCCATAAATATTTTATTTCATTTAATCCTCGTAACAATTTATCTATATAATATCTTTGTTTTCTTTTTCCTCTTAACCTCTTGTTATAGAACATAAGATGTATTCACCTTATATCATAGCAATTGAGTGTTGTTAACATTACCTCCAGGTGTTGAAGTTATGGGCTATCAAGCAGAGGAGGAAACATCATCTGAGGACTCTGCATCCTCTTCTGGGGAAAAGATTTCATGTTTTCACGTGCACACAGGATACTCACATCATGGTAGGCAGAAGTAGGACTTTGTTATTGTCTTTATTTAAAGATTAAGTCTGGTTTAAGGGAGAGAGATATGGGTGAGAAGTTGATAGGGGGAAGACTAGTGTTGGTTAATTTCAATGTGTCAACTTGATTGGGCCAGGGTGCTCAGATATGGGTCCCTGTAAGGTGTGGCTGCAATCAATGTGTCAGTCTGGGCTCTGGGCTCATCTGATATTCAACAGGGAAAGTATCCATTTCCTCATTCCCTTGGTTTTGGAAGCACTCAGTTCCTTGCAGGCTGCTGAACTAAGGGCCCAGTTTCCTGCTGGCAGTTGGCCAGAAGTTGCTTTAGTTTCTTGCCCTCCGACCCTTTCCTTAGGGAACCTCACAACATGGCAGCTTGCTCTTTAAAACCATCAAGGGAAAAGCAAATACTAAATCTTATACATTTTGATCACATACATATATAATCACAGAATCCCTGTTACCTTGACCATATTTGATTGGTTGGAAGTATATCCCAGGTCCCATAAACACTCACATGGAAGCAATTATGCAAGGGGTTTAATACCAGGAGCAGGGGGCTTTGGGGAGGCTACCTTAGAGCCTGCCTGCCGTAAATATTATTCTATCAGTCTCTGAAATTAGAAAAACACTAGTCTAATAAGTGAATTCTCCTCACATGGCAAGAATTCTGAGCGTCTGTAGGCCAGCAAGGCATAATCATTGATACGTTATATGCCTAGTTTATATATATATACTAGAGGCCATTGTGCACGAGTGGAGTCCCTTGGCCTGGCCACCTATCGACGCCTATGGGGAAGCCAGCCGGCCAGGGAGAGGGGCTGCGGGAGGTTGGCTGTGAGAGTGCACTAACCACCAGGGGGCAGCTCCTGCATTGAGCATCTGCAACCTGGTGGTCAGTGCACATCATAGTGACTGGTCGACTGGTTGTTCCGGTCATTCAGTCATAATGGTTACATAAGCTTTTATATATATATAGACTAGTGGCCTGGTGCATGAAATTCGTGCACTTGAGGGGGCGTCCCTCAGCCTGGCCTGTGCCCTGTCACAGTGCGGGAGTCCCGCGATCCACCACTGTGGTAGGCCATGCCCATCCATCCAGGGCTTCTCAATGGATTGCCCCAAAGAGGTAGGCCAGAGTCCTGCAGAGGCCTCTCAGGGCCCTGCCCTGCGCAGAGGCCTCCAGACCCCGGAAGAGCTGCACAGAGGCCTCCGCTGGGCCCCAGGCCTCCTGCTGATGGATTGTGACTGTGTGATGCAAATTCCCGACACTGCAAGTCCCCGCCCACCAGCACCTGCTACGCATGCAGCCTGCTGATCAGTCATTATGCGTGAGGGCACCTCGACCATTTGCATATTGCCCTTTTATTAGTATAGATACATAATACTTCATATATAATTACATAGGTGATTTTAAAAATACATATTTTTATGCATATATATATATATTAAAGAGTTAAAAATGTTAATCTCAAATATACCTGCTTCTTAAAGGCAAATGTTTTCTCACAATCTGGAGGGCAATAGTGAAAGGAAGCAAAAGTAAATGAAGTACATATTATTTCACATGTTTTTAACAGGCTAATAATATCACCGACACTTTTGATCTCATCATAGCCATGAAAGTTTGAAGAAATTGCAAAACCTCGTCAGTTTAAGTATAATTATTTTGCCACCCAATATTTTAAAACAATTTTATGATTTAGAACAATTTTTATTCTCTATCACCACTGCCCCAAATGGGGCCAGCTCTGAAATGACGGTTTGAGGACTTTTAATTTGTAAATTAAGCATCATAATAATAAAAAATGGATTTTTACTTTGTCTTGTTTTTTTTTTTTTTTTGCAGATAATGGTCATTTGAACTATCTCTGAGTCTGGAGTTTGCTGTTAACAATTCGCATTGTATCACTGCTGGGCTAGTTAACATTTATGTAAATTAGACTCTCAAAATAGTGTGAAGGAAACAGTCAACTCTTTGATGGGATTTATGATGGACACACATCTGGGCTAATACAGACAATATGTCAAGCCTTGAACAACAATGATTTGGGGGATTTTTGAGACAGCTATTTGGGTCAATGGAGCTGATTTTGTCGTTGGAGGTTGCATTCTGAATTAGCGATATCCACTTTTATAGGAACAAGATTGAAGATGAAGGGTATACCGGATTGGGCTAGTAAATAATTCTAGGAGTAGACAGACAAGGAGAAATCTTATCTGAAAAGATATGGATACCCTGAAATTAAATAAAGATTAGGTTGTGGAATTTTTGGTGAGAGTGGGAAGGGTTAGGAGGACAATGAGGAGTCAATATAAAGGAGACCTAATAATACAGACCTAGTAATACAGTACAACATGCGTCTTTATGAAGATCCTTTTACATGTGTAAGAACTTCCGGGGTGAGAGAAGATGAGCTAAGTAAAAGCCATTCTCCTATCAGAAGTCTTTTAAGGTGGCCACCTCTCCTTAAAGCCATGATGTGCCCAGCTATCTAGATTTCATTGCCTTGTAACTTCTAAAATCTCAAAATTATCATACCTATTTTTATGTGTAAGAAACATTTCTATTCTGAAAGAACCATATTTTTAGAGAGAAGGGAGAATGTTGAATGTCAGTATTTTTCAAAAACTTCTACAAGGATTCCAGTTTGGAAGAAAGGCTCAGGAAATTGAAGTATTAGTCTATTAAAATACTGTTACATTGGAAATTATTACCCAAAATAATTTTCTCTTTTTTAACAGGCAAAGTTTA
Organism: Myotis davidii; assembly: GCF_000327345.1. Taxonomy (NCBI): domain Eukaryota; kingdom Metazoa; phylum Chordata; class Mammalia; order Chiroptera; family Vespertilionidae; genus Myotis; species Myotis davidii. Next base: position 2,106,882 of record NW_006295559.1, on the reverse strand, counting down.
TATTTCTGAAGATAATCATTAACCTGAATTATCATTATAATAAAAATTAACATTTATCAAACTTCAAAATGTTCCATTAAGTGAAATTTCAGATCTCTACATAAACCATGGAAGACAAGACAGTGGAATAAAACTCTAGTTTGGCTACCACTTCTGCATGTTATTCATCAATTAAAGTCTCATGCCCTTCATTAAAAAAAAATTGAAATCTGATGTGCTCCTTGAATTTTTTTTTAAATTGAAAGTAATTATTGTTCTGGTTCTGGCCCAAAATGGAGTAACAGGGGCCAATTGCCTGCTTACCTTATCTATTATCTGAAAAAAAACATAATTTAAAGTATTTGGCAGGACTTTAATTAGTTTTCTTACCTACAAACACTTTAGAGAGTACGGCAATTTCTTTAAAAATAGACTCCTACCATATACTTCAGCAGTTCCCCTCCTATTTATTTACCCAAAATGAATGAAGGCATATGTCCACACAAAGACTAACTAGCAATTTAAAAAAATGGACTATTGATACATGTAACAACCTAGATGAATCTATAACTATGCAGAATGGCAAGAGCCAGAGGACGAAGAGTATGTACTATATAATGCCACCTATATAAAACACTAGAAAATGTAAACTAATGTGTAGGGACAGAAAGCAGGTAAGTGGTTGTGATACCAGGGTTGGGAGTGAAGAAATTATTGGGGATCATGGCTATGTTCACTATCTTGATTTTGGCAATGGTTTCGTGGGTTTATAAATACACCAAAGTTATCAAATGATATACTTTGAACATGTGGATTGTACTCTTTGTTAATGATCCTTTAATAAATCTATTAAATGTGTGGTAAGTAATTATGGTGACGAAAACGTATTCTAAGCCATGGGACAGAGCACTGTGTTCTTTCCAAATACTCCTCTAATCCCCCAATTATGATACACTGCTTGTAGGAGTACTCCCTCCTCCCACCCCACCGGAATCCCTCACCGAAATATCGAATTGCAAAAGGGAAAGGATAGCATCAGCTAGGACGCCTGGCTCATGGAAGACAGAATTCTAACTCGTTATGCCATTTAGCTCCTTTTACAAATGATGGAAAGTTGCCGCCTTTTTAAAAAATCACTATTTTTATTCTCCACAGGTAAGTATTTTTAAAGGAAATTGTACTATCAATATCTGATTGAGCACATTCCTATTCCCTCTAGATTTAATGTTTTCCATCTGCAATATAAAAGGAAGATAATGCACAATTATCCTCGTAAGATTTGCGCTTTCAATAGTGTTTGCGCTTCTCAATACCGTATTTAAAAAGGAAATAGTAGCACTTGAAAAGTTAAGTAAGAAGATGAACAAAATTGAACACAGAAAAAAATAACTGTCTGAAGACGTGCTGAAAATACATTTAAAGACTGCCTGGGACAGCAGCTGATCCAGCGCGCTTATCTCTCAAAAAGTTGAAAATCGTTCATGTGGAAATATTGGACCTGGAGACCCAAATGGGAGGAGGAAGTCCAACAAAAATTATCGATGGATGAAAAATCCCAGGAATCAGGCAACCTAGGTCCAAAGTTCTATCCTTCTGACTGGTAAATTGTCACTTCTTTTCACTGTGCATTTTGAATATAAACAAATACTGTGCTTAATGACTTTCATATATTTCTGAAAACTCTATCCCTAAGGGAAAAGTTATTAAATGGAAAAGGGTTTCTTTTAATTTTATTTATATATTTATTTTATTAAAGTATTGAATTTATTGGGGAGACGTTGGTTAATAAAATTAAATAGGTTTCAGGTGTGTGATTCTATAATATATCATCTGTATTGTGTATTGTATGCTTGACCACCCAAGTCAAGTCTCCCTCCATCACCATTTATCTCCCCCCACCGCCTTTAACCTATTCTACTCCCCTCACCCCTTTTTCTCTTATAACCACCATACTGTTGCCTGTTTCTGAGACTTTTTTTATCCAACCACATACCTCCCTCCGCTCTGACAGCTATCAGTCTGTTCTCTGTATCTATGAGTCTGTTTCTATTTTTTTGTTAGTTCATTTTGTTCATTAGATTCCACATGTAAGTGAAATCATATGGTACTTGTCTTCTCTGACTGGCTCATTTCACTTAGTGTAATACAGTCCAGGTTAATCCATGCTGTCACTAAAGGTAAGATTTTTTTCTTTTTTTATAGCCAAGTAGTATTCCACTGTGTAAATGTACCACAGCTTTTTCATCCACTCATCTACTATGGGCACTTGGTTGCTTCCAAATCTTGGCTATTGTAAATAATGCTGCAATGAATATAGGAGTGCATATATTCTTTTGAATTAGTGTCAGTGTGAGTGAATCAAAATTATACCTATTTTTTGTCAGATTGGCAACAAATATATTTCTGGTGTTGTGCCATGAGATGAAAAAGGCTGAAAATCGCTGTCTTACACCAATGCCTCCTTCCTTAGTCTAAATATTTTCTACACTTTAGTACATGACTTAAGCAGCCCTCTCACCTAAAGCCCAGTGCAATATGATGAAAATTCTATCAAACGCATCAGCCAGTCATCAGCTCCAGGTTCGAGTTCAAGAAGTTCTGCAGCTCAGTTTCTTCTCTGTAAAACTAAATGGTTGGAATAGATGATTCCACAAGTCCCCTTCCACTTGAAACTCTATGAACCGCATACTGAGTTTCTCTTCTAATCACCTAACACGTTCACCAGTCATCCCACCAGATTTTCCAAGACTCAGAGTAGGATGGTTGTTTCTCGCTTTGATAATAAAAATGATTTGCCATCTAAACAAAAACTTGTGGTCTTTACAGTCTTGGATTCTTCCCAGGTTCTAAGTCCTGGCTTATAACTATAGAATCTAACCAAAAAAAAAGGTGATGAGCTTGGAACAATGTCTTTGTATACCCATAAGCTCAATATGGAGTCTGACTGTAGTGACAAGCAGATAGGTTCCTTAACTGGGAAAAAGTTTTTAAATGAGGTTTGGTGGACTAAATATCTTTTGCACCATCACAAAGAGGAAAATAGAGAAATCTTGTAACTGAAGAAAGTGAAATCCACTTTACTTAATGTGGACCTCTGTCTCTGGTGTGTAGGTCCTCTGTGTCCAAAGATAATTAGCACTTCATAATGCTAATTATTATAATTATGTCTGAGAAAAAAATCATTAGGGGGTAAGTCCGTTCACGGATTTTCAATTGCCCCCTCTATTTAAAAATAAGGTCACTTTTCTATGAAATAGCTTTAGGAGCTCAAAGCAGAAAGAGGGTTATGGAAAATTCTGTGTAGGGATAGCCCTGAGTTTTTAATATTCTTATAATTCTGTGATGTGTCTGGGAAATGAACAGGGGGGAAAACAGGGAAGCTATTTAGTCTAGGAGACTAGTACTCAGGACCCAGAAGAACAAATGTTTCTGTAAAAGTTAATCATCAAATAGTCATTTATTTACTATTCACTGTGTGCCTGGCTCTGTGTGGCTATGCTGTTTCCACATGTTGCCTCATTGAATAATCTTTTTGTGATTGATTGATTTTAGAAAGAGAGAAGAAGAAGAAGAAGAAGAAGAAGAAGAAGAAGAAGAAGAAGAAGAAGAAGAAAGAGAGAGAGAGAGAGAGAGAGAGAGAGAGAGAGAGAGAAGAAAGATTAAATTGTTGTCCCGCTGATTTATGCATTCATTGATTGATTCTTTTATTTCAAATATATTTTTATTGATTTCAGAGATGAAGGGAGACGGTGAGAGAAACATCAATGATGAGAAAGAGTCATTGATCAACAGCCTCTTGTGCACCCCATACTGGGGATTAAGCCCACAACCCAGGCATGTGCCCTGACTAGGACTCAAACTGGTGAGCTCCTGGAGCATGGGCTTACACTCAATCACTGAGCCACACTGGGTAGGCCATTGGTTGATTATTGTATGTGCTCTGATCGGGGATCGAACCTGCAACTTTGGCGTATTGGGACAATAGTCTAACCAACCGAGCTACCTGACAAGGGCTCATTTAAAAATCCACCACAACTCCGTGAAACAAATACTAGAACCTTATGTATGTATGTATGTATGTATGTATGTATGTATCTATCTATCTATCACAGATAAAGAAAAGTTATGTCATTTGCCCAATATCCTGTATACAGGAAGTGGAAGGCTCATTTCTGACTCAGGATTGCTCACTCTAAAGTTCATCCTGTTATGACTTCACTGCCTACCCTGTGTTTATGTGAAAATGCACCATTTATGTTGGGACTATCGAAATACTGAACTCATGTACGGGGAGGATGGAGTGGCCCAGTATGGAAATACCTGGAATACAGGTTACTTGAGAGAAGCCCACGGTCAGTTGATAGGGAATCAAGCCAAGAGGAAAACTGAGAACACTTTCTGAGAGGCTGGAAGTACAGCTGTGGCCTGTGGGAAGGATTTGGATATGGGGTGAAATAGCCTGCCTATGAGGACTTGCTCCATCTCTGCCTTTTGGGGCCGCCATGAAAGTCCCTTCACTTGGCCAGGCCTCAGGTACTAATTCCTAAAATGACAACTCCAACTGCCCTTTTACTACTAATCCTACTGCTGCTATTACCACCACCGTGACCACGTGCGGAGACCTTGCTAGGAGCCAGGCAAAGTGCGGAACACATCCTGTGCATTCTCTTAGTAAATACTCACAAAGTGTTGCTGTTAACCCAGTTTTACATCTAAGAGAAGTGAGGTTCAAAGAAGCTCAGTAACTTACCTACGCACATGCTTTATAATATGTAAAACGCCATACATAGTAGAGATCGCTTTTACTAAAAAACTGTCAGCTGAAGGGGAGGAACTGGCCTTTCATCTTTCTAAGATGAACAGTTATCTTTCTGTTTAATGGTTTTTTAAAAATCCCCTTGTGACAAGCTCCAGAGGACAAATAATTTATTTCTTGTGGTGTATGGCTCTCTAAATGAATTAATTGATAGGCAGCCCATTGTCAGCCTGAAGGATATGGAAATAAAACAGACATAAGATGTTCTCTACCAAACTAATTTGTACTTTAAACACATAAATAATATTATTTTTTAAAGGTAAATGTATGTGTACTTTCTCCTCCTGCGACTCTTTGGATCTGAGAACCTGTGTCTTTGTGCCATCCATTATTTTTGTTTTTAAGTATCAGTAAGTGGAATTAAATAGTAACTATTGCTAAGGAGATTGGGATCATAAAATAAAATAACTATTTCAATCCATTCCTGCCCCCATTCACTGAAGGGGAAAGGAAAAAGTAGTAATAATATTTATAATAATAAAATAGCAAGATCCATCTTTTCAGGGGCCAAAAGGCCAAAAGTATTTTCAGAGTATTACTAAGAAATTATTTGCCTTATCACTGTGCTGACACTTGCATTGGTGTGCAAAAGCAATGGTGCCTTAGCAAAAATTAAGGCTGTGAAAACAAGCTGGACTGATAGTAATTGTATTCACCAATGTTCACTGGCATGGTAGGGGAAAAGCCAGTTTCATTTAAGGAAATCCTTGGTGAAGTAGTAAAAATATTAATTTCATTGATTTTCAGCCCTTGAGTGCAAGCCCTTTTAATACTATGAAATGGGAAGAACAGTTAAAATACTTTTGTTGTGCCCTGGCCAGTGTGGCTCAGTTGGTCTCTGGTTTGATTCCCTGTCAAAGCACACGCTCAGGTTGCAGGCTGGATCCCCAGTAGGAGGTATGCAGGAGGCAGCCGATCAACGATTCTCTCTCACAGTTATGTTTCACTCCTTCTCCCTTTCTCTCTAAAAATCAATAAAAACGCATTTACTTTTTTCAAAAAAAAAAAAAAAACACTTCTGTTGCATGCTGAAGTATGAGGGTTGTCTCAAGGAAAAGCACTTGTGTGACAGTTTGAGATGTGAGCTCAATTGGCCCCTTTTATTCAAGGAAGGCCATTTTTACCTGAAAGAATGGTGGACAAACTGTGGTTATTTAAAGCTAAGCAGATGTTGTCTTGGCAATAAATGAAAGAAGCCAGTGGCTTCAAGGAAAAAGACTGACAATATTTACAGCCAATAACAAAATTAAAGCTTTCAAGAAATAGTGCCTTAACAGCTCCCCAAGGACTGTTCTGATAAGACCAATAGTGATGTCAGCAAGTGTGATTTGTTTAAATATTATATAATGCAATGTGTCAAAGATTGGGAGATCTGCATAACTCTGAAAACCAATATTCTTCACCACATGACCGTATGATTTTACATAACCGTGAATGAGTAAAAGATCCATTTAAGTGCAAGATAGGCCATTGGATGTTTAACGCAACGGAGTATAAAACAATGATGTCTCATTCCATAGTGCAACTAATCTGTAAAAAATTACCACCTGTTGAATTTCATATGGCAGCAAAGAAAAATGTCTACAATGATCACAAAAGGCCAATAAGATACTTTTTTTGTTTTTCAGCTACATTTCTGTGTGTCAGGACTGTCTTCATGTATATTTCAAACAAAGGCAGATTGAATGTAAAGCAGATATGAGAATCCAACAGCTTTCTCTTAATCCAGATATTAAAGAGATATTATAGTTAGGAAAATACAATTATTTTTCATGTCAATTTTATTAATATGTAACAAGTTTTTTAAAAATCAAGTCATATGTAAACAGTTATAATATCCTCAGCTTTAATTTCCTAAATGGTATAT
>NW_006295559.1:2091871-2100142 GCF_000327345.1 Myotis davidii | reverse complement strand
TTTAATATATATATATTAAGATAACACCCACATAAATCAAACTCTGAGCATCTCAATAATTTTTCAGAGATTAAAAGGGTTTGAGAACTGCTGGTCTAAGGAAGTAAATAATTATCTAAACAATTGTCCAAACTGCCTTGGAGTATGCAAATCGGTACAACCTTTCTGTGGAGCCATTTAAATGACCAAAACTATTAAAATGTAGGTAACTTTAACCAACAATTTTCACTTCTAGTAGTTTATTCTTAAGAAAGAATCGTGAATTTGTGAAGACATTTATTTACTAAAATAAATACAAGTACATTATATAAGACTGAAAACACCTGCAAATATCCAAGGGATTCTTTGAATAAATTTTAGTATCCCCTTAAGATGGAATATCATGCAACCAGTAAAAATATTTTAAGATAATTTATGGCATTGAAAACATTAATATGTTGAATTTAGAAATGACATAATACAGTAGCTATAAAATAAACTTATTTTGAAAATCTAGATTCAGAGGATTAAAAAAGGCCGCAGAGTAAGTGGATGCTGCACAGACAGGCTCCCAGGAAAATCTAAAATGAAAACTTTCCCCTCCTCCATATATTTGCATGTTAAAATTCTTTGTTTTTCTACATATCTGCAAATGTTACTAATGAGTTTTAGGGGGCTTATGGATGATGGTTTATTGTTAGCATTTTTCATTTTTTGTGTTGTCATGTTTTACAGAAAATGTATTATTTTTACCAGAAAAAAATTACAAAAATGTGGTAGATGAATGATGACTTCTGGGTTGTTTTTTTTTTTTTACTTTCAGTCTCTTATTCCTGAGCTTTGAGAGAAGAGAATAGAGAGAATATGTGAATATAAGAAGAAGAAGAACGCACTGCTGGGGCACTAGGGAAATGGTATGAACAAGGTAGGCTAAGAGAATTGACTTTTATTAGTGACATGCTGGCTTATTTTATTATTTGCTTGGTTGAAAATGTGAAATTGCCATTTTTTGTACATCAAAAGTGGCTGAAGAGTAGCATTTGTATATTGTTCAAACTAAATAGTTAATTTAATGTAATAGATTATTCCCATATACAGTTGAGAAAATTAAAATCAAAGGTTAAACTTACTTGCAGTAACACAAGCCCATGCTTTTGTAAAACAGATCTTCCTTTTTCCAAAGTTTTCTCTTAGACCAGCTTGAGGGAGTGATATTCTGAACAGTCACATGGGATATTTTCAAACCCAAAAATTTATATGCAATTTCTTTCTAGAAAATCTTTGCCTACATATCTAAGATAGTGAAGAACCCCCTAGATAAATAAGGTGATTAAAACTATTTGATGTGCCCTTCGTCAATAGTTAATTTAGCTATTAGTAAAGTTTGTAAACAAAAACATAATATTTAGTTACAACAAATGTATTATAAATTAAGACCAGATAAATTTTCAATAATTCATCACTTGGTCTACTCCAAAAATAACTTTGAGACTCTGTTTGGAAGGGAAAAGTAATCTATGGAGTTCACCAACCACCTGACACCCTCTCCCTCCCCCCCCCCCCCCAAAAAAAAGACAACCTTAAATAAAACAATGAGATATAAAAATGTCAACTGCATTTTGGGTAACAAAACCAAACAGGAGCCCATTGAAGATAAAGATAAAAAAATATTGCAAGAAAAAAAGAGCTGGAAGGACATACTAAAAGGAAAAATATTGGTCAAAAAGTAAGCTCAGAATAGAATCAACCTCCTCAAAGAAATTTGTGAGGGACAAAATCAACAATAGACAAATCCTATTTTAATAAAAGAAAATGTAATTCAGAAAATAGAGTTGAAAATTCTGAAGCACACTCAAAATGTTAAGCCATAGAGGAATAGAGATGACCTTGAGAAGGGAGAAATGTAAAAAACTTGGATGAAGCTGCCCCAAGACCACCTGGGTAATTATCTTTGGACATAACTTACTCTAGGCATGACCAGGAGAAGCAAGAGCATCGAAATAGGATGATATTAATATTTTACTGGAATGATGTTTCAACCTGGACTGTGTGGGAAAAAAATATATAGGCTTTCCTACCAATAGGTGACCCTTTCTCATGGAAGCAGACCTACAGGAAATGTCATTCTGTCTTCTCCGCTTTGAGGGTTCCCTTAATTGGAGTGGTGGACTTTCCCCAGGACCCTAGGGTATTCTGAAGAATAAACTGTTCTTAACTCATTGTATTTTTTGACACTTTAAGCTATCATCAATAGATTAGCTCTCCCCTAACTTTGTGCTTCCCATAACACAGTTTTTCTTCCAAAGCAAAGCACAATTAACCTCAATATAATCATTTATGTACACATCCATCTTTTCCCCTAAACAGTAAGTTCCTTTGGGGCAAAGGCCATATCCAGTTCATTATAGCAAAACGTTCTAGTTGTTTCCCCATATCTGTTTTGTTCTTTAACTATAATAGAATCTTAAGTTTTAGCTAAGCACACGATCACCCAGAATTAAAACTATATTTCTCAGCCAGTCATCTTCGTAGCTAGGAGGAACCACATGATAAAAGTTTTATACAGTGGAATATGAGGGTTAGCTATGCATATATTTTCTGGGCATTTCCTCCCTTTTGCCAATTTATATTTCTGCTAAATATCCTATAAATATGGTGGTGTAGCACGGAATATTAGTAATCAGCAATCATACATGTGGTCCTCTACATTTACCATCCTCTGGTGCCAATAAGCCAAGATCATGTGATTATTTCTTACCAACAGAATGTGATCAAAGCATGAGTTATGTCACTTGCAGAAAGAGCCAATTATCTCCCAATGTGTCTTCTCTATTTCTCTTCCTCTGTCACAGTGACCATGGAGGCCACTAGTTCCAGATACATAGCAATGAGAAGGACCACTGAGCCCACATAAGGCAACTCAGATTTAGACCCTTACTTGTCTCTGTGGTACAGCCTGGTGTTATTTGACTGGAGTAGATAATGAACCACGTTTGGCCATGAAGTCAAGGTCAACACCTCAGTGGTAACAGAGCCACAGTATAGAAGGACTCGGTCCCTGACATTGTGGAGATGACATGCCACTTCTGAACAATTTACTTCCGAGCTTTAAGTGAGAAATAAGTACCCATCTTGTTTAGTCCACCACTAATTTAGGTCAGGTTTGCAGCAGTCTAATCCATTCTAATACCTTTACATTTCTCACAGTGTCTCTTCTGGTATCTCACTTATCAGAGATACTCGGTTAAACATTTGGTGGATTGACATTGAATAGATGGGACGACAGCATGAAAGGGTAAAGGGAGTTTAAGCAAGAGCAGACTGAGAGGTAGCCCACTGAAGAGGAAACATTATTTAAAAAGTCTAAACTTCTGGACGAACTTTCCAGGCATTTCCTGACATATCAATTGGGAAATACAGTCCTAAACCAGAAGTGTCATCCTGTCAGCCTACAGATCTAATCACACCTACAGATGGGTTTTGTTTGGCTTGCACTACACTTTTTTAAAAATGTGAATTAGTTGCCAATGCTCATAAATAGAGTTTACATGGAAATCCATATTTCTGGCGTCTTTTGAAAAAAATATGGCAAATTAGGGCACATATTCTTGTAGGGTAACAAATTGGTTAAGCCTATTTAGTAAGGACAAGAGTAACCGGTTAATAATGACTATGACAGTGTCTCTCCGACATTGAGGCTATGTGTCTACTGCCATCTACATCAGAGGACTTGCTTTCTTGCTTTTCAAAAACTTGGCCTGCTTCCAAAGGCAATCTTACAAATAACTGCAATTGAGAGTCTTACCTAAGACATCGAAACACCTGCCTTAGACATTTGTTTAATGGGTAAGATCCTAGGGCACAAGGATTGAACAATAAGAACAAAAGAAGAAGGAGATAACAACGGAGTAGTACTGCCAGCAGAGAGATCTCAGACAATAAGTATCATGATGGTAAAAGGCATGCATTTGAACAAGTGTGATGAGAGGACAATGATCCCAGTAGACATATGACCATCATATTCTCTGCCTGTTCTCTTAGCCCCACCAAAAGATGAAGTGGCCCCCAGACCCCAGGACTAATGTAAGAACCATATGCTATTGTGCTCCTTTGCGCCCTGCTCCCAGATCTTGATAGAATTCTTGACAACTTGAATGGTGATTGGTGCTTCTCTAAAGACTTGAAAGATTGAGAGGAAATAGATAGTCCATACGTCTCCCCCCATTCATCTTGGTTTCAATAAGACATGTGATGATGAAAGGTGAAATACAAGCAAAGACAAAATGAGGTTGTAAATCACACACTTTCTTGCTTTCCTTGCTCAGAAAAGCCTGTTGAGTGCTTAAAAGAGCAACGGAAAGCACAAGATGTGGAAAGGGAGAGAGGGAGGAGACCAGCATTGAGACAAAGGGAAAGTTGTATTGTTGCGTTTCAGTTAATCTCTTGATGTTGGTGGGTGTAGAGCCCCAGATGTTAGAGCTAATGCAATATGTATTAGTTCGTCACATTGGGAAATCTTTAGTCCCCGCAACAAGGAATTAATAAATCTGGTAATCATGTCATGTCTGTAATATGGGCTAGGAAAAGAAGTTGTGTAAATCATTTGATAAATGTGCATGCCCAGATAGCATGTGTTTCTGGGGTCTTCCACAGGGATTGACCCAAAAGGTTGCCCAAGCATTTCTTCCCTTCCATTGGGCCGTCTTTAGGGGAAGCTGGTATGAAACAGAATGGTTATTTTTCAGTATAGCATTGGCCTTCAAATTAATAGCATGTAAAATCGATTATCTATGCTTTATTTCTTATCAAACCCTCCCCAAAACATGAGTTCTCTAAGGTAATCAGACATAATCACAAGCTTGCCAAAATGTTCTTTTCGATTTTCTAAACATTAAAATCAAATATGGTTCAGTTTAGCTCTTAAGAAGCTCAGTTTTTTTTAAAATAAAATGAACAACTAAGCAGTTGTCTACAGCATCAGGACACTAAATATGTATCCAGAATGACATATGCAATATGCTTTGTAAAACATTTCTGAATTTCTCTTTTCATTTTTCTGCAGCATGTTGAAGGATATGAAATTAAAAATTATTGTCACATCATCATCATTGATTTTTTTGTACCTCTTCAGTGTGCTAAATTCCACACAGAAGTATGGACGTGGGAGAAGTAAAAGAAATCGGAGAAGTGAAGGGAGTCTGAATAGGAAGTGTCTTGAGGACAGAATCATATTTACCACAATTGCATCAATTTATTTGCTGCTGGAAGATTTCTGTATTATTTAGTATGGCAAGTTGTACAAGCTTGAGTAAACCTATAAACAGTAGAAAGTTATGCCCCCATATGTACCACAAGGTGCCACATATAACAATCAACACAAACTATTATTGACTATATCAGCTTGGATGAACCCTTTAGCAGGACTGTCTCATGCTAGTCAAAAACTACCACATTCACATTGCGATAGATAGATAGATAGATATAGACATAGATATAGACCTATCTATATCTATCTATCTACCTATTGCAATGTGAATATAGATTAGATATAGATATAGATATAGATATATGCCTTCTGTCATCAGTAAGTTTTAGAAGGAAAATCCACCCCCACAGTCTTGTTAACATTAGTTTGATTTTGCCTCTTTCTAGCTTGGCCCTCCAAGAGGGCCACATATTTTTTAAAATATATTTTTATTGATTTTTGAGAGAGAGGAAGGGAGGGAGATAGAGAGATGGAAACATCGATGAGAGAGAGACATCAACTGGCCACCTCCCACACACACCCTATTGGAGATGGAGCCCAGAATGCAGACGGAGTCATGGCACATGCCTAGGAATTGAACCATGACCTTTTGGTTCATGGGGTAATGCTCAACCACTGAGCCACACCACCCAAGCAAGATTTTTTCTTATATGTCAACCAGGATAGTTTTATTTGTAGCAGCTCTTAGGGCACTGTGCTCAGGTCACTCCCAACTGCAGTGCTACAGTCAATAGCCATGTCTAACACAGGTTAAAAAAAGTGGGGGGGGGGAGATACTATGACACAGTCTCTGAGCGCTTGTCAGCCTGTCCTAAATTCATCACTTTTCACTTTCCAGAGACTCTCCAGTTGACTCTTAGCTATCTCCTTCATGAGATTCCCTCTGCTATGAAATATCTGTGAATCAACACTTTTCACTCAAGTAGTATGGAGCTTAGAATCTTATTAGAAAGCCTGACACTTCTCAGTCAGACCCTCAGTACTCTTGCATAACTTCTGTACCCTATTCAAACAACAAAGATCAGCTTCTTTAGCGATGTGAAATGTGATAATATATCTTTAAAATTAGTCTAAAAATGAATGAATGAATGAAATTGTCTAAGGATCTGGAAAACCATTTTAACTCTGAAGTTTAGGGCCTGGCTAGAGCTGGAGGAAAATGGCAGAAGAATAGAAAAAGCAAGAAAATAAAAGGGGAGTTGGCTGAACTTCACAGGTTAAGTGACAAAGAAGCCAATGAGGAATTTGACTGCAAGAGTGACAAATTTATATATAATTATATATATAATTGGTGTTCAGTGGCTTGTGTAATTCTATCTGGGGAAGGAAGAAGTTGGGATGGCTCTACTGTCTTCCCTTAAAATGATCATGAGTAAAAAAGAAAAGTTGGAGTTACTGATTTATTAGAGGGTATGAAAGGGGACTGGATATATAAGGGGAGAGAGAGAGAGAGAGAGAGAGAGAGAGAGAGAGAGAGAGAGAGAGAGAACACAAGGAAATGGCTCATGCAACTATTCAGGCTGAGAAGTACCACAATTTGTCTGCCAGGTGGAGACCCAGGAAGGCTAGTGGTGTCATTCCAGTCTGAGCCTGAAGGCCTGAGGAGCAGGAGAACTGATGATGTAGGTCCCAGTCCAAAGGCAGGAAAAGACCCACATCACAGCTCAATCATTCAGGCAGAGAAAGCAAATTCTTTCTCCCTTTGCCTTTGTTCTATCAGACCCTCAATACATGGCATGATGCCACCTACACTGGAGAGGATATCTTCTTTACTCGGTCTGATTCAAATGCTAATGTCTTCTGACAACATACAGACAGACCCAGAAATAATGGTCAACCAAACATTGAGCACCTCATAATCTAGTCAAGTAGACATATAAAACTCACCTTCACACATATTAAAGGAATAAACTATAGACTGGGGAGGAAAGGTTAGATATAATATGAGAGGTTAAATGGTTTTGATCTACATCCTAGGAGAAATTATAGAACTGCAAAGTTTTAAAACAGGCCTGCACATTGTGCTCAAGGAAATGAGCCAAATAGTATGTGATTCTGCTTATATGAGGCACCTACAGCAGCCACGCTCATAAAGGCAGAAAGGAGAATGGTGGTTGCTAGGAGCTGAGGAGAGAAGGAGAGAGTCATTGTTTATTGGATATAGAGTTTCTGTTTTGCAAGATGAAAAGAGTTCTGGAAATGTAAGGTGGTGGTGAGTGCACAACAACGTGAATGTACTTAATACCACTGGATTGTGTACTTGAAAAAAATGGTTAAATGCTAAATTTTCTATTATGTGTATTTTACCACAATATAAAGTTAAAAATAAATTTTTTAAAAGTCTAAAAATTACTTGACATTTTCTTCAAAAGATAGGTTCTAGTTTTTCACCATTTAATAGGGGTTGGTATTAGTCTTAGTGACTTATCTTCAGAGGCTAATTCATGAAAAGGAGTACAACTTAAAACCTCTCTCTCTCTCTCTCTCTCTCTCTCTCTCTCTCTCTCTCTCTCCATGTACTGTTGGGACTCTGAGCCACAATAGGAAACACCATGCTGGAGAGACAATGTCAAAAGAACATAAAAGATAGAGAAATAAGGTGGAGGAACCCCAACTGTTCAGCCCCCACTTGACTGAGCCACCAGGCAGCATCAACCTTCAGGCATGTGAATGAACAAGCATTCAGTGTCCCGGTCACCACTGTCTTATCCAACCATGTAGAGACTCCAAGTGAGAACTGCCTGGCCAAGCTCAGCCAACTCCAGGCCCATTAGAAATAATAATGATCATAATAAAAAATGTGTCTTTGTTTTAAGCCACCAAATTGTGGGATGGGTTAATAGTAATAAATAACCAGAACTATCTTTAAATCACCTTTTTTTCTGGGCCTCTTTCTCCTCATCAGCTATAGAAGGAGGCCATCTCTAAAGTCTTTACAATTCCAAAATGTCGTGAAGAATCTACGCTGAAGTTGAAGCTGATGCAGCTGGATAATATTTGAGATAATTTTCTGATTATATTATCCC
>NW_006295559.1:2089857-2091841 GCF_000327345.1 Myotis davidii | reverse complement strand
TTCTTCTCTTTCAAAGAACAGACTTGCTGTCTAGCATTGCCTCGGGGGATGAATGTTGCAGGACTGGAACCAAACCTAACCCCTTAGAAAATTACATGCATTTTGAAAAGGTGAAAGGAAAAAAGCAAAGTAGCATGCAGGGAAAGCAGAGTATCTTGAGAAAAAAAATTTAGGAGCAGGAGAGAGAAACCCCTCCCCAACTAAAAAATTCCTCTGGACTAAACTTGGGGTGGAAAGAAAGGAGAGAAGGCTCTGAGGGTCATGCAAACAGAAGGGGCTCTGTGCATCTCCTTGGCAGCAGCCTAAGGCTCCAGAGAAGAATGGGATTCCTGGACAGTGAGATTCTGGGGGATAGACACCCAGGAGATAGACACCCATGTCCCAAACATGACATGAAGCCCCAGAGAATGATCAAGCAAGAAGGACCTGAAAATCAAAATAAGTTGATTTATAAAAAAATAAAGAGATGTGATTTTTCTTGTCTCCCTAAGTCTGTGAAGAATGATTCATATATCACACTGGGAGTTAGAAGTGATCAGAGATATTTTAGGAGCTGATGAGTTGAGCTTCCAGGATTTGGAGAATTTTTGCTGGTTTGAGAGCGGAGTGAGATTGTTCTTGCCTGAAAGAGAGTCATGAAAAGTCCAGAGGAATAGGAAAAGATATCAGAGTGTGCCTTTGAAGATGGTCTTTTCTAACCACATAGGTTTCTGTGAAGGAAAAAAAAAAAAAAGAAGTGTGTGAGAAAGACTGATGAATTGTGGGCCATGAAAACACAGCCACACCAGTGCCCACTTCACAAATGGTCACACAGTGTGGAAAACTGAGACCTTTTCCCTCTCATCTGAATAAGACGATTTTGCTGCCAAGAAAGAAGTGGGAGGCAACACCACCGAAGGTCAAGGAGGCAGGAGCGGCAGTGACCAGGTGAGGTTCTAGAACTGTGGGCTGCAATAACACAGAGGAGCAGGGCGGAAAATCCAGAAAAGACAATTCGCGTGTTCATGTGACATTTTCCTGAGGATCTCCAGAAACATTTAGATGAGACTTTGAGAGGGTGAAGTTTTTCAGGTCTGCACACTGAGACAAGATACACCAAGGATATTATTTAGTTGCCATAGAAGTGACACAATATTACTTTGAGAGTGATAAAGTCTGGGAAAATCCAGGTTCCAAAATCAATTTTGGGGAATCTAGAACGAACATTCTAAAATAATTCTATGATCTAATTGACAACAACTAAGCTTCTGATAGACTACTGTGCAAATCTAATTCTATGATTCTTGGTAATTGTGAAATTAAGTTCAGTCAGAAAGCTTCATTTCCCTCTATTTCTTAAACCCTGATCTAAATAAACACTGCCTTTGAGAATTAATCTCTTTCCCACACGTGCTTGTAGAAGTGTGATTTTTTTTTATTCATGGTAGCAATTATCAGAGCCCGATTTGGGTTAGTCTTATGTTGGTGGCTGACTCCCCAAGAGACTGCGAGCTCCTGAAGGGCAGTGACCTTGCCCTTTTCTCTCACGATCCTCCTTAGTCATCCATTCATTGAAAACATAGACAGTGTGTCTGTTTTGTGCCCAGCACTCTGCTTAATAAATAATTAAGAGAATTGAAAATGAAAAGCTTCTCATTTGTGGTAACAAAACTATTAGGAAAGCTAAACTGTTTCTCCAAAAATAATTTTTTAAAGAAAAAGTAGTTACAGCCCGACCAGCATGGCTCAGTGATTGAGCATCAACCTATGAACCAGGAGATCACAGTTCGATTCCTGGTCAGGGCACATGCCCAGTTTGCAGGCTCGATCCCCCGTGTGGGGCATGCAGGAGACAGCCAATCAATGATTCTCATCATTGATGTCTCTCTCTTCTTCTCCTTCTCCTTCTCCTTCTCCTTCTCCTTCTCCTTCTCCTTCTCCTTCTCCTTCTCCTTCTCCTTCTTCTTCTTCTTCTCCTTCTTACTAGGGGCCCGGTGCACCTAAT
>NW_006295559.1:2081787-2089740 GCF_000327345.1 Myotis davidii | reverse complement strand
TCTCCTTCTCTCTCTCTCTCTCTCTCTCTCTCTCTCTCTCTTTCTCTCTCTCTCTCTGTCTCTCCCTCTCTCTCTCCCTCTCCCTTCCTCTCTGAAATCAAATAAAAATATTTTTAAAAGTAATTATAAAAAAATCTGCCTGATCACATTTAAATATTTTATTTAGGACATTTGCCTCTACGTTTGTTCATAAGAGAGATAGACCTACAATTATCAGGTGTTATGTTAACTGGTATTTATATAAGGGTTATAATAGATTTATATATTATGCTAAAATCATCACTTTTTCATGACCTCAATAATTTTTATACTGCTGGAATCTGTTCTTTTAAGTTCAGTATAATTCATTGGTAAAATCATTTAGGTCTAACATGTGAAGACTTCGGAAGTCATCACTGCTGTCCTCACTACAAACAAAAAGCTGACCCAGTTGAAAATCAATGACACTTGGATACAATAGAGAATTGAGGTCACAGGACAAACCACTGACCCCAAAACTGGAGAGACAGAAAGATGGATATGGAGTATCATAGGTGATTGGGAACAGAAGCCACTGAAACTGGGAACTGCCAGGAACACATAAATGGCAACTGAGCAATTGCTGGAGACTGAACATGGACTAGCTTAAGAGATAAGAGAACTACTGGAGGCCCAGCATTAGGAGGTTCCCCACACGTCTGAGAATTTTACCCTCGAGAGCTTCACCAGCTTCTCACTGTGAAGATCAGAGACAAATCTCCAGGTTCTTCTGGCAAAGGGAGGAAAAAAGTAACCATTATGGAATATCCCCACGGCATTCTGTTCTCCTTCGCAAAGACCTCCCTTCAAGGGAAACCCCTTTGCTGGAACCTACCTGACATCTACCCAGCCTGAGCTCTCAGGCTGCCCTCCACTGCTCCAGCAAACAACCAGGACCAACTACCTCTGTTGACAATCACACCCAGATGACCTCCCCATTCACCTTCTGCCTTACCTCAGCCCAGAGGGGTTTGAGCCACCAATGTCATGTGCCTTTCAGTAACCTAAGCCAGCAAGAAATTGGCACAAATTCTCTGTTTGTACAGATAACCTTTAATGTGTCTCCAAAAGTGAGTGGTGTGAACTCCCCTTCCCCAAAAGGGGAACATTAAACTTTACTGTGCTGTGAAAAAATGAAAAAAAAAATGAAAAGATGAACAACATACCATGCTAATATTAATCAGAGAAAACTGAAGTGGCTATATTCGTAGCAGATAAGGCAGATTTCAGAAGCAAGGATACTTTTCAGAGATAAAGAGTTATTACATAATGATAAAAGGATCAATTTTCAAAGAACACATAATAATCCTTAATGAATATGAGCTGAACAACAAAGCCTCAAAATATATGAGGCAAAAACTGGTAGACCTGAAGGAGAAATAGACAAATCTACTATTATAGTTGGAGACTTTGGTGCTCCTCTATCCGTAATTAACAGATCCATCAGGTAAAGGTTAACTCAACTGTCCTTGGCTACTGTCTGGTATTTAACTCCCACCAGCACCAATTCCAGAAAGTCAGGTCTTCTCTCTTCCTCATCTCCAAAGTTTTACTTCATATTACAGCATCAAGAATTATGATGGTTTGAACTATGTAAGACCTGACAAATCTATAGGTTTGTAGACATCAATAATCAATGACCAAGAATCATCTATGTTTGTAGAAATCTGACCCATGACTGAGTTATGTCAATCCCCAAGAAGTCCTGGGCTTGTTCACAGATGCGCCTTGTGTTCCACATGATGCCATTATTTGATTATTTTCACATCTATACACATTGAACAGTATAAATAATACTGTTCTATGCATCTTGCAATTGAATATTTGATACCAAAACTTTTGATTTAGGGAGGAGATAAATCCCAGGACAGGAGACAAAATGATCTTGGCAACAGCATTGTCTGTTTTCGGTCTAATTTACCTTGAAGATTTTTACATTAACGGTACTTTTTAAATTTTTCTTAGGCTAAAAAAAAATGCTCTTGAAAAGTGCACCATCTGTGCTTTGTCTGATTAGCTGGTCCAAATGGAATGGATGTCAAATTCTGAGTCTCTTTTATTTTTATGAAAATAAAAAGAAACTTCACTTCTAACTCAGCTTTATGACTGAATCAATGAGAAGTCATCTACTGCATAATCTTCCCCCTAGAAAGTGATAAATATTTACAGTATATGATGAGATTTCATGTCAAAAATTGATGGTATTTATTGTGTTTTAATAAAAGCAGATTTGAAAACATTAGTTTTATTAAACAAAATACAGAATATTGTTTTTTAAAAATGCCATTTTCATATTTGCTTTTTCTGTGGAGACTTATATACAAAGGCAGACTTTTAGCTAACTATATTACTATGGAAATCAGCTCCAACTGAATAGAAATAGTACAAAATAATGAAAACACTAATACATCTTTACACATTGTATTATTCATCTATCAATTACTTTCCCTTTTGTGGGGCTCGCTGTTCCAGGTTTGGCTGTTTAACAGTCGTATTTTTCCCAATATTTATTCTCAATTGCTTTTCTCAATCTTGATCCTAAGAATTAACTAAAAAAGAATATTTAAAAGGTCATGTTGTCCTTTCCTGTGCAAATCTGGAAGATAAGGCTGTTACTAACGCATTTTCTAATTTTTTAAGCAAATGTTAAGGGGGAACACTTGGTTCTTTTATGAAAAGATTTTCACAAACAGGTCAAAAAACACAGATTTTTCTTCACCTGTCTAGGTCCCCTAACTCCTGAGGAACTGGGTTCAAAAGGGTCATCTCTCGCCTTGGTTAGAGGATCATCTAAAACTCTGGGTTTTAGAAGCTACATCTCTCCCACAGTGAAAAGGCTGTTAATGGTCCCTACAGCCAGCAATGAAAATATCTGGTCACAAATGACTTTGCACTAGAGATTATTACTCAAATGCTTTTAAGCATCTGGTATGAAGTAATAGATGTTTGGTGACCGCCACAAACTGGGAAGTGCAGGCTCACATAGACACGGGATTCACACTTTGAAACAGCAGGGTGCTGTCCAGAGAAGACATATCTGTGTGTTAAACTCAGCCAATGGGGCACCCGATTGTCATCCCCAGACCACCCACTATGTCCAAGCTTATGGGACTGGTTCTGTCCTTTCCTGTTTCACACTCACCTATTAGTCGGCTTGTTGTACTTTGAGGTATGTATTTGTGATACCCACCCCCCAATGTTTTTCTAGTTGTTTGCTCTTTCACTGAGGTTTTGTTTTCCTAAATAGATAAGACATTTTTTATTCATGTGGTTCAAAGTGAAAAAATATATAAAGTGATATGAAGTACCTTGCTCTCATTTCTCCCTGCCTTTCTGTGTCCAGTTCCCATTCTGATTCCTATACCTTAAAGATAAATTCTATTACTGGTTTAAGTGTTTCCACGAATTTTATTATAATTGTACGCAAGCGGAAAAAATATACACAAGCACATACACAGAGATACTCACTCTTATGCCCCCCATTACAGACAAAATATTAAATTATATACATATATTTTTAAAGCTACTTATTTGAAAACTACTTTTTACTTAAACATAAATATCTGTATATAAATACACACACATTTTAGCCCATGTATACTCTAGTGACATATGTATATGCATTATGTGTTTCCTTATTACTTTATAAAGCTGCATTATATTCCTTTTAATATATTTATTATATATTCCACATATATTTGAAATATATAATATATATTCCATATATTAATATAACATATATGCCAAAATATATATTATAATTTATTCAACTAGCCCAATACTGATTTTCTTCAATATTCCAAGACTTATTCTAAATTAATAAGGTACAGAATTATATTACCAATTAGCTGTATCTTAGTATTTATGTTATTTCAATATTCTATATACTTATTTTCATCCACTTGATCTGACATGGGCCAAAAGAGTTTAATCAATGTCTCCCACTAATGTTGTTATGTCTATTTCTGCTTCTATCACCTGTAATTTGTGCTTTATGAATGTTTGATGCATGGATATTCATAACTGGAATATGTCCATTATAAGTTACATACTGCTGCACTATTAGGTTTTCCTTTTTAATACTATTTGGCTGGAGTCATTATTTTTATTTGTATTTTCTAATCTACCCTTCTTAAATTTTTTTTTAATTCCCACCCTTACTTAAGTACTTTATTTTAGATGAGTCTCTGCCATAAAGCATAGAATTGAGTCATATAATCCATGCTAAAGATTCTCTGCTTTTAAAAGCTAAGTTAAGCCTTTTAATAGGTGGGTTATTGATATAAAAATTATGTTCTTTGTTCCATTAAATCTTTTGTATTGAATTTTCTTTGGGGTTTTAAAAATGGTCGTTTATTATAAATTTTAATTTTTTCACTTTTTGTGTGTTGTTTTTCTGCTATTGAAGTTATGTGGACTTTTGTTGTTGTTACCTTTATCATAATAATTTTATATTAGACCCTTAGTAATGTACTTCTTTTAACTACATCTCTAAGTTTCCCACTATGAATGATGTTTAAAAATTAGACTATTTCCTCTTTTCCCTCTCCTTTCTCTTCTTGCTTACCTGACTCTAGTTACTATTAGTGTTTACTTTTATTTATTTTCATTTTTAAAATATATTTTTATTAATTTCAGAGAGGAAGGGAGATGGGGAGAGAGAGAGAGAGAAACACTAATAGTGAGAGAGAATCGTTGATCAACTTCCTCCTGCATGTCCCCTACTGAGGATCAAGCCAGCAACTTGGGCATGTGCCCTGACTGAGAATCGAACTGTGACCTCCTGGTTCATAGGTCTAAGCTCAACCACTGAACTATACCGCCGGACAGTGTTTACTTTTAACAAATTAAATGAGACAATGAGTTTATTAATTTCTGACCTCCTTTCTTGCCTACTCAATTTTTGTTAGTTATATCATTTCTACATAGTCAGGACAAATGACATTTACATTTCATTCTGGCATCTCAATCCCCATATTTGGTCTGGTCCAAATTCAACAGGTGAAAAACATTCAATATTTATTCCCAGTTCTTTTGCCGCTATTTACCTAGTTACTGTTCTGTTAGCTAAAATTCATTGTCTACTAACTCTTTCAAGAAGGGCTCAATATTTTGAGGTCTTGCAAGATCAAATTGGTCATAGAATAGACTGTGTATGTTATATAAAATGTTGGTGGTTAAGCAATCTTTGGCTCACACTCTTTACTTGGGTATCTAGTTGCTACAGCTTTCTTGTATTGAATGTTGATAAGAAATCTGAAGCTAATATTTTGTCCCTCTTCTAGGAATGTTTATTTTGTTCCTGGATGCTGCTGCAGTGGCGGCTCCTCTACCTTCTTCTTTATGTTGAAATAAAAGTATACTTAGAG
The DNA here is from genome assembly GCF_000327345.1 of Myotis davidii. Classification (NCBI taxonomy): domain Eukaryota; kingdom Metazoa; phylum Chordata; class Mammalia; order Chiroptera; family Vespertilionidae; genus Myotis; species Myotis davidii. Next base: position 2,084,353 of record NW_006295559.1, on the reverse strand, counting down.
TTGACCATACCAGATTCATTTTTCTCATTACTGTATGTCTATTTAAAATATTAAATCATGATCCCAGAAAACAACAAAGGTTAAAAAATTCCCCTTTCTCTTTTTAGTTCTAGGGAAATGCTTATTACAAACAAACAGCTCTTCATACATGACTTAGAGAAGACTCATAGATTCCTCCTGCTTACCCATGACAAGGGCAGCATGGACCTTCCATAATCCCATTCTTTGCCTCATCAATGATTAGCTGAACTATTTTGTTCTCTGATCAATAAGAACAAAATGCCTGTTAACTTTGGTTAATTTTTCTCTTCTGCCCCTAAGTATCTGAACTTGGACTTACCTTCTGCCTACACCAGCATACAACTCCTCTTTAATGGCCTGAATGACAATAGGTTAGCCTCAGAATAAAATATTCTCTGATTTATTGTCTGAACATAGATATTTTTTCTGCTCCTTCTCATTTGGGCACAAGGAAACTTAAGTCTTGCCTTCATCCTCCCATGCTACTTATGAAATTTTTGCATTTTTTTCACTTAAGTTAAAATCCTCAAACTCCATGGGTATTCTACCATGTCTCTGGGGATTAAACATACATAGGGAATTGAACATGGAAAAAGCCTAGTGGGTGACTCAGAGCCTCACTGCTGGAATACATAATTATCCAATTTTGTTTGGTACACTCCACCTTTTCTTCACCATTCTCCTATTTCCTGAAATCTTTTCCTCTCTTCAACGGCAGGAAAAATTGATTCTGAAAGATCTTTTATTCTAAATTGTTTTATCTTCAGCATAAAACAAAACTTTTGAAAATTAAAACTTCCCCCTCCCCTAGCTTTACTGCATCATCCTGCTGTGAAGTAAGTAGTACTGAGTGAGAAGTCACCAAGGCCTGAACACAGAGTAAGGAGGTAGAAGACAAGAATCACAAAAGGAAGGAACAAAGTCATATCCTACAGTGGATATGAGTTGGGAACTGTTTTCATGCATATGATAGAAGGACCTTGAGTCATCTGCATTTTCAATCTGCCCTTCCCCCAGGTCCCACAAATCGGCAAGATATTTAGGTGAGTTTGGGGATGGGTGTCTCCATTCCCTGGACAGAGCTCAGCAACATTCATGAACATATCAAGTCCCAAGTCCAGTAGATAATAAGGGCTGGAATTAACTTACTCCTGCGGACCTCTGGCTAGATAATAAACAATTATGTCTCTTCTCTCCATCACTGTTTTATGTTCTCAAGATACAGTTTGCAGCTCAGTTTCCTAGGAGTAACTCCTTATTTTTCATCCCGGAATGTACATACACCTCTTCCTTTTATAAGTAGAAAATGTTTCCATCTCCACAAGTCTCTTTTTATCTATAAAATGGGGGTTATTAAATCATCTGTGTAGGTGTCATGCATATGACCCTATCCTGATAACATGCTCAGGCTGAAGATCTGGTCCCGTTGTGTACATTGGAAATGGCCAGGTTATAATTAACTGTTTATAATATACAATAATTCTCATGTTGATAAAATATTAGCACACAGGTTTGAAGAAGCCTCTAAAAATAGGGGGGGGAAATCACTGGGAATGCTCACTTTCCCAAAGCCACTCAGATGCTAGGGTTGTGCTTACATTTAAGAATTAAATATTCCCTGAGTTTTGTTTCAAAGAGGTGCTCATCTGGCCTCAGTTTGCAACTGTTATCATTACATAATATGATCAAACTCAACTGGCTAAAGTAGATAGAGCTGCGAGGTCTGTATCCAGCAAGATGAAACCATCAAATGACAGCAGTGATTGGCACCTATAATGAGCTGTACCTGCTGTTTCAACTAGCCTGTCCTCAAAGGTCTAATCCACCGTGGGGAATTCCTACTTGCCTCAGGGGGGATCTACTTCCTCTTGATATGGCCCTGATGTTTGTGTATCTTCAGAAAGAATGGATGAGGGGTGGGGTGTGTTTGTGTAGCTTCTATACGTTTATTTTCAGCAGAGCCAAGGACGGGGAAGGGAGGCCTGGAATCCAGCATGAGGTTTCCTTCTGGTCCTAAGTGAGAGGGCATCCTGGTACCTCCATGGCTACCTGACTTCCATCATTGTGACAGGTGACTGTGACCATTCCATACAACTGGCTGACAGAGCCACCTATTGTCAGAGAACCCTGACCAGAACCATCCAGTCAGGGAGCAAAATAGAACCCAGCTCTGAATCACAGGACAGAAGGAGAGCTGCAATTATCTGCATTTTTTTCCCCTTGAAATAAGGTTTTTCCTGCAAGCAGGTGGAAGGGTGTACCTTACAGGGCCTCTGTGATTGGCTCCCAGCCAGTCTTATGCATTTTTCACAGCTGGCATCAAGATAAACTAATTTTTTTTTTCTAAATTGACCCCTATTACTATCATTTTCATAGCTCATAACTAATTGATGGAATACAATTTAATACAATGCAATTAATGTTGCCACATCCTTCATAGCAAAGCATTTTAAAAAAGAGACTTAAAACCTAAGTCTCTCACCAGTGTGGGTTGAGGATGGAGATAAAAAATAGAGAGGCTAACATAAGCCTAAGAGAAAAACAA
>NW_006295559.1:2078263-2080892 GCF_000327345.1 Myotis davidii | reverse complement strand
TTTTTTTTTTTTTTTTTTTTTTTTTAGTATGCCTGGCTTCATTTGCCCAACATATTGCCTGAAAGATTTACCCATGTTTTGGCATGAGTCAACTGTTGTTTTTTCATTTTTATTGCTCAATAATATTCCACTGTATAAAAATTATTTATATATGAATTTAGATGGGGGAAAAAGATGTTTTTAAGAGATAGCACTAATGCGAGGATATTTGACCTCTCAGCATTCATTCTCTCCTGCCTTTCTACTTTCATCCTACTTACATAATGCTGTCAATCTAATTTCCTAAACACTATTCTCATCCTATTACCTCTTACTCATCAAAAACCTTTAATGGCTCCTGATTGTCCATATAATAAAGGCTCAACAATTTTAATCTGTCATTCAGGGTTTTTCATGCTTTCTTCACCACTTATATTTTGAATCTAAGCTTCTGCTACTCATCTTCATTCACCTTCAATTTTGTAGAAATGAGTTTTAAGTCCTTGACCCTGAGACACCATCGATTGAAGAGTCCATCGTTCATTTAATACACATACTACTCCATAGCCTAACGCAGTGGTCGGCAAACTGCGGCTCGCGAGCCACATGCGGCTCTTTGGCCCCTTGAGTGTGGCTCTTCCTGAACCTTAGGAGTACCCTAATTAAGTTAATAACAATGTACCTACCTATATAGTTTAAGTTGAAAAAATTTGGCTCTCAAAAGAAATTTCAATCGTTGTACTGTTGATATTAGGCTCTGTTGACTAATGAGTTTGCCGACCACTGGCCTAAAGGATGGCCAGTGTTTTTTGAAATTGATTCTAAGACAACTCATGGTATTCTAGACATTAAAATATTTTTTAAAATGTGACTGGGAATTAAGGAGAGCTCTCATTGTTGTCCGGATATTTTCTGCTTTCTGTTCCCTGTCTAGAACAATTTCCTCTGCTCTACATGATTCATATTCAAATACTGACTATCTAAAAACCTATTCAAATGTCCCAGGTCCTACAAATTCTAAAGAATGTTTCTCTTCACTGAGGTCAATATAATTACCCTACATGAACTCTCCTAGAAAAGTATTAGAACCACTCCTAGGCACTTGTCACTTCCTACTCTGGATTGGCAACACCTTTTCTTTGCAATTAGTCTACTAGTTGAGGGCAATTCAGTATTTATTGAATATTTCACACTCTCTTTCTGTCATGCCAACTCTAAGTACAACGTCTATTGGGTATTGTGCAAAATACATTTGTTAAGCAAATAGCTCCATGAAAAACACACAATTAATAAACCTGTGGTTTCTAACACTTTCTTTTCATTTTGTCACTAATTAACCATGTGACCTTAGATAATTTACTTAACCTTATAGGGCTGAGGCCTCACATAACAGACGCAATCATGGCTGTGTGAATACTCTGTATAAATGATAAACTGTAAGATCAGTTCCAGATATTAGCACTGCTTCCTCTTTGGAGAAATGAGGCAGTTGAACCTGATCTATTTCAAAAAGTCTGTAAGTAGCACTCCTCAATGATATGAATACAAGATGCTGTTTTTTCCTTAAGTCTGTTGGCTCAAAGCGTGAGATGACTGGAAAGCCAGTTATGGAAGCTGCCTCAGAAAGCCGCTCTGGGTATGTGATGTACTAGTGAATCCCTACTGTGATTATCATTTCAGACAGCTTTGCCCCATGTGGACAGGTCAAATGAGACCAGAGTATTACGAACCAATGCTAATCAGCCTCTCTCCTGCGCTCTGACACCAAAGATGCCATTCTCACAAAGAAAGAGTTGGGTGTTATTAGAGCAATATAAATCACCCAAGAGTTTGGCTCAGAACTTTTTTTATTAGCTAAAACTTTTATTAATAAAAGTAGATTAAAACATATTAACAGTTCAATATTTTAAAGAATCACCCTTAGGAAATGGGCATATTGTGATTGGTGTTGGCTGTAATGATATACCATAATTAATAAGAGAACTACAGCGTCATGAGTCCCATATCCCTGCATTGTGGCAGATTTTTCCAGGCCAGTTCAATATGGTTCAAATCAATTCACTTTATTTCAACTGACGGCAGCATTATGATATTATGGAAAGAACATGGTCTTTATTTCCCATCTTTGAATTCATGCACTTCAACATCAACTCCTGTTGCTATGACATTTGGCAACTTACCTAATCTCTCAACATTTTAATTTCCTCATCTGCAAAAAGAGGATAATAACCCAGCCGGTGTGGTTCAGTGGTTGAACACTGACCCAGGAATCAAGAGATCACTGGTTTGATTCCTAGTCAGGGCGCATGCCCGGGTTGCAGGCTCAGTCCCCAGTTTGAGGTTACTTTTATAGATTAAGGACTAAGGTTACTTCTGTATCTCAAACCTTAATCTATACAATGAGACTCACAACACCAATCTTATAGGATGTCTATGAGGATCCAATAAGATACTAATACATTTTCTGGTTTCTAAGAGACTTCTGAATGTCAATGAACTATTTTTTATGTGTCCCTAAAAAAAAGAAAAGATGGCTGATAATTAAGCTCTGATACCGCGCTTTCTTACCATGTAGAAGAGTTGTTTTATAATTATTGAAAGAGATCTTTCAGTGTTCGTTTGATAGAATTATCATTTATGATGCTTGTGT
>NW_006295559.1:2037172-2078197 GCF_000327345.1 Myotis davidii | reverse complement strand
CTGGCTCCACCACTGTCTCCAGGAATTCTTCCAAGTCGCTGACACTCATAGTGAGTCTTCGTGCTGACACTTTCTTGATCTTACCAGAAAATGTCAAATGTCAGACAACACAGAGACTTGTATGCTTTTCTTAAATGGCCCTTAAGTTGAAGATTGTTGGCTAAACAGTCAAAGGATTTCACTTGCTCAGTCATTCACCAGGATTAACAACCAAAGTGTGTGCATATACAAACATTGGCAGCTATGTCATAACTGTTGTTTGGATGAGGAGGACTGTCAAAATGTCGTTGATCCTAAGATATTTTTTCTACATGTTGAGTGTAAAAAAAGAATATGTTACATTTTATCCCACAGAGTCTTTGCAAAGCTCCTAGAAGATGAAGGAATATCAAAGTATTTGATAAAGGTAAATAAAATAGAGAGGGGAAAAACAACTAGCAATTTTACTCATCTCAGTTTCATCATGAATTACCTGCATGGCCTTCCTTAAGACATGAATTTTTTTACCTATAAAATAGGAATAATCTGAGCTGTATTGGTTGTATGTGACAGTACATAGGTGAATGGTGGTTACCTGTAGAATGTCATGCTAATGGGGGGTGAAAGAATTGACGATGGAGCACAGAAGGTCTCATGGGTTAGGTCTCTTTGGGAAGGGCAGATTGAACTAGTATTGTTCCTCTGAAAAGTAAAACTAAGAAACCCATAATATTTGTTTTGGCCACAAATATAACCTGTTGGAGGTGAGAGAAGATGGGAAGTTTTGATGAGGAAAAAGAGAAAATAGTGTCGACATCATAGGCCGAAGTTGGACATTCTGGCTGGATAGTCTCAGACCGTTTAAGTCCAAGTTGTCCTCTCTGTCCTGGAAAAAGAGAAAATAGTGTCGACATCATAGGCCAAAGTTGGACATTCTGGCTGGATGGTCTCAGACCATTTAAGTCCAAGTTGTCCTCTCTGTCCTGGGCTGTTTGGCCACAGTGGGTCCAGGAAAAGGCACTGTTTGTGAAGCTGAGGTTTTGGGGATTCCCACTTCTCCATTTAACCTGAATCCCGAAGTCCCTCATTCTGAGAGAAAAACACTGTTGCCTCAGCTTTTTGGTTCTGAATTGTATCAGTTTGACCGCTCAGTCCCTGGATGTATCAGGACTTAGAGAATGAAGCCAGCACCAGAGAGAAATCAGTCAGGGTAAGGGTCACCCCTCTCCTACCCCAACTGCCACGGTTCCAAAGGATCCCACAAGCCGAACAGGGCATTGTAGCTTTCACTTGCGATGACTGTACAACAGCTGTGTCATCGATGTTGTTGAAGATATGAATATTGCTCGAAGCTGCTTACCCCCTATTCTATATCATGCGTCTCCTCTCTGTTAGTGCCCACCCTTGTTAATTGCAATAAAGCACATCACACATCCCCTCCCTGAAAGACTCTCTGTTAGGAAAGGGTAGGAAGGATACACTCAGGTGAAGTAGGTGAGGGCGCGGGGGAGACACAGGGAAGAGAAACACTTCAGGTTAATTGGAGCTGAGAATATAAAATACTCGTCTTAAAGTGTGTGCTTCAGTTATGAGAAGGAAAGTGTCGCGATCATCATGTTTTCTGTGCAGGATTCAACACAGCATGGGTGTTTTAAAACAAGCGGTAATCATTTCTCGTGGAGAAATGAGAAGCCGCAGCTCCAGGCTCAGGACACACGTGCGGGAGACCTGCTCTTCATTTCCCCAGGGAGACACAAGGAGACGCAGGTTAGCGGCTGAGCCCCTCGCACCAAGTGGCAGAGCCGGTGACAGGGAGAATGCTATAATTCGTTCACTGCTTTACACGCTTCGCAAGAAAGAACACGGAATTCTAGAATTCTGCAAAGTAAGGAGGCAAGACATTTTGGTTGGGAAAATTAAACTGCCTGGCTTCCCAAGAGATGGTGAGGCAAACTGGTCAACTTTGGAATCAGGAACCAACGAACACAATAGTGTGACGATGATTCCTTTGGCCGGGTTGGCTATGTTCCCTCTTTTAGAGATAGGACCTTTGTGAGCCTCATGCAAAAACAGCCCAGCCTCCTTCCACAGCTTGCTCTCATCCTGTCTGCATTCATGTTAGGTCTCTGTTTAAAGATTCATTTTTGCTAAATAACTCCTCTCAAATAATAAACAATGCACTATATAACACCAAGTTTAAAATTCTTAGAAATAAATGCAGGGAAATTAGTTACAATTGCTCACACAGTTCTTCAAAATGGCAATACATGAGAAGAAAGAGGGGTCCCTCTCACCCTTTTTTTTTTGAAGACCATCTTTGTTTACTTCATTCCCAAGTATTAAGAGATTGCATGAGCCATTTGCATAGGATAACTAACATATACCACATCATTTGCACGTCTGCAAGTACACGTGAGTAACCGTAATTACACGTGACACCAATTACTCTATTACTTTGTATTAAATTATAATGGAAAATTCCACTAGAGAATTGAAGCCTAATTGCATCTTAATTTGCATAATTTTGCATATTAATTACATCTCAGATGAATAATAAATTTCAGCAGATTTTTAATTTATGCATAGACACAAAAACAAGTGGAGAAATAATTTAGAAAAAAAAAATACCAGCAACTATTACTTAGGGCATTCAACTAATTTTGCTTAGTTTAGCAAAACAAAACTTGGTTTGTTTAATATAGCATCTTTAGGCTGATTGCTGTTTATTGCACAATATGTCAGTCTTGAAACATAGGTGCAGGCATGGCTTTTCTTAATAAAAAAAAAGTGGTCAATTAAAGCATTTTAAATTTGGGACTTTGTATTTTGATAAAACTGTCTTGGGGATAACATTGTTTAGTTGGAAGTTATCTTTAATTGTGATACATTTTTATTGAGGCTTAATTTCTGCTGTAGTTATTTAAATGCAAGGGATTACAAAAAATAGAATGTAAAACTATCATGGTGAGGGAGATCACTAATAAAACATGTCAAATGCTTTCCAATTTCAAGTCTAGGAAGTCACCCAAGATTATTTTGGTAATTTTGCATGAACAATTCAGAGGGAGAAATTCCATACACTTTTTTTTTGCAGAGAATAACAATTTATAGGAATGGCTTTTAGAGATGATTGGTATTTTCTAATTGTTTTCTTTGTTTTTCCTTGCCTGCATGATTCACAGGAATCGTTTCTGAGAGCTAGAGACTTTGGTTTGAAATGTAGTCACCTTTGCTCTGGATTTAGCAAATAAACGGATTTATTTCTATGAGATAATTCTCACGTTTTAGTTACATCGCTGGATGTGGGTGGATAGTCATAAGAAAACCCCAACCTGGGGGTCCTCAAATGACAGCAGGTAACTGAAAATCCATTTCACCCAACTCGCGCCTAAACCCAAGCGTATGGCTTTCTACCTGCTGCCACTGTGCGAGGAGGCGGAACCCTTAGCTTTGCCTCCACCAAGTCTAATACCGTGATCATTTGCCAAATTATACAAAAGAAGAGGATGACAACGTCCCAATAAATCAGGAAACTGTCAAGATTCATAATCTCAGCCGTCACCTGGTTTCCTATAAAAGCCCTACTGGCATCCAATATTTCCCAGTTTGTTTTGCAGCTCTGCTGGTGCAGAAACTGGACCCGTGCCAGCCCGGTGCCATGCGGCCTCGAAGAGGCCATTCTATATGTCTTTTATCACATTAATCTGGATTTCACAACTGCACTGGTTTGAAGGGCTGTAAGCAAGAATTCTTTACAACATGCGTCCCCTTTCTCCGGTTACCGTTCACTGTGATCATTTGCTATTTAACAGACAACACTTTGAGGGAAGGGTTTGGATTTGTCTTTGTTTCCATATATTTCAATGTATCCTGTGTACATCCAAAAAAAAAAGTTTTCCCTGTTCTTAGGCAAACTATGGGCAATGGAAACGTAAAGGCCGTCAGTGCTTTCTTTATTACATGCGTTTCTATTCGACACTGGACTCTGGTTTTTGGTTTCTGTGAGTCAGGCTGCAGCCCTAGCAGCACCGTTAATTATGTGAATGCTGAAGAGCTGAAATACTTCAGCTATCAAAAAATAGAACTGCATCGATGATTGCATCTGTCCCTTTACTTTTTTTTGTTCAGCCCTTTTGACCAGGTTCTTATGTGAAAGAGAAATCTGAGCTGGAGGAATTCCTCCAAGGACCCAATTCTTCCAACGTTTAAACAACGGTTCCCCCTTGTGGCCATGCTGGAGTACTGCTATTTGAGAAAGTGAGGAAGTAACATTTCTTGCAACATTAAAAACGGATTTAACTATGAACCATACAGTACTAAGCTTTGCATATTTTATTTGGAGGGCTTCCCAGGTCTCCCGGGCCTTTCTTACCTATTTTTCAATCAGGTACAAGGACTTCTCCTTTGAGATAAAGTGTCCACATTTTAGGACAATTTTGAAAATGTGAATGAGGATGTTGGGGAAAATGCCTTTTAGGCTCTCGTGGAAGGCTTCAGACATGGAGTTAGAACTTCACTATTCACAGTAGCCTCTCCTGAGGAAACATTACGGGCACAGAATTAAATCCAGACTAGTCTTGTTCTTTCGGGCATTTTATCCTCAAAGTTCATCGGAGAGAGGGGGAAATCTTACACTTAACCAGTTGCTCAAAAATGGTCTTTTCAAGCACCTTTGATAGAATGCTCTCAAAGATTTATTTTCAGTAGCATGTCTCCAGGGGCCACCATCTTACACTCTCCAAATTACTGCGATCGAGAGCATTCTTCTAACAAGCAACTGTAAACAGCTCACAAAAGCTTTCTTTCGGTGTTAAGCTATGTGCAGAATGGCAACAGCCAAGAGATGTCCCTTAAGTAGATTTTTCTTCAGATCATGTTTAATGTAAAAGCAAAGTGGTGTTAGCAACGGAGACAAGAAGCTGCTCTTGTGGTCATTTGACCAGAAGCACCTAGGGGGGGACCAAGATGGATACAATGTCTCTTAGTAAACTTCAAAAATCCCGAGTGATAAAAATGCCATCTTTCAACTCGACGCCAAGGATCCTTTTTAAAGAATAAAAGCATTTGTGTTTGTCAGGCCATTTTCAAGCTACAATCCTTCTCATTCACCAGAGAGTTTATTTATTTAGAAGTTTAACAGGGGGACTGAGGTTTTGGATGGAAATGACCACTTTATGGGTGTCCTGGGGAGGGGGGTGGAAAGAGAGCTATTTGCCAAGAAGCGAGAGCATAGCGATCAGATCATCACTAACACCAGGTTAGTGACTCTTCTGTTTCCAATCCCTTCCTCCCTCCCCTACCTCCACCCACATCAGGCTCAGTCACCACATCCCAAGTCTCCTGACTGCATTGCCAAAGCAGCAAGGCCATGCAGGCCACCTCTGCATACTTCGCTGACCAGCCTCCGTTTTATGCAGGAGAGCACAGGCAAGTTCATCTTTAACTTCCCACCTGCAAGATGAGTCATCTGAAAAGCTCACGTAACAAAGGGAGGTTTCATGTTTAGGAAAGAGGACTAGCATCAACTTCACATTAGCCCGAATTCCAAAATGGAAAAGAATGACTTTCTTCCAATAGTGAACTTAAAAAAAAAAAAATCCATGGTGGTGTTTGGCTACCTCTTCCATGCTCACCGGGGTGGGAAGGTGTCCCTGTCACTTCCCAGGGAGTTAGTGCCAAGCAGGTGCCTACGATTGCTTTCCTAGACTTCTCTTTCTGCCTTTTGGTACATGACAGCAATACAAAAGCAAATGACCGGGGGCAGGCTCCGCCTAAAAATGCACAATTATTAGCAACGTGTGGGTATATTTTTAATCATCAGCTGGTTTCTATACGATGTGTACCCTCAAACTCTTAACCTCTCCCTGTACTTGCTTGTGCTGTGTCTATTACTGTCACTCTCTCAGGTTAGCAGGTTGAAGCAGAATAATTCCTTAAAGGCACATAGAAAATGGATTTTAGGCATGGTAGGAGGTGGAATTGATCACATTCACAGATGCTAGCAGTGAGAGCATGTACCCAAGAAGATGTAAATTTCCCAAATGGCCCTCTATGTTCAACCACCAAACCATTATATCACCATATAATATATACCTATATATTCTATGCATATATGCATATATGTTGAGATATTCATATATACATATATGTTGAGATATATATTCCTGGGACCCTATTCTAATTAAGACTACAACCTAGGGTTTAGCTACGGGAGACAATATGTATTTCTTACTAGTCTTACTCTTGGCCAACCCCTTCTCTTTTCAGATTCTCTTCGGTGCACATGATTCCTGATACCTAGGGCTCAGAGCCTGTGGCTATCACGGGCTTGTGGTTCTTTGGAGTTAGAAAGCTTTCTGGAAATGATCTGTCTCTGCCTGCCGGCTGTATGGAAGAGGAAACTGAGGCTCAGGACGACAAAACAAACTGCCTTTCTGACTGCCCAGCCGGTGCGTTTCCACCCCAACTACTGGACGGACAGAAGGGAAAAAGCATGTGGCAATTTCCACTTTTTGAAAGAGAATTGTTAGAGGTAATCTCATTATTTTAGATTGCATTAGGAAAGAGAGAGGGCAGGAAGAGCAAGCTGCCAAAATCAGCAGGGCGAGCTCTGCAGAAAACTTGCTTTTATTCAGCTGGCCATCGTCTTGGGAGTCAGACCAGGGGCCCCAGGACAATCCAGGACTGATCCACTCTTGGCTGAAACCATTCTGGGAGGTGAGAAATCCACCCACGAGCCTTTTTTCCCCCCCTCTCATCTTCCAGATAAAAATGAGTGTTTAAAAACTGTGCTAAAATTTTCAAAAACACCTTAAAAAGATTCCATTACTTAAAGTGATTTGGATAATTGTGTTCAATGGTAGCCATTATTTAAAAATATAATTAGTTGCTGAACTCAGAGAAGGAGGGAGATTTCTGCAGGTGTTTCTCATTATTTGCTATGCATACAAACTATCTGCATAAATTACCATTATTATTCCAATGTATACTAAGAGACAATAAAGCATTAGCAAGCGAAGAAGAACGCTGTTGACCCGCAGACTGTGAGAGAGGCCTGGATCCGCAGTAATAGCGCGCTGGCCTTCAGAGCGATTGCTGCACATGTGCGACGCTTTCAGGACTGAAAGAAGCAATTTTTTCACCTGTAACAATACTACATATGGAACGTAACGCCATCAGAGAGATATTGAACGTGGAGGAGGGGGCAGAGAGAAACAGCCAGGAAACAATGTGAAGAGGAACAGTGCCGGCTCTAATTGTTTCCAAAGCTTTACACGTGCTCTAGGTGGGTATTTTGGGAGATGTCTTTGAGCTTAAAGCCCCCCTAGAATGCACAAATGGGTGTTTTTTTAAGTATGTGGAGTCTTTCACATTTTTATTTTATGATGTTTCTAGAGTTTAACGGCAATTGTCAGCACTGTCCAACAGAACTTACTGTGATGGTGGAAACTGTCTGCACAATTCAACACCACTAGCCACATGTGGCTATTGAGCACTTAAAATGTGGTCGGAGCGACAAAGAAACTGATTTTTTTTTAAATTCAATTTTAATAAATTTAAATAACCACATGCTGAATTGAACAGCCAAGAACAACTTAATTTCGCTGAGTTGTCCCCTGTCAATAAAAATAATAACTAATACCTTTTGAGTATTTACCACATACCAGGCTCTGGGCTAAACATTATGTCATTTAATTGCCACAACAAATTTATGAGGTTGGTACTCTTATGGCAGAGGAGACTGAAGTCTATAAAAATTAAGTTACTGCCCTAACCGGTTTGGTTCAGTGGATAGAGCGTCAGCCTGCGGACTCAAGGGTCCCGGGTTCGATTCCAGTCAAGGGTATGTACCTTGGTTGCGGCACATCCCCAGTAGGGAGTGTGCAGGAGGCAGCTGATCGATGTTTCTCTCTCATTGATGTATCTTAACTATCCCTCGCCCTTTCTTTCTGTAAAAAATCAATAAATATATATTTTTTTTAAATTAAGTTACTTATCTTGAAGTCACCAGAGTAACATGTGAAGGCATTGGGATATAATTTAGACAGTCTGACTCCAGATTTTCCCCATGGAACTCTTGTTAAAACGGCATCGAGAAACATGCTATTGGATTCACTCCAGTTATCCACAATGAGTCAACTTCTATAGGCATGTAAGAGGCGATCAAATGATCAATGAATGTTATAGAAATGTGTGACACTGGAAGAAAGATTACCCAAAGATCACTCCGGTCTTACTACTGATAATATGGAATCCCAGAAGAGCTGAGTTCAAGTATACGTATTAGTCAGTGGTTGGAAAGCCTAGAACCAAGGTCATTGAGATAGATAGATAGATAGATAGATAGATAGATAGATAGATAGATAGATAGATAGATAGATAGATCCAAACCTCATGCCACACAGTAAACATGTATAAAGTGGTGAATTCGCACCCCAGGGTAATCTGATGCAGCAACCAAGAAGGAAGACATGGAAGACACGTTGGGGCCTGATTGTTGGCTGGCAAAGAAATGAAAAACACTAACTTGGAAATGAAAGCAAGTTATTGACAGTTTAATGCATAATTCTGCTTTTTATTTATCATCCTTGCTTTGCATGAGGAATGTTCCACCAATATAGCCCAGCCTCCTGTAGTTCAAGAATTCACAAGCCTCCTTGTGCTTAAGGCTCGAAAGGAATGATGGATGCTAAAAGGGTGGTCAAGGAAATAAGGAAGACAGAAGTTGGTTCAGCTTATTTATCTCTCATAGTGCAGTGGGTGTTAGTAAAAAAAACCCATGTGGCATCCTGCTACTCTAGCCTTTGCTGTACTACTGGAATTCATGTAATCGTTCTGGGAGTTCTACACATCTTCTGACTAGACATGTAGCTGTATAGAAGCCCTTTGGACTAGAGGGGTCCAGAACATAGAAAGAAACTTCCTTTTGTTTCTTAACTGTGTATTAGGCATTGTGCACGTCCTGGTTTGGTAAAATTACTTCCACTGAATTTCAGAGAGGTTAAGTAACTTGCCCCAAATCACATAGCTCATGAGTAAAAAGCTAGGATTTCGTTTCTGATCTACTGAGATTTGAGAATTGGCCCTCTTTTTATTACTCAGACTTGCTCCTCACTACCACACAATAAGGTCTGTGACACTGGCTTTCATTCTGAATTTAATAGTCTCATTTTTTTATGTTTGATGCAACCAGAGTTTCAAAGACACAAACTAACTCATCAGACCTGCATAACGCTTGCTGATTCTGTTCCTTTCAACTGAACGAGACACCACCCTCTCTATCCCTACCCCCTGCCTTCTGCCATCTCCCACAACTTTCCAAATTTCTCACTTTTCACAGGAATTTTACTGCTCATCTGCCCCAACTTCCTCTGAGGAACAGAGTTAATTACTCCTCCCTTTAGCTCCCACAGTCATTCTTCTGGTTTTTTGCACCCATTGCACAGTATTACAGTTACTTGTTTATGTGCCCATGTCCTCCCCTCTGCTACTCAGAGGTGGGTTCTAACCCTGATCCTTTTGGCATCTTCAGTCATGAAGGAAGAGCCTACACACAGTAGGTGCTGAAATATGTGTTGAATTGAATCAAGCAGCAAATTCACACAAACTCTAGCCAAATATTAACTAAACCAAGATAAGCAGCATTTTCACCTTGACAATATTATTCAGTGAGCTAGACATAACAATGACATTTTCATAGTTTTATTTACATATTACTCTCAGAACTGTTTGCGTTTGATTCTGCTTCCCCACCAGACTGTGAGCCCCTTTAAGGGAGTATCTTATTTATATCAGTATAGCACATACATTAAGAACACAGACTGGAGCCAGACAGCCTAATGGGTCCCAAGTTCCCCCTCCTCCTTACTAGCTTTGTGATTGAATTGTACCTGAGTTGTAATTTATAAAGGTGACTGAGTGATGACAGGGAGAGGTTGATGTCATTGAAAAAAACAAGAGGTGTGGCACACCACTCGGAGCCGCAGGAGGAAGTGCCAAGTTCGGGCAGGAGGCAGATGAGGAGTGAGAGGAAAACCTAAATCTGCCTCGAGAAAGGCTGCAAGGCAGGGCAGAATAAAGTTTAGAATTGGCTGATTTGAATAATTTCAGCAGATTTGGAGCTATCATCCTGATAGCTGGCCCTACCATTATTTAGGGCAAGGGAAATATTGGCTTGACGTGTGAGAGGTAGATAAAAGGGGTAGTTGGGAGGAAAGACTCAGGGTTGGTTTGCATTTACAAGTCATGCTCCGGTCTGAGCCCTTTGCCATCTCTGAGAATTGGCTAGCCCTAGTAGAGACAGTCTTTTCCCAGACAGCAAAGGTTTTAAGATGTTAAAACATTATAGAAAATAAAATAAAAAAACCATGAACAATACAATGACTTTGACAAGTTGCTCAACCTTTTTGTCTCATGTTCCTCACCTGAAAGATGGGGATAATAATAATTACAACATCACATAGGGCTGTAGTGAGAATTATGTGAATAAATATGTAAAATCATACAGAACAGTATGCGACATAGGAAATATGATATAAAAATTAGCAATACTATTTGTCACTATAACACCTCTCACAATGACTCCCACTAAGTAGGAGATGCTTGGAAAGAAATGAATGAATGAATGCATGAATGAGTGAAGAAGTTCCCATGATTATGCATCTTAATGTTAAGCAACCAATATTTTCAATTTCTTAGAGACAAAAAATGAATCCATGGGTAAAATTGGCACTGGAGTGGAAAGATGAATCAAATCTAGAGAAGGAATAAGATTCCCAGCAAGTAAGTACAGGCTTTGCTGCCGTTTTCCTATAATGCTTCTTTTAGTTCATCTATCTCTGTCTCAATATTTAAGGCAGGCATTTGTCTTTCAGGTTTCTTTTGGCATCAGTGCAGTCATCAAATGAAACATAATTTCCCCCATCCATAACCCGGTGAAGTTTAGTTGGACTCGGTACCACTACTCCTGCTCCCAATTTAAAAAAAGAAAATTTGCATCTTCAAACATCAGCAGCATGATACAACCTAAGAAATAAGTGTGCATTAGGACTCTAAATAGACTTTTCCTTTATTATCTGTATATAGCATCTATCTAATGGAAAACGAAGCAACAGCATCCATCTCTTTCTACTGCCATTAAAATTCAATAGAATCCAATGAACTCTCCTTGTTACAAACATAGGAGCTAGTACCATGCTCTACTCTTAATGAACCTGGCATCTTGGGTGCATAAGATGTTTAGAGTAAGAGAACTGGATGACATGTCATCTACCCGCTAAATTTCCCAAAAGGAAAACAGTCCAATGCCCCACCTGCCATCTTTTAACAATTACGGGAAAAGGATTCATTTCCATGCATTCAAGACACTGAGAACAATGTCTTGTTTTCTTAAATCACCATTGTGGCCCGATCAATGCAGATATTTACTGGTTTTGATACAAGATGCTTACTTCAGTGAACAATATGGCTTGAAAATGTCCATCAAATGTATGCTTGATGCCAAAAGCTTGGATGAAATAATCCATAAGATGGACTAGAGGCCCAGTGCATGAAATTCGTGCGGGGGGGGAGGGGGAGCAGGGAGGGTATGTCCTTCAGCCCAGCCTGCACCCTCTCCAATCTGGGACCCTTCAAGGGGTGTCCGACTGCCCGGTGTAGGATTGGGTCTAAATGGGCAGTCAGACATCCCCCTCACAATTCAGGACTGCTGGCTCCCAACTGTTTGCCTGCCTGCCTGCCTGCCCCTAACCACTGCTGCCTGCCAGCCTGATCAGCCCCTAACCACTCCCCTGCCAGCCTGATCGACACCTAACTGCTCCCCTGCTGGCCTGGTTGCCCCCAACTGCCCTCCCCTGCTGGCCTGGTCCCCCCCAACTGCCCTTCACCTGCTGGCCTGGTCCCCCCAACTGCCCTCCCCTGCTGGCCTGGTTGCCTCCAACTGCCCTCCCCCTGCTGGCCTAGTTGCCCCAAATTGCCCCCTACCCCTGCTGCAGGCCTGGTCCTCTCTTGCTGCCCTCCCATGCAGGCCTGGTTGCCCCCAACTGCCCTCCCCTGCTGGCCATCTTTTGGTGACCATCTTGTGTCCACAAGGGGGCAGCCATCTTTGACCACATGGGGCGGCTAGCTTGTGTGTTGGAGTGATGGTCAATTTTCATATTACTCTTTTATTAGATAGGATAAGTAACTTCTCCTCTTATTCATAGGAGTAAGTAGCTGCATTGGAATGGGCTTTGCAAGGAGACTTTGGAGGACTAGATTTGCCAACCTCTAGCTATGAGACAGTAAATTATTTAAACACTAGCGGCCTGGTGCACAAATTTGTGCACCATTGGGGTCCCTTGGCCTGGCCTGCAGGATTGGGCCCAAACTGGCTCTCTGACATCCCCTGAGGGGTCTCAGATTGCAAGAGGGTGCAGGCCAGGCGAGGGACCCCACTGGTGCATGATCAGGGCCAGGGAGGGATGTGGGAGGTTGGCCAGCCAGGAAGGGACCATGGGAGAGCTCCAAGGCATGTTCAGCCCACCTTGCTCAGTCCCAATCAACCAGATCCCAGCAGCAAGCTAGCCTACTGGTTGGAACATCTGCCCTCCGGTGGTCAGTGCACATCATAGCGAGCAGTTGAGTGGCCTTAGCATATCATTAGCATATTACACTTTGATTGGTTGAACAGACAACTGGACGTTCAGACACTTAGCATATTAGGTTTTTATTATATAGGATTCAGAGTCTTTATTTTCTTATCTGTAAATTGAAGACATTAAACCAGGTATTTGAGATCTAGCATTTCCTGGTTTGATTAGAGGGTTTATACTCAAACTTTATGGTACTAATTACCTACAGGTCAGTTTAAGTCTGAATATCAACCCATTTCACACAGACCTGATGTGGAGTTAAGCAGACAACATGATAATTTCATAAATATACTATTTATACATTTATCTTTATAAATTTTTGGAGGCTATTTCCTATAACAAGAGAGCCAATTAAAAAATGAGTTGACTTATAGTCCTTTATATAGCATTCATTTTTTTACACTCTTGAAGTAGAAAACGTTAGCTACTTAATTAGTCAGTCTCGTAATTTAGTTTGTAAACTCAGAGACCATATCTAGGTTTTACATAATATTGATTACATGATCAGGGCTCATTAAAGGATAATAATTTAAAAATCACTTTTAAGTGCTAGCTTTCTCTAGCTAATTTCCTTTCCATATGAATGCTCCATATTTTAATATATCACCCCTTCCTCCCATTTATTTAGTTATTATCTTTGCTCTAGAAAAACCAGTGAGAATTCATCTAGAATGATGACAAAATTAATGGAAATTTAAATGAAAGTGTAATCTTATTGGCATTTCATTTTTGATGACATAATAATAGGCTTATATAGCACCTTTCATCTATGGACCTCTAAGCACTTTACAAACATTAGTTAATTCGTACAACAATCCTGTGAGGTTGGCAATTATAATCAGCCCCATTATGTAAATCAGGGAAGTGCAACACTGGGAGGTTAAGTTCCTCAGGCAGAGCCAGCATCAGACCACAAGCTTTCCCACACTGAGCATTACACACCCAAAAAAGCTTGGGGGAAGCCTACCATTTTCATTGGTTGCAACGAAAAGACCTCTTTTTCAAAGTCCCAAAGTGATGTCTAATTTTGTCACCTTCTCTGTGTTCCCCAGCGGATGGCTGTGCAGGAACCAGAAGGGTAAGGTGAGTTACAGGGGAACTTGCTGTGAAATGTGAACATAACTGGGGTTGTCATGAATTTCCCACCATTAAGGCTCCAGCCAAAAGACTCTGTAAGACTCCATCTATTGATCAGAAACACTTGATGGAAAAACATAGTATCCCAACTACTCATGTGAAGAGCAGAAAATTATAATCGCAGAAAAGTTTTATCGCTTACTGGTTGAAGGGCCTTGTAGTGGGTGCTTCATGTATGTTACCTCATTTAATCCTCCTAACAACCTGAGGGTGTGTTAGCCATTGCTGTGTAACAAAGCACCCCAAAACTCAGTGATTTCAAATAACATTCTCACTCACATAGCTGAGGGTCACCTGGGGGTTGGTGATATAGGCTGGGCTTGGCTCCTAGCTACAGGTCAAGCCCAGGTTTGCTCCATGAAACTCACCTCCTCCATAGACAATAGGACCGTTAAAGCATGTTTTTCTCATGGCAAACATATTTTCAACTGTTACTGCATCCTATCTACTGATATCCCATCAGTCTATGCAAATTATGTGGCCAAGGTCAAAGCCAAAAGGTGAAGTACCCTCTGCCCAGCATGAGGTCAGTCAAGTTGCAAAGCCAAACCCACCATCAGTGGGGTAGAAAAGTTTATTATGCCCATAAGGTGGTGAAAAAAGTGTAATTTTGAATAATAATATAACCTATCATTGTAGGTTCTTGTTCCCATTTTGCAGACAAGAAAGTAGGCTGCAGGCAGGAAAAGGTTTGGAGTTTGAGATTCTGTATTTCTCCCAACCCCAGCTCCCCCGCTCTTTCTCTTTAAGCACCGAACATATTAAAGGCTGCTTTCTCATCCCTCAGCTCATTCACTCAGAAGCGATCCAGACCCACCTTCTACTCTTCACTGGAGACTGATGATGATGGAAATTACAGGGCCACAGACCTCTCTCCATTCTGGTTACGGCTTAAGCAAAGGCTAAATGGCCCTTTTTGGTTCTGTGCCTACAGTTCCTCATGGGACTGAGAAGCACTGAGCCCGCCTCATCGCTTCATCACTAGTGCATTTAAGCCATTAAACCATCCTGCTGCATTTCAAAGAACGATGCAGACAATTCACAGAAAGCACCCTTTAGCTTTTGGATGTATGAATTAATCATTTCAGCTTAACCAGATCCAAAGTTCACCTAAGGTCTCTGACCTCCTCGAGATAAATATTAAACGTGTCAGACTCACTCAGTAGAAGCCATGCAAATTACCAACAGTCCCTGGGTCAAGGATCTAAGAAGGGATAAGAAGTTCATATAAATCAGATCACGAGGTCAGGCAAGAATTTTATTACTGGTGTGAATACTGCGCATCGCCCAACACCAGCAGGGACTCCAGAAAGTGAGAGATGGACTGAATCAAATCCTGTGATTTTGCTGGCCGCTCTATTTCGACTCTATTTTCAGGCTGCAAAATCATGAGCGTAGGAAAAGGGAAAGATTTGCAACTTCATTAGTGTATGTTTATTGGTTTAAAAGGCACTAATAATATGTAATATCTGCGAAGCTATGAGGTGGCTAGAAGCTGCACCAGTCCAATGTTTGCTTTGCAGAGGGCGAGGATTCCCTGGCAGGGCTACGGGAGCAGCTGCAGGAGGAAAGAGAGAGGCAGAGGTACAGTGCCCTTGGCCTCCCCTCACGCCACTGGAGCAGCTGCATTTGTATCTGCTTTATCAATTGAAGTCCATGATGATTACATTGGAATAAAAGCATTCTACTGCTTAGAAC
This sequence comes from Myotis davidii, assembly GCF_000327345.1. NCBI lineage: Eukaryota > Metazoa > Chordata > Mammalia > Chiroptera > Vespertilionidae > Myotis > Myotis davidii. Next base: position 2,062,751 of record NW_006295559.1, on the reverse strand, counting down.
GTGGCTGAAAACCATTGGTTTGGATGATGTCTTTCTCTGCTATCATATCTGTTTTCTATGCCCAACTACAGTGTTTCTCTTGAACGTGGCCTTAACATTTATTTATTCAAGTTTTGGCTCTTTATGTCTCAGCAAAGAACGGAACTATCTTTGACATGGTTTGCCTTTTTTTTTTCCCCAAAACATGTCCCATTTTATTTTGATGGCTTGAAATTTTTTGTTCTCTTCTCCTTCTGTTCAAGCCTCAAAATTGCTATTTCACTCCTAGCCTAGGGACAGGCATGTTGGATGCCATTTCAAATAAACTGTCTAACTGGAGATTGGAGAGGAAAACACTGCGATCTCTCAAGTCTAGGAATGGTTGTGTTTCACTTAACTTACGCAAAGCCTTCAGTGTCTCACGCCCCCTAGAGCTTCCTTTGGAGGCCTGACTGCTACCTTTCAGGAGAGGGGAGTTCCCTGCAGCACATGGAAAGAGCAGCATAACCCAAAGGGCTTTGTCCAATCACTTCCACTTCCCATCTCTTTTTCCTGAGTGTCATGTATGGAGCGGAGAGACTGCAGACACATGCAGGCTATTCCCTGAGAACCAGGTTGCTCTGTATTTATACGTGCCCACGGGACCTCCTGGACAGGTACAAAGGCCCTTCATTGAGAAGGATGCAGCTTCTCTTTTAACACAATATTCCAAGCCGCCCTTTTCCTTACCAAACTGAGTACTGCCTCACATGAAACCATTCCCCAGTTCTTGGCTCTTGGAACTGTGCCCTCAGTGTAGCAGAGAAGGAAAAAACAAATTTAATCTTCGGTGATAGCCAGTAACTCTGGTGTCTTTTGTGGCACCATCCCTAGTGGCAAATCTCTGACCCATTTAGACCACTGCAGCTGAGGACTTCATGGCAATCTCTTTGCTGAATTCTTTGTACATGATCATTGCATCTGCAATTATGCTGAAATCGAATTCATGATGCTTCTTGGTCACATTTGAGGGTTGTTAAAGAAAACAAGTTGGAATAGTCATTATGATCCTTAAGCAGTAGGACTATATTGACCTTTATTAAATAAAACCTCGTTACCTTCCTTGTGACACAGAGATATGCCTAGTTGAGGTCCTACTGACATTTTAAGTTCTTCCTCCAGCACCTAGTATGGATTTAAATGCAAATCCTGATTCTGCAAAATGCTAGTTGCTCAACAACTTGTAGTAGGTGCTGTCAGAGCCCATAGGTGCTCCATGCATGTAGGGCCAACTGCTAGCCCCTGAAAATCCTTGTCTAAAGGCTCTCCCTAGTGGCCAGATACATGTGCAAAAGTATGATAGGCTGAAAGCACGAAGCATGAAAGCCCTTTCGGAGAACAGCCCAAACCCATGACTGGTAGGAGTCTGAGTATAAATATTCCAGGTCCATCAATGTTTAGGGGGGATAACTCTGAGGGACATTGCTCTACCCTGGCTTCCAGAGTCCTCCTGTGGGGTGAATCTCAAATTGTCCTCAGTGGTAGCTGACATAACATATCATTTTTGTTTTCTTCCCTTCCCTGACTCATTTCCCAAATGTCTTACTGGAATCTTCAGGAACTACCTCCCAAATAAACTACTTGCACTCAGATCCTTGTCTTGTCTCAAGATTTGTTTCTGGAGGAATCCAAACTAAAATACCATTTTACACCTTACTTCCATCATTACTAACAGGGGAGAAAGTTTTTCATAATAAAATCTTTTTCAGTGTGCTCTTTATATGTTTTAGGGTATTTATGGTTAGACTCAAATTGCCAGGAGCCGGTCCATCCTTGCTGTTTTCTAGGGACCTGGCATATATGGCATACTGTTCTTAATATGTTTGGTCACCTTCTTGGCACTATGTGTTTTAACCAAGGTCACCTCTCCGAGAAAGGTTGTTTCCCCAGGTAGGGATTTTCCCCTGAAGTTAGGGAGGGAGCTTGGTTGGAGAACCTAGACAGAACCTGACTGGAGAACCCGGCTACAGAACCTGGCGACCGGACCTGGCTGGAGAACCTAAACCGAACCTGGCTGGAGAACCTAGCGAGAGAACATGGCTCCAGAACCTGGCTGGAGAACGTGGCTGGAGAACCTAGCAAGAGAACATGGACACAGAACTTGGCTGGAGATTGTGGCTAGAGATCCTGGCAAGGCTGCTGATCAACTGAACGCTGTCTCCGTGTCATTCCTTCTTCGCCGACTCCGTCCACACCTTTGGGGACCCCTGGACCTACTGGGGTTGGACCCCGGCATCAAATGGCATTTAATAGTGCCTGATCAGCACAAAGTATAGTGTTGACCACGGAGAGACAATTTCCATGCACCTTCAGATCTTCTACAGTATTTATGTAGAATTCTGCCAGAGCCCTCTTTCCAAAAGGCAAGCCAATGCTCTCTCATGTTGAAACCTGTCTGCATATTTTACTGGCAAACTTTCTGTCAGTCAGTTCAGGCTGCTATCGCAGAATACCATAAACTGGGTGCCTTATAAAAAAACAAAAACCAGAAAATTTATTTCTCACAGTTCTGGTTGCTGGAAGTCTGAGATCAGGGTGCCAGCATGACCAGGTCCTCACGAAGGCCGTTTTCTCACTACAGGCAGCTTTTTCTTCTCATTGTATCTTACATGGTGGAGAGAGGAAGAGAGAACGAACTCCTTGTGGTCCCTCCTATAAGGCCACTGATCCCATTCATGGGGGCTCCACCCTCATGACCTAATCATTTCCCAAAGGCCCACCTTCTATTATCATCACATTGGGGGTTAATATTCACCGTATAAGTTGGGGGTGGGCAGTGCAAATATTTAGTCCATCATACTTTCCATCCCTGGAAGATAGATTGTAGTGCTAGAACAGCGAGAGCTTGTTGTGTTGTTGCAAACCAAGGATAAGGGGAGAGGACTGATGTAGCCCTTACCTACACTGATGTCTGATCCCTACGTTTATGTTGTTTTCTCTTTTATGCTTTCATTTCATCTTTTTCATTCCTAGTTCCTCAGAACACTTGTTATACCTAACAGAGTTGTATACTGGTGTCCTAGACAATAAGGTGAACAACCAATTTAGATTTGCACAGGGTTTCTCCAATTTTTAGCCCAGAAAACCCATATCCCAGGCAAACAAGGATCGTTAGTTACCCTGCTTGAAGAATGATGGCAAGAGGGTTGGGTCTGTGAGGAAGAGTGGTAATTAGATGGTGAGAGATGATGGAATGGAGCTCAGAGCAGTTTTCCAACCAGAAAGTGACCGACGCTGAGAGAATAAAGGTACTTTCCTGAGTATCCTAAGAGATGCAGGTCAGGTCATTAGATGCCCCTGGGGACAGGGAAGACAAACAGATGATTTGAATGGTAGAGAAAAGTGTAACTCCAGAAGACTGAGAAACAGAGATCCCAGTGTTTCCAGTTTTAAACCATTTTTATAAGTTTTTGTAAGTGCTGCTAAGAAACACAGAGTTCACTGCGCACATGTGTCTAGATGTATCTAGAAAGGTCTCCCTGGGGACATGAGTCCACACTCATATTAAACTTGAGAACTTCCACGCAGATTCATTCTCTAACATTACTGACATAAAGTAGTGCCTTCTAATGAGTACGATTTATAGTGACTTTTAGTGACTCCAAAAAGGACTTGGAAACCAGTGTTAGAATTATTATAATTCTGATTTTAGCTACTTAGAGCAATTTTTTACAGGCTTTTCCTCTTCCTAGGCAAGTGCTCTATCCTCAAAATGTGCCAGACTTGAAATCTCTTTGCTTCATTTCTACCCTAAGGATGAAATTTTCCCATAAACCAATTTTGCATAATGTACTAGTATCATCTAATTAGAGAGTTTATCTTCCCAGATCAAGTCACCCAACACAAAGGAGTGGTGATAACACTGGATCATTTTAGCCATCCGTGTAAAGTGTTGGCCGTATAGTTTTGCCTACACAAATCTCAAGGTCTCTCCAGAATAAAGCCAGTTTTCAGAATCAACAAGAAAAAAGTTCTCTTTAACCATGTGTGGCACCTTCCTCAAAGCCCCACTGAACCCTGCTGCCCGGGTAGCTTGCCCAGGCAGGAAAATAGAGCATGCAGCTTTTTCAAAGATAAAAAAATGAAACTTTCTCCAGCTTGTCAATAACGCTCAGTGTTACCAGCATCATATTTCTGTTAATGGGCTGTGACCATGTACTTGCTGTCTCTGCTTACAAATGATATCATTGCTGCTTCCTAGGTCAAAAGACCACTAATAGAGCTTCTCTACCTAAAGAGAGCACCCACGGGTATTCTTGAAACTCATTTTAAGAATAAGGCCGTGGGAAACACAGGCTGCAATGAAGACTCTATAAGGCAGATGCTTGTTCTTCAGTAAAAATCCTCATACATTCTAAACGGAATAAATCCAACCTAGATTATAAATATTATATCACGCCATTGATTTCACTTATCTGTGAAATTTAATGAACAGAATAAGCTAACAAACACAATAGAAACAGACTCACAGATACAGAGGACAGACTGACAACTGTCAGAGGGGAAGGGGTTAGGGAGCTGGGTGAAAAGGGTAAAGGGGTTAAGCAAAGGGAAAAAGGAAAGCTTATAGACAGACAACAGTATGGTGGTTACCAGAGGGAAAGGGGAGTGGGGGAAGGTAGGAGAGTGTAAAGCGAGATAAATGGTGACAGAAGGAGACTTGGTTTGGGGTGCAAATACACAATACAATATTCAGATGATGTATTATAGAATTGTACCTCTAAACCTTAAATTTGAGTGACCAATGTTACTCCAATAAATTCCATTTCTTTTTTAAAACGTTAAAATAAAAGAAGAAAGTCTGGTGGTTGCCTACGAGGTGATGAACAAGAGCCATTTGGTGAAAGTTCTTTGTCATTATTCAATGGCTGCATGGCCTGTGGATAGATCATCACCTACATTGGTGCTTTCTGCTTATCAGCTCCCAGTCCTAGAAGGCCAAGAAGAGACTAGATAGGGCCAAGAGAAAGAAATCATGGAGCAAACTACTTTGACTTCATTCTGTTTGGAATTTTAAAGGTCAAAAGCATTCTCAATGGTTATACAGCCTCCTGAGCTAAGAATAAAGCCTTGGAATTAGGTTCCAAACACGATCATTATGTATGAATGATACACCGTCTTATCCCCCAAGTCTCAGAAGCTGAGAGGAATGTGCAAAGTCAAGTACAAACCATGATTTCCCGGGGAATTCTTTTCAGCCAAAAGTCAGTTATTCTCATAACGTGTTTTCCTGTGCTGAGTGGTATTTTACTGTACAAGTTGTCTGAGCAGCACACAGTGGATTGCCACCAGCCTCCAGAGCTGCACGAAAAGAAAATGAACGCTTCTGTATCTTGGTGGCTTATCAGGAAACATGGAAGAATTAATGTATTTATTCTTCCTTTTGAGATTAAATGTAATTGCTTTAAAAAGATAATCATAGTATTGTTTGAATTGTATGCATTTCTTATGAAGCACTAATACATTTTCCTGTAGCCCGACACAGTGTATGGTCTCTTATCCTCATTTCCCTGTGGATAAATACTTTGTTAATTAATAAAGTATTATATGAGCACTTAGTGTCTGCATTTAACAGTGCAAGGATTTCATTCAGATTATGTTAATAGATTGTTCGCATTATTTCTTGCATTAATTACAACTTCTTTCTGTGGTTTCATCATAAGAGCATTGTCTCTGTGAATACAGGGGGCTTTTTGGATTACATTCTTGTTTGACTGCTAAAGTAATGCACATAAAATATTATTATATTGAAAATGACTCGCTAGAACTTGGATCAAAAGAAAGAAACAGACATTCAATTATTTCAAAATCTTAGAGGCGACACAATTAGAATCCGCCCTAGTTGAATTAAAATCAAGCAATTAGGGAATTCCTCTAGAACCCACAGTATCTTAATAACAAATTCATGAAATGGGTATTCCCCATCATGATACTTTAGGCTAATTATGAAAAAAATAAAAGGTTTCCTCCTAGTAATTGATAAATGTGGGATGCAGAGGAAGCATTTCATTCATCCCAGTGGAGTGGGTATGAATCTTAGGCCAGAGGTGTGCAGGAAATTTTACTTTATTCTCCACGCATCAATTTAGTTCTGACTTCTCCCGCTGGTCTGCTGGGAACTTTAATCACAGTTATTACATGACATGTCCCTCCCCACTCACCTGAGCCCAGTGCTATACAGAAGTTCTGGAGTTTTAGGTAACTTCTAGAGATGAGGAAGCTGCTAGGTCCTCAGTCATCAGTCTATCCTGGTTACCGCTGAGCATTATGGGCCTACTTCTCAGGGTCCCTTCGGGTCTGACTGTGCTCTGTGCTCAAGCAAGGTGGCATATTTTGGAAGGCTGGGAGTGGCTGTGCCCACTCCAGCGAAGTGCTTCCCCAGCCATACAGGAAAATCCCCTCATCCGTCTACACATGGAGCACCACCACAAGAAATAGGGCATGGCCACCCTCCGATTCTCTGCCTGCACCTCTTTTTCTTTTCTAGGAAATAGTTCCTGCCTCACACCTCTTGCTCTAACGGCCCTCCTTGCTCTCAGAAGTCATCTCACCCTTACCATTTCAGACTTTTCCGTGTCAGGGAGACTAGTTTCATTTCTATACTAAAAATGGCTTCATTGCTTTTCTGAATTTCAAAGTTGGCTAAGTATTCTGTCTTTTACTTAGCAACCCTACTCAAATCCCCAGGTTAAGACCTTTCTCCCCCAACTTCTCCCACCTTCTCTCACAGAAGACTGCCCCATTTAAAAAGCCGTGGTCACAAATGTGGAAGAACCTTCAGAGGAAGCCGCTGTTGTGTGAATACCCCAAACCTCTAATGACTTTCTCAACCTGTGCGCCCAGACCCTGAGCTGCCTGAGAAGCAGGACACTGTGGCCTCCAGAGGCTCAAATCTAACAGCTTCGGGATTCCACATTTAGGGTAGAAATAAAGAGTCAAGATAAAAGTTAATTTTAGGTTGGAAGACAGTTTGTGCCACATTAAAAAAAAAACTGTATGAAACACAGTTCAGTTGTCTTTATTTCAGTGTAGAATAATCAGGCACTCTTCATGAAATAAACTTGAAAATGATTTTACAGTGCAGCTGAAATGAAAGAAGTTTTGGGGGGTGTTTTTTTTTCAACTTGATAATAGTAGATTTAGGAAAGTAGGCTTATTCCTTCAATAGTTCCCTTTAGAAATCATCCATTTGGAATATGAAGACTCTTATTATAACGAGAGGTGTGGCTGGGGATGCAGAGGCCATTGAACTTGGCAATTGTGCTTTGTCAAGCATTTAATGTAGTCAAGCAAAGGTAGAGTAGCAAGGATTGTTCCTACAGGAAAACAGATTTAAACTTATAGGCTAAGCTTTACAAAATAAGAGGGCAAGGGCAAGAAAAGTAGAGGCTTTTATTTCCGGGCAAAATAAGAGCTGTGTAGGATATGGTCCTTCTGGTTCAATAAAGTCTCCAAGATGCTTTCAAGTTGAACACATTTCTGAGCCTTGCAAGGACATTTCATAAATGGTTTTTCTTAAGTTGTTGCTTATTAAATCAAATCGGAATCTGGCAAAGGAACAGCATGGGCCAGGGGAAAGCCAGTAGATGATGCATTAATGCAGCCTTGAAAATAATTTTCAAGTCTTACTCAGCAACAAAATTTGGTTACACTGTGTTTCATATGGAATGATTTCATTCCACTGTTTTCCTCATCGGCCCATCTTCTACAATAGCCATTTACATCAAGCATTAAGGTTATCAAAAAGGTATTTCTTATTATAATGAATTCTAAGGGGTAGGAGAATACCACCTTCTTTAGCAAACAGAAATGAGGAACTCTGACGTTCAACCATTTTTAATACAGAAAAACATTATCCAGAAAAAGAAATGGCTGTGGATTGAGGCAGATCTGTGTTTAAAACCCATCCCTGGCACTTACTAGCTTTGTGACTTGGGTAGGTCCATTAACCTCTCTGAGTCTCTTGCCTTCATCGTAATATGCAATAATAATGTCCCACATACATGCCAGTTGTAAGAATTAAAAATCACATGTGTAAAGTGCTTCACACATAATAATACCTACCATTTAATGAGGTTTATTAAGATACCCCAAGGCTCATAAAAAAGAATTGCTAAGACCTCCTGAGCAACATTTCTCAAAATGTGTTGGGAAAACATTAGTCCTTATTAGTCTTATAAAGGGATTCTACTATCAAGTAAGTGTGTGGAATGTGTTGTTCTATAGGCACCTATTAGAAATTGTCAAACTCATTCATTTTTTTTAAAGACTCTAAGAAACCCTGCAACTAAGAAATATGATTTTTTTTGTTTAACACTGATTTTTCCAAGATTAAGATCTAGTAACCTTTCATTTGACAGTGACAGAAATTCCAGTCTTGGGAAAATCTTGTTTCTTTCATCAAAAAAAAGAAAAGGTAGTTTATTGATAATTTGTTTAGTGGAGGACACATTTCCACTTGTGTTTATTTCAACATTGTTACCTCTCTTTTTCGCCAATTTTTTTTAACATCCAGTTTCAATTCATGAAAAGAAATGTGGAGGAAATGTCATTTTTTTTTAAATGTACCAATTCATTTTCTTTCCGAGGGACTTTCCTTGTACAACTATTAAGTTTAAAACTATTAAGGGACCAAGAAAATGCACGGATCCTTTACCTTATAAATAAATTTCCCAGAATCTGTGGATACAGATCCTGAATTGCCTGCACTCACACACCTCAAGCCTTTCTCCTCAGCTCATCCTCTATCTTCTTCTGCCCTCGCTCACTGCTCTCTCCACCTAGGTCATCACTTCATCATCCTGATATAAATATAATACACTCATCTGTTTGTTTTGTCCTCAAACTTTAACTCTCCCACACCTAGGATCCCCATTCCCATGAGCACTTGTCTATAAACAGCATTTCCATAAACAGCTGTACAGAATGTTGATAAACCAGGCCATTTCCCCACCTGGGTTCTACATTCCCACATCTGCTTGACTCTCCTGCCTCCTAGGTTCTCCCAACAGAAATATCCTCACCTGATCTATCCCAATTTCAAAAGTTAGCTCCAGATATTTTTTAATAACCCAGAATCAAGATGATAACCAGGAAATCACAAGTTGTTGGTAATACATAGATAGGGTACCAGCAGTGATTGTTACATGGATGGTAGAGATGGCTTGGTATTCAAGACAATGACATCTACTAGCAGATTAATTAGACTCATGTACTGTTGGGGGTCTTTGGGAGAAGTAGTCTATTGGTAATAATCCAGAAGCTGCCAATTTTCTCCCATCGAGTTTTTTTGAGCTTTTTCATACCTGGCCATTGTGCAATGAGCCCAGAGATCAACAGCTCCGATCCCACAGGCCTTGTAGAACGTGCCAGTGTGAGAGGCAGCCAGAGCATTCATCCCACAGTCTCGCTTTCTAGAACACCGAGCCATCAAACAGCCTGCTGGGTTGGCAGGGGCTGCATCGGTGATGTCCAAGACCAGGGCCATGGCGGGGAAAGGGCTGAGGTGTTTTGGCAGCAGGGATGGAGAATGGCTTCTCAGCACCTGCCCACAGTATGCTTGCTTCCAGGTGCTATGACAAACACCTTGGCTTTTTTATGACTCTCTGAAATTATTCCTCAGCCCAACATAAGACCATAAACAAAGAGGAATATGGATGAGCTCCCCAAATAGTGAAACGTAAGACCCCTATTTGAGCAGAATGCAATCTACCTACTCATAATCAATCTCGGGTCGTGTGTTTTTTGTGTTGTCGACTTCAGGCATATAAAAACTCATTGTAATAAAATTTAAGTGTAGGTGTTCCATCAAGTTTCAACTTCCCAGGGCAGGAGGCTTTTGAATAAAATGTCTAATGATAACAGCTAACACACACAACATGTACTTTTCCAGTACAAGCACTATTACTCTAAATAACTCACTATTTTAATCCTCACAACAATCCTATGAAGTAGATACTGTTATTATTCCCATTTTAGAGATTAGAAGTGAAGTTAAAGAACTCAGAATATAAGGATGAAGCACTGTGGTTGATGGTGAGCAGTTACAGAACCAATAGTCCTATTGCTGTGAGGAGGCAGTAGGTATGAAAAAAGGACTTGAGGTTGACAAGAGGAGACCTTTGACATCATGACTGCCTGAATGATAATTGGAAGAAAGTCATTGTACTCACATTCAGCCTCAGTTTCCCTATCTGTAACATAAACATTCACTCATCTTTGCCCAGAGTATTTAAAAACCTCATGGAAATTCATAATGACTATTGTGAATGACACGGGAGCTACTATTAATAAGTAACTGAAAGCTATGGAAGAGTAACAGCCAGGGTTTGATCAATGATTATACTCAATTCCTTGTACAGCTTTTTGTCTCCTGCAACTAGAATTAGGAAATGACTTAGAGTGCTTTTTCTGGCACCATTCAGAGGACAGGATTCTGAGTGTCAAACTCTTAAGGAAAGGAGGCAGTCATATTTCATTCAGAGAGATTTTTCTAGTTTGGTCCAAATAGTAGGTTGAGCCAAATAACATTTCCATATTCAATCATTTTTGACTTAGAAAATGATAATTCCATATGATCAATCTAATATAAAGCCCTACTTTAAGGGGCTTCTAGGAAAAATCATGTTTGCTTAGGTTAGGTCTGCAAAAGTATAGGCTAAAATATCTATAATTAACCTATACCAAACCTATAGCAACCTTGAATACATGATTAGGAGGTTGGATTGCAAACTCTACTCATTCTTTTGTTGAGTCAGTCTATGAGATCACAGGTACAAGAAAACTTGGTGCAACCATGCTTACCCTTTTCAGAAGGAAATTGTAAATACAAATCTGTTAGACCTCTTGCAAAACAAATAAAACAAGACAATAATAAAAAAAATCCTCTTCCTAGGATTATTCTTGTTTGGTTTTTTGCCAAGACAGTGAGGTAATACAATGGAACACTGTAATATACTTCTACAACTCCCACCATAATCTGTGATATATCCCTACAAAAACAGATCTGGAGTCATTCCAGTTCATGCTGTCAGTTTGGACTAAGACGAGCCGTACAAATGGGCAGAAAATTTTTTTGGTAATGAAATCTAGATATTTGTTTGGAAGACCCTGAGCAATATCATTGGTGCTGTCTGATGCTGCCGTGCCATCAGCATGAAGTGGAACAGCTCTGCTCTAAAGTGCCTGGCAAAAAAAGGCGCATGTCTCTGCATCTCAGGAGCACAAGCAATAAACATCATGTTACTGTAAATTCCATTTTTATAGCAGAGATTAATAATGCATCAGCGTGCATTGTTTACTGCCATTCCAACGAATTTCCAGAAGACTTTTAATTCTAAATTTTAAAAAGACTTATTTATATTTTTCACATGATGATGTGTGTGCTGTACATGTAGTAAAAGATACAGACGCATAAGAAGAAAATACAAATTATAAATTTTAGAAGAATCATTTTCTAGCCACAGCCATTTTTTGGTGTCTCTGGGGAGATCAAACGTGTCACTGCAAATATTCAGAAAGTAAGAAAAGAACAGAAGGATATTGATGCTATAGCTTCCTGGGGATTTCATTATTTACAACAAGTGAATTGTGCAGGTGAGTGCAAAGACATGTTTTCTCAACACTCCTCCAAGAAATCCCTTAGAAATTGAAAATTCATGTGAAGGTTGACTCTGGAATGACTGGCCTGGAAAATGCCATCTATGTGAAGGTGCATGTTCACCTTTGCATGACACACACACACATACGCACACATACTGTGTGCAAACATAATGTGCACAAATATACACAAAAAATATATGCATGGGTAGAATGTGATGACTAAGACCATCTTCCTGCAGTCAAGATATAAGTTCTTAAATTGGAAACTTCATTTTTCAGTCTATGAAGTCATTCAGCCTCGCACTTGGACCACAGGTGGGAAATTATGTGCAGGAGGCCCACCTGTGAGCTCTTTGGCCAACTGTGATTAAATTAGCCAGCAATGCAGTTGGGTAAAAAGTACTTACTGTACCATCACTTGGATTGTTGAATGAGCTCTACAACTTCTGATTGTCTCTCCATTTTTAGCTCCTCCTCTTCTTTATTATGTTATCCTAGATTTTTAATCGATCTTATTTTTAGATGTTAGATACTATCTCTCCCCAACCCACACTATATGCACACAATGTAGGTGGGCCACTAATTGCATGAGGCCATTAGAATAGTCATGCACTTATCTCTAGGGTCCATTCTTCAGAAATTGATTTTACAAAATAATCTCAGAGGGATGTACCGACCCTGCTGTGAGATAATTGGAGTTTTGCTTGTGCTCACCTCATGTGGAAGATGATGGCAATTGGTGACCTAATATTAACTCCTCGATGCCTTCTTCCTTGTTCAGGATGGCAATGTACCCAGCTAAAAATAGTCTACTGAAGCTAAGAGATGACCATGGGACATAATTCTAGCCAAGAGAAATGGCCAAGGCTTTCTGAGAATGTTTAGATTTCACAATGTAGGTAGTATACCTTCCTGTATGACCTTCTTTCTTCCTGTAATGGAAGTGAGATGAAGGTGTGGTCAGTATATTGAAACCAGGAGGTGGCAAGAAGCTTGGATTCACTACCTTTGTACTTTTTATTATTTGATCAAAGTAAACCTTATATGCTTAAATGACTATAGTCATATTTTCTGTTATTTGCAGCTGACCTCTTCCTCAACTGATGTAGAGCATTAGTCAGGGTGATCCAGAGTAACAGGACCTACAAAGATATACTAAAAGGAATTGGGTCACATGATTATTAAAGTAAGAAGTCCCACGATCTGCCATCTGCACCCTGGAGATACAAGAGAGCTGACAGTGTAGTCCTAGTCTGAGTCCAAAGGCTGGGAACCAGGACAGCCTATGGTGTAAGTCCTAGTCCAAAGGCAGGAGAAGGTCAGTGTTCTAGGTCACACAAACAGAGAATGTAAATTCTCCTCTCCTCTGCTTTTTTTGTAATCAGTCCCTCAAAAGCCTGGAGGTTGCCCACCTACATTTGGGAAGGCCATCTGCTTTACTCAGTCTACCAATTCAAATGCTGCTCTTGCCCAGAAACACCCTGATAGACACACCCAGAAATCTTTATCCAAATGCCTGGGCACCCTGGGATCCACTTAAATTGACACATAATATTAACCATCACTCATACCTTACATTGCCTATAAGGTATCAACAATGGGAGTTTTGAAAAATACTACATATAAACTAGACTTCTTATTACCTAGGGAACTAGAGGCACGATGCATGAAATTCGTGCAAGGGGCTCAATCCTCACAGCTCCAGCTGCCTTGACCCTCTCAGCCTGGCTGCCTTGCTGGTCATCCCAGAAGGTCGTTCCACCATCTGATCTAATTAGCATATTAGCTCTTTATTATATAGGATTCTCTACCCAACAACAGCAGAATATACATTCTTCTTAAGTGCACATGAAATATTCTCCAGAACAGACATATGATAGGCCATGACACACCCTCAGTAAATTTTTAAAAAATTAAGTAATACAAAATATGTCTTTGTATTCCAATATAGTGAAATTAGAAATTAATAACAAATAATTTTTGGAATTTCGCCAAAATGTAGAAATTAAGCAAGACATGACTAAATATCCAATGGGTCAAAGAAGGAATCACAAGGTCAAATAGAAAATACTTCAACTGAATAAAAAGAAGACACAACACAGCACAATTTATGAAATGCAGCTAATGTAGTGCTTATAGGAAAATTTATAGCTATAAACACCTACATTAAAAGAAAAAGGAAAACACCTCAAATCAACAACTTAAATTCCCTCTTTCAGGCACTGGGAAAAGAGTAAACTAATTCCACACAAAGCAGAAGAAAAGTGATAATATGCATTTGGGTGGGACTTATATCTAATAATAACAATGAGATACTACTTCCCACCCACTACAATGGCTAAAATAAAACAAAACACATACATTAAAAAAACAGATAATAACACATGTTGGTAAGGATGTGGAAAAATCAGAACTCACATGACAATGTCACGGTTGTAAAGCTGTGCAGCCACTTTGGAATAAGTCTGGCAGTACCTGAAATGGTCAAACATAAAATTACCATATAATCTGTCAATCCCCCAGCTACATATATACTCAAAAGAAATAAAAACATAAAAGTTTCACATAAAAACTTGTACATGCATTTTTATAGCAGCCCTATTTACAACAGTCAAAAGGTAGAAACAACCCAAAAATCCATTATATGATAGATGGATCAACAAATTGGTATTTCCATACAACAAAATATTATTTGGCAATAAAAAGAAATGAAATGTTGGTACATGATACAAATGGGTGAATGTTGAAAACTTTGTGTGAACTGAAACAAGCCAGTCATGAAGGAACAAATGTTGTGCGCTTCTATTTATATGGGATGTCCAGGACAGGCAAACCTATAGAGAGAGAAAGTAGATTAGTTACCTAGGGATGGAAGGATGGGGTAGGGGAGGATTAGAGAGGATAGATGGTGCCTAAGGGGTATAGGGTCTCTTTTAAGTTGATTGTGATGATGAATGCATAACTGTGAGTGTGCTAAAAGTCATTGAATCACACACTTTAAGTGAGTAAATGGTATAGTATAGGACCAATAAAACAGTTTAAAATAGAGTAATAGCCAAATGCCAGGGTCTCTGTAAAATGTGAAAAATAGGAACACATGCAAATACATAAATCATATATTTTCTTGGTCCAATACAGGAGTCACTAGCCACATGCGCCTATCTAAATTTACATTTTCATTAACTGAAATTAAGCATAATTCAAAATGTAGTTCTTTATTTGGAGTTATAATACTTCAAGTCTTCAATATCCACATCGGGCAAGTGGCTCCATGTTAAATAGTGTGTATGGAGCACATACCCACAATCTCAGAAAATTCTATTGGACAACATTGATATCTATAATCTATACATCATAAACTTAGTTTTCATATTAGTAAATTTATAAGTACAAATTTTCCTACTTAAGAAAAATTCCTGACTTGGAAATGTTTGTCCTGTCTGGTTGTTGTTTTTTTAATAATAATAGATGTTTTGGGTTTTTTTAATGTCCTTACCTTGGGGCAGAAAGGGGTGGTTAGTCTATATTAGTTGCCTGCTCCTGTCTCCAATCTCATCAAGAAGTCCAGAACCATTGATGTATATTTCAACAGCACTTCAGTTTAAAATTTTATGCAGAAGAAAAGTCGTTTGTAAGACTTAAGGCAGATAAAGATGAGAGTCTTGGTATATTAAGATCTTTTCTATTAGAAGGTAAATAATGAGTGTTAATTTAAAAACAAAGGTGCTTTTGACAGTGAAGTGCTAATATTTCAACATGAGGGGGAAACACACAGCTGACAGAATCAAAGGCACTTAAGAGGAGGGTAATTTCAGTTGCTGTGTCACTCAAGAATAAGAAAAAAAGGGGTAAGAAAGTATTCTATTGATATATGTTGTCTTCTGAGTTGGCTATTCCATAGTCCTCTGTGTGTGTGCATGCGTGCAATTGACTTTATTTTATGTCACCCTGGTGAACACAGTATGTCAAGGCCATTAAAATTCAACTACAAAGGAAGGAAGAAGAGAGTTCCAATGTTCGTGTCTGGCAGGATCTTCCACTTAGATTTGGAGGCCTTAAAATTAACTCCAGCAATAAAAAAATATATAGAACAGACACAATGCAGAGCAGACAATCTCACAAAAGACTTCCTTCATGGCTCATCAGAGTACATTTCTTGTCAAAATACTCCCGGCACTAAGTAAAAGTTATCTATTCATATGAACACCTGACTTATAAAATCAATCAGGGCACAATAAGAAAGATGCCTGCTTTTTGCACGCATTCAAGTTGTTGCTTCCATTAACTTAACTTCCTAAAAATATATTTCTTTTTTTTTTTGCAGTCTGCTCTGCAGTACTCATTAACATCATAATCGCCAGCAATAATTGCCTGAAGTGAGTAAAGAAAATCACGAAAGATGAAGAGTTGAATTACCACTTAATGAAAGAAGAAAAAAAAGAAGACAATTTAAATCAACAGTCTACCATACTGTCACCACTCCCTTCCTTGAGAAAATGTATAGTAATTGTGTTTCTTGGAGCTTGATGTGTTTATAAATGAGGATTCTCAGACAGTGAGTTCTCAAAATGATTCTAAGGGCTTAATTGATGATATGAATCAGATGTACTCAAGAAGATTTGCTCAGCAATCCAAAGATGCATTTTTATAGCAAATTGCAAGATAATAGTATTTAGAATATTTCAAAATTATCTCTATGGTAATTAGAACTTCTGACCAGAAGAAATGTTTCCTCTTGGTCTTCAAAATGTGTAGAATCTATCAAGGACAGGTTTAATGACTTGGGGACTTAATGAGTATCCCCAAACCAGTGCTTCTCAACTAGAGTTGGTTTCAATTCCCAAGAAACATTTGTCAATGTCTGGAGAAATTTGGGTTATGAGAAGTTAGAGAATGCTATTTGCATCTAGGACAGCTTCCTACAACAAACAATCATCCGGCCCAAAATATCAATAGTGCCATGAAGTGGAGGAATCTTGATTTATATCCACAAAAGGACCTAAAAGCTTACTATATAAGGTAGCAACTAAAATAAAGAGATGATGTATCTTAATAATAAATAGAACACAAAGTAGTATGGTCAAAGCTTAAAAAATTAATACAATATTTTACAAAATAATCATTTATTTTGCAGTTTAGTGAGCAAGCTAGAGCTAGGGAGATGGGAGAGGGAGGATAATGACCCATTACTCCAGCTGCCCTTCCTGGCCAAAGCTTCAGGTCCTGGTGATTTAGGTCTGATGAGTGTCAGATAATCAGCAGGTTCTAATTGTAGTGAAGTGTAATTATGATTTATCATCTTTATAGCTATTTCTTGAATCTGTAAACATATGAGTTATTATGAGAAACAGATTAAGTGGGTTGACAAGTTCAGCCAAGTGCACATGTGAGAGGATATTACGGTGGAATTTTGGCAGATGCCTTAAAACAGTGGTTCCCAAACATGAACATACATCAGAATCACCTGGAGGGTTTGCTAAAACAGACTTATGCGATGAACCCCTAGAATCTCTCTGATCTAGTAGCTCTGGGGTGGGCTCTGAGAATTGGTGCTTTTAAAGAGTTCCCAAGGGATACTGATAATGCTGGCCCGGAACCCCTGTTTGAGAACCACGGCCCTCACTCAATGCATAGGCATCTTGAAATGAAGTGCAAGGCTCCTGTGATGCAAATATTTTAGAGGTGGCTAAAACTCCTCCCCACAGCGAGGATATAAAGGAGAAGAAGTTTTGAGATGAGTGAAGTGGAGGGTTTTGTGTGCTGTGAGTCCCATCTCCTCGTGGATGGTAGGTGGTGGCTGGAAAGTGCAGGCACCTTCCATCATCAGTAGAGAAAAAAACTTCAATCTGACCACTTAGACATGTTTCTTACAGTTTGTAGATATGGAGTGGACTCGTATTTCTCTCTCACCTGAGACATCTGAGTGGCCAGAGAGACTGGTTGGCCAGCTGATCTGATGGCAGGACAGATGGAAGTGGGCACTGTATTGGAATTAGCCTGTACTGCTAGTTTTTCAGGGAAAAATATGGATGTGTCCCCCACCTGTACGGGTTGTGTGCAAGGGACTCTGCATGGGTCTTCTTAAATCATGTCCTCGAAGGCAACCGCAGGGCAGTAAGTAGAAAGGGCTGGAGGGATTGCTGATTGCAGGGGCTAGGAAGGAATAAGGTATCTGCCGTGATAGAGATACATTTTCCTTCAACAAAGTGATGACAAGTGGAAAACTTATCCCAGAACAAGGGGCATGAATATCTCCAACAACCCAGTTGAGTTTATTTTTAAATGCCTGACAAATCTCAAGAGCAATGAAGCTAGGTAAACAGGAATCCGCCTGTTAGAATGTCTCCCCTCAGTGCATCTTCCTCTCTCGGCCAACTCTGGAAGGGTCACAAGCAAGGTTTGTGAGATGATGGAGAATGAATCAAATAAGGAAAAGATGCCAACTCCACTCTCATTCCTGACTCTAGCCATCCTGTCTGCAGGAGGCCTGAGCAACAGGAGGAGGGGATAGTTTTAATTATATACAAGTGAAACTGAACTTTTAAGTTACTAAACCAAGGGTTTGTTTGTGATGGCAATTGACTGTAGAATTGTTAGTTTTACTGGAGAGGGGCCAGAAAGGTCAAGGGCTTGCCTGAGATTTGATGGAGGAGAAGGATGTGTTAACAGTGGAGATTTAGAAGGAGACTTGAAAGCTAAAATTAAAGTTGCTGTTTCTTAGTGTAGCATCTTTAGGCCCTCTCCACTAACCCTGAGGGAACAAAGCTGTCATCCAACTTCCTACCTTCCCCTACCACCAAGAGAGGTTATGATTGGTCATAACACAACCCAGGATATCTATTGGATCAGGTCATATGTAGTATGGACAAGGTTCCGGTAACCATTGTGTGAGCCTAGCTTCCACCATTCATCTTGACCTTCTGACCTCATCCTTAGAAGTTGAGGCCTCAAGCTTTAGCCCCATTCTCCAATTCATCTCTTATGAGAGAGTTTTCACTATGGTATTGAATATTCTCTCAAATACCAGTGAAGGTCTACTTTGATTTCTAAGTTCCACTATTGTTTCTTTTAGACACAATTTCCTTAGAAAGTCAAAGGGATGTAGACTGATTAGCAGGCAGGATGCAGACATTTCTAAATTCCTTACTCTGATTCAAGCATATTTTATTTAATAAAATTAAAATCTCACCCTGAACCCCTAGCAAGGCTTAAAATTGGATCCTCTTCCCCCATTTCACCCCCTTCCTTTTTTTAAGTCTCATGTGTCCATGATACTCTGGTGTTAACTCCACATCATTTGCATTCCAAGACAGGATAGGAAAACAGGCCTTATGTCTCTATAAATTATAGTAATTCCTAATGACCCTAATGGATTTGTTTTATTCTGAATTTCTAAGCAAAATTTTTCTGTTCATATTCTTGGTCTTCCTGAGTTATTGGTTCAGTCTTCTATCCAAATGAAGCCCTGGTGTCTAGTAATGAGTCTCTTCCTGCTAGATTTTAGTGTGGACTCTCTTTATTCCTCCTGAGCTTTGGTGATTTGCCCTGCTACCTCATTTTGAGTCCTGTAATTAGGCAGAATTATAAGAGAGCCTCCAAATGTATCTGCCCTGTATGATCCCCTCCCCTTGAGTGTGGGTTGGGCTAGTGAGCATGATGGATGTCACTCCATGAGCAGTTTGCATTATACTGCCATGCGCCACATAATGATTTTTCAGTCAACAACAGACCCCATATATGACAGTGGTTCCATTAAAATTATAATGGAGCTGAAAAATTTCTATTGCCTAGTGACTTCATAGCCACCCTAACAGCATAGCTCAATGCATTACTTCCATGGTTGTGGTGACGCTGGTATAAACAAACCTACTGAGCTGCCAGTCATATAAAAGTATAATACATACAACTACATATGGGACATAAGACTTGATAATGATAACAAATGACTATGTTACCAGGTTATGTGTTTACTACACTATACTTTTTATCATTATTTCAGAGCGTACTCTTTCTACTTATATAACAGATTTGCTATAAAACAGTGTGTCTTGTTATACAGGCGGTAGCCTCATCGATCTCATGTTGGCTGTATCTTGATTGCACCATTTTCTCTGGTGCTTGACTTAATCTCTACTTCTTTTGTACAGTAACATGCTGTGCAAGCTTGTAGCCGAGGAGCAACAGGCTATATGCCATAGAGCCTAGTGTGCAGTAGGCTACCATCTGAGTGCACTCTAGGATGTTGTCACGATGAAGAAATTGCCTAACAATGCACTTCTCGGAAGGTATCCCTCATCATTTCGTGGCACACGACTGTATATCAAAAGGTCAGGGATTTTGCATTCAAGCCACTGAATTGTGAGAAAATCAAAGTGAGATTATCCAGAGTGAGCCTGGCCAAATCTAGATCCTTTCAAAGAGATTCTAGGAGCAAGCAAAAAGCAGCAGCAGAGACGCTCCCTGCTGGCTGGCCTTGAAGAAGCAAACTGCCATGTTAAAGAGGGGGCCACGTGGCAGAGAATGCCGGGGGGCGGGGGGGGCCTCTAGGAAGTGGGGGCCTCAGTGCCTCAAATGCAAGGATCTAAATTCTGCCAATAATCACATGACCTTTGAAGAGGAACCCAAGTTCTCAAAAGACATGCAGCCCAGTCAGCATCTTTACTACAGCCCTGGCTGGTGAGGCTCAGTTGCTTGAGTGTCATCCTGTGCACCAAAGGGTTGCCGGTTCGATTCCTGGTCAGGGTACATGCCTGGGTTGTGGGCTCAGTCCTTGGGGTCGGGGAGCGTGCAGAAAGCAGCTGATCAATGTTTTGCTCTCACATCAGTTTATCTCTCTCTCTTTCTCTCATTCTCTCTCTCGGGGGGATGGGGGGAAGCATCAGGAGATCCTAAACAAAGCACGCATTTAAGCTGTGCCTGGACTCCTGACCCAGAAAAACTATGAGATACTGAATGCACGTTGTTTGAGGTTGCTAAATCTGTGCTATTTTGTCGCACAGTAATAGAAAACTAATATAGGTTCCCAGGTTATTGTTTCTACTAGAAGCAAGAGTGAAGATTGGAGTTCTGAAAATTGCACGCGCAGTTCCAGGGTCAGCCAGACATTCTCTTCGCACTCCCTTCCCCTAACAAATACACACAGATGCACTCCCGCATCTCCGAACTGCCAGGATCTCTTCTGCTGTAGGTGGGGCTGGGTTTAATTTTAGGCTTGGGCTCCTCCCTCTCCTGCACTGGGCTGGTACCTGCAGCCCATCGATCTTGACTTTTTCTGAGATGAAACAACACTGTCCTTGGGAGCTCACAGGCTCAGCTGGGGAAGTTGCTCCCATTAATTGCAGTTCAAAGAAATCTCTTGAATATGATATTGTGAAGTTTGTTTTGAAAAATCATATTCCTTTTGAAAATTACCATTCATTATGCTTCACAGCCAAATTGTTTTACTTGGGAGCATAAATGCGATTTTCTACCAGCTGAAGGGACCCTCCACCATGAAGCTGAAGGGTCATTTCTTGAGCAAGACTGCCTCTCCTGAAGCTAAGCTCGTCTTGCATATTCTCTGGGGGAAATAGACAAGTCACATGTAAGTGGAGAAATACATCTTTGAAAGCAAGAGAGAACTCCCTTTTGGTTCACTTCTATGAGTATCTTTTTCTCATTTTGTTTGTCAAATGGGAAGTGATGTAACTGTCTGTATTTTTGGTGAATGTGTAATTCATCACTTCAAAATCTAAATTTTTCTTTCTGAGCTACACTACCTCATGGCCTCGATAATAAGACAATCAAATCAACTCAATGTGTCTCAAATGTGACATTCCTTTTCAAAGTCATTTTTGGCTCCTTGACGCTGTAGTGTCTTGATATATGCAATACCCTATTTATAGCTGTAAATTGTATTTGCTGGATAGACTGCAATGATTTGTATAGTGATTTGTACTGTGTGTCCTGAAAGCAACCACACAGAAATAAATTGCGTTATAAAAACCGCATCTGATGCCTCAATCAAGTCTATTCATTATTATTTTGAAATTTTCACCACCCACAGGTCAGAGCTACTGCTTTGCATTTATCAGTGGTTTTTAATCCACATGAATTCAAAATTCATAAGTTCTTAGTTATTTTCTAGATGCAACTGAATACTAATACTCATGAAAGAGCTATTTAGTTTCTGACTATTGCAGTAACATTCTGATTACAAATAAGTGGAACCATTTTTTTTTTTTTATCAGAATCCTTGCCTGGATAGACAGGGTATGGCAAAAGTAGGTATACAGTTGTGAGTACACGAAACAGTTTTTTCTGGTAATATTATTTATTAGTTATTGTATTTCCATACAAACGAATGTGTAAACCTACTTTTGCCACACCCTGTATAAGTACTGAAGTGGGCAATATTAGGGAAGGTCAGGTTTTTTTGTGGATGCAAAAGAAACACTAATGATTCCTTTCCCTCCTTTGATTTCTTTTTCCACCACCACAGGATACGAAATGAGGGTGTAACTTTGTGCATCTCCATTATGGGGGTCACCTGAAGGCTCCGACTATGTATGTATGTGCCCCCACAAGCTCAGAGTGGAAAAGTATTCATCTCTGAGTCTTCTGTGCCTAGCAATGTGTTTCACGTTCCATAGATGTTAAATAGGTGTATGTTGAATGGCTCATAAGCTGAAAGATATTAAAAGGTGGAACATGCCCACCCCCTCCTCCCCCCAAAGAAAATGAAGGTACAGTAATAATTTACCATATTTAGTTACAGACAGAAATAAATATGCAAATTAATAAAAACAAAATATATCCTAAAATGCCATGACTTCCTTTTGCATCTCCAATCATTGCCTGGAATAATTCAGAATCTCATTAGGTGTTTTGAGCTGTATTTGAGAAAAAATAATTTTGAAATGACCAATACAGCCAAGTTGTTTAAAAAAAAAAACTTACATTATTCCTTCTTTATATCCACCCACCCACTCCCTGAATATGGTCAATTATGATATTTTCTCCACCTTCTTTAGCCATGCCTCAGAGATTGCAGGCTTCATGAAGGTTAAAATGGTTACTTTCCTATTCACTGTTATATTCCCACAGTTTAGCAGAGTTAGACACATACAAATATTTGTGGGATACATGAATATCTCTAAGCATTTAGAAATTTGGGTTTCCTTAAAATCAGAAAATGGATTAGATAAATCATGTTCAGATTGAAATTTCCCATCACTCCTTTAGCCAATCACTGTTTAGGAAAATTATTAAGCAGATATCTAAATATGTAGGGGGTGAGGGGGTACACACACAGCAGTGTCCACAACCCCTGAGAGAGGTAGAAATCAAAATCTAGAACATAAAACATATTATGTAAAATATTCAGCTTTTAACAAAAAAAATACAAGGCATGCAAAAAAAATAAGATCATGGGGCCAACATAGAGGAAGAAACAATTTCTGCATATGCCTGTCAGCCAGCCATTGGACGTGGGTCAGCTGCCTCAAGAATGGGTGTGACCCTGGGCAAAGGATTACCAGGAATAATTCCTGGAGTTGGCTGACAGCTGAAAACTATCAGCTGGCAGTCTCCCAGTCACTGGGAGAAATCACCTTCTCATTCCCAAAGGGAATTTGGGGCAGATCACCACAATATCAACTATATTTTGACGGTTAAGCCAGCTTTCAAATGCATACCTTTGTGGCTTCAAGTGCATGCTTTATCCCTTACATTATTATGCCTGCTGAATGCACATGGAATACTGTTTACAACTGTTACCAGAGTTTTAGCCTCTTGAATGAAGCTTCAGAGTGCCTGAAAGAGCAAAACATATGCTCCTAGTTGGTTGTTCAAGTAAATGTTTGGTTTGACTGCAACAGTTGTGAACTAGATGTGTGAAGAGGCATGCTATAGCCTGACATCCCCCACTCCCTTTCTAGATATAGTTCAGTAATTCAGAGAACCCCCTCTGGTTTGTAGGCACAGGGAAATGTACACCAAGGCTCTGTGTAGGCAGGCAGCCCCGATGCCTTTCCTGATCCCCGGGAAGTGCTCTGCAGGAATGAGTTGGGTCTTCAGTAAACTCCCTCCAGCCCCTCTTTCCCATCCTCAAAGAGTTATTCATAATTTTTAAAGAGAATACTAATAGACATGAACTTTTGTTTTCTCCCCAAGAGGTGCCAGATAGGTGGCTTAAGATTCACTGCAGGGAAGCCAGGGTGAGTTAAGAGTGATTCGTGAACGCTTCTCCTGGCCAATGAGGAATGACCTGTAAAAGAGGAGCCAGACATATCCAAACCAGAAAATAGGGTCTGCTTGGGTTCATTTACAAGCAGAGTCTAAAACAAGAACTACAAAGTAAGCCTTTTTTTTTTTTAGAGGGAAGAGATTATCCCAAGAATCTAGAAAGTAACCTAAGGAGATTAAGAGACCAAAGAGCTTTAAAAGGAGAGTCTGTCCTCTGAACTGGTTATTGTTGTGAGCAACTTGCCTAACCCACCTCAGAACTGCCCAACAACAATGGATGCCTGGGGCATTATTCTAGTGACTCCAATTTCCCATTGTGCAACCATCTCCCCTGGGGTGATTAAGTCTCCCCTACTTCCTTAGCAAGCTCCCTTGGTTTTAAAGAAAGCATTGAATAAGAACAATGGCAAATCCAGGTTCACCAAGGTCTGCATCCATAGGAACTGTCCAGCACAGCTGCTGCTGAAATCAGACATGAGCTGAGGGAACACTGTGGAGAGTGCCAAAGGTGTCTGCTACAGCCAGTGGTTGTCTAATTAGATATCTAAATGATTGTTTGAAAGATTAGCTCTCAAAAAAGCAAGAGTAAATAATCAACTGAATTGTCAACTCTGTTCTTAGATGTCTCTGCTCTCTGATGCTCAAGGGAGCTTCCTTCTGTGCTCATATCAGAAAATATTTTAACCAATAGGAATAATTTCCCTAGGGCATTCTGCTTTTAGTTCTGGCTCAATACTCTAAGAGGCAATAGCAATTTATCCACACTGGACCTCTCATCTTATCCCCAGTAAATACCAGCTCCTACACCCACTAAAAGAAGAGGATGTCAGGAGATTATATAAGTAAATAGTATTTACAAACTTGGCTGGTTTCTCCAGACTACATGTGTTTTAAGTGATTAACCAGTGCTTACTAAAGGAGCCAGTCACCAATAAAAATGTCATTTTGGTGACCTTTCATTTCGTTTGTTAAAAATCTGTCCTGGGTATTTGGAAGGGCCTCTGGAGTTAGTCTTCACCGCTAACTTTGTTGCTTCTTTGGGTTTCTCTATGTCTTACCTTCAATTCTATGATTTCATTATATATCATGAAATGGGCTTCTGTTTCTTTCCTTTCAATCATTCAGGCAGTTGAGATATGACATTTCACTTCATTTTGATTCACTGAATATAATTCAGTAAAGGGTGGGGAGAGAGCTAAAGCAGGCGCCTTTTTCCTTGCAAACCAGTTGGCTTTTCTCCTACTGTTCTGGAAAACCCTGATAACATTCACGCTTCCAAATTTCTAGCCCCATACCTTTTTTTTTTTTTTTTTGCTATTTCACTGCATTGAACCTTAAAATGCAATTTTTAGCACCGAAAACAAGTCCGCCTTCTCTGGCTGACATCTAGAGAAGAAAAATAAATATGAGGGTAGGTTTTATTTAGGCTTCCTTCCTTATTAACTGTGAAATGTATGAGTCTAAATAAGATGGTACAGACTCTAAAACTAAAAAGCTGGCTATTCAATAAAGAACAGAATATATCATTTTTTAAAATAAGCTAGAGCTCTAACCGGTTTGGCTCAGTGAAGAGAGCATCGGCCTGCAGACTGAAGGGTCCCGGGTTTGATTCTGGTCAAGGGCATGCACCTTGGCTGTGGGCACATCCCCAGTAGGAGGTGTGCAGGAGGCAGCTGATCGATGTTTCTCTCTCATCGATGTTTCTAACTCTCTATCCCTCTCCCTTCCTCTCTGT
>NW_006295559.1:2032422-2036129 GCF_000327345.1 Myotis davidii | reverse complement strand
TACTGGATGGAAGTTAAAGAGATTAGAAGGGAGATGGAAACTCTCTATCTTACAGTCTAAAGCAATGGTTCTCAACCTGTGGGTCGCAACCCCTTTTGGGGGGGGGCGAAAGACCCTTTCACAGGGGTTGCCTAAGAGCATCGGAAAACACATATATAATTACATATTGTTTTTGTGATTAATCAGTATGCTTTCATTATGTTCAATTTGTAACAATGAAAATACATCCTGCATATCAGATACTTACATTACAATTCATAACAGTAGCAAAATTACAGTTATGAAGTAGCAATAAAAATAATTTTATGGTTGGGGTCACCACAACATGAGGAACTGTATTAAAGGGTCGCAGCATTAGGAAGGTTGAGAACCACTGGTCTAAAGTGACAGACATATTCCTACCACCTTATGGAAAAGCCTTGACCACATTACCCTGTAGATGAAAAGACTGCTTCAGGCGGATTAGGCATTAAATAGGCTTTTGTGGGTTGGCTTTGGAACCAAGCACCATCAATGAGCTTGTGAGATATAGGTTCCTTGAGCAGTGCAAACTGTTCAAATGATTGAACTACAACCAGTTCCTAGAATGGAACTTTAAGATATTAATCTCTTTTGTCGTGTCTGGGCAGCTCAGTTAGTCGGAGCATCATCTGTGCACCAAAAGGTTGCAGGTTCAATTCCCAGTCAGAGCACACACCTAGGTTGCAGGTTAAATCCCTGGTCAGGACACATTTGTGAGGTAATATCTCTGTCTTCTCCCTTCTCTCTCTCTCTCCCTCCCCCCCTTTCTCTCTCTAAAGAAAAAAAAAATCAGTAAAAGCATATCCTTGTGTGAGGATTTAAAAAGAGAGAAAAAAATGTTCATCTCTTTTATTTTCTGTTGACCTCCTACAGTTTTAATCAGCTCTCCCAAGTCAGATGGCTGCTGGTGCTCCCATTTATCTTGTTACAAGTATAACACATTAACAAAGCAATAATTATGACATGACATAGGCTCAGTAGGACAATAGTTCTTTATGATTATCATCTTGAAGATAAAAACAAAACTCTGCATTTGGGAGTGAGAGACACAATCTAGATGAATGTTTTGTAAAATAGATATATGCCTAAACAACTGTCCGACCGTTAGTTCTACCATTCGCCTGGTAGCTATGACACACAATGACCACCAGGCGGAAGATGCTCTGGCCAGTAGAGGAGGGAGCCTGATTCCTTGCAGAATTGGCAGTGGGTTAGGCTGCTGCTGGGGCACTGTTGGCCCAAATCTGCTTCACCCGCACCCTGGACCCAGAGAGGTCCCTCGGACTGGCCTGTGGGCACTGGGCCAAAACCAGCTCTCCGACATCCCCCGAGGGGTCCCAGATTGTGAGAGGGCACAGGCCAGGCCGAGGGATCCCACTGGTGCACGAATCCATGCACTGGGCCTCTAGTGTGGAACAAAAACGATTGATCCTGAAAACTCATCATCAAACTCTACTTTAAAGGTATATAACAAAGTCTTAATCTGTATACAACATACTTGCAACTTATCCTGCTGCCCTTTAAGCAAGTTTATGAATAATTATAGATTTTTAAAAATAATTTTATGGTTAGGTAGGTTGGCCTTCCTTCCTTTAGCAAAATAAAATGAGTATCTCTGTGTCAGTTACTCGTTAAGGGCCATAGTAGGATACGTGTTCTGTGTTACAACTCTTCACCTGTTCTCTAGTTGATGAAACCACAGAAAAGCATTATATGCACACTGAAGTACCATTTCAAGATTGGTAAGGACATTTCCAGCTCTGCTGTATGCTGTCATGAACAGTATAGCATTCAACTCTCAGAACAACTTTTGAGTTGGGACAGATGCAAAGAAGTTGAGGATATTGTTCAAGAGCATGTGGTAAATTCTAGAGCCTGAATTTGAATTCAGTTCTCTTGCATTGATGTCCAGTGTACTCACTGATTACAGTCATGAATAAAAGTCTGGATACTTGCCTAGTTTTAAAACTAAACCTAACCACTCTCTGAGTGCCTAACCCAGATGACTTGGCAAATTGTGGTCAATCCTGTTCTGTCGAGGGTAGCTGGTTGCCCATAACAGTGACCTCCTCAGTTATGGGTTTGGTTTAGATGAAGTCTCCCTAAAATTTGAAAATAAGAATTCGCAACCAAAATAGGTTTTTGCCTATGTGATTACATATAAAGAAATGAACAAGTACATATAATTATTTATATTTGCTCTTGATTGTATAAAAAATTCATCAGACCAAAAATATTAACTGAATGTGGTCATATTAAGTTCTACCTCCTCCCAGTTATTTTCCACTTCGTTGAGTCCCCAAACCCGATTGTAAAATGAATCAAGCGATAGCCAAGGTCAACTACAGTTCCTTGGGAAGAAAAAAGATAGTATTGGGTGTCTCAACCCGGTTATGTGAAGGTATTTGGAAGAAAGGCCTACACTTCAGGATCTAAATCAAAACAACTAATAACCTAACTTAACAAAAATGGATTCCAGGTCTATGGCAATTTTAACACTCTCCAGAGCACAGATGAAGCTTTGTAGCTAAAGCGACCCTATGGTTAACATCCAAATTGGTACACACTTGAGATGGAAGATAACCTCAAGTAATAATAATAATAATAATATGTGAAACAGGGGTAAGCCACAATAGTCCTGGGCAGATGACTTGGCAAATTGTGGTCAATCCTGTTCTGTCGAGGGTAGCTGGTTGCCCATAACAATGACCTCCTCAGTGATGGGTTTGATTTAGATGAAGTCTCCCTAAAATTTGAAAATAAGAATTCACAACCAAAATAGGCTTTTGCCTATGTGATTACATATAAAGGAATGAACAAGTACATATAATTATTTATATTTGCTCTTGATTGTATAAAAAATTCATCAGACCAAAAATATTAACTGAATGTGGTCATATTAAGTTCTACCTTCTCCCATTTATTTTCCACTTCGTTGAATCCCCAAACCCGATTGTAAAATGAATCAAGCTATAGCCAAGGTCAACTACAGTTCTTTAGGAAGGAAAAAGACAGTATTGGGTGTCTCAACCCAGTTATGTGAAGGTATTTGGAAGAAAGCCCTACTCTTCAGGATCTAAATCAAAACCACTAATAACCTAACTTAACAAAAATGGATTCCAGGTCTATGGCAATTTTAACACTCTCCAGAGCACAGATGAAGCTTTGTAGCTAAAGCGACCCCATGGTTAACATCCAAATTGGTACACACTTGAGATGGAAGATAACCTCAAGTAATAATAATAATAATAATATGTGAAACAGGGGTAAGCCACAATAGTCCTGGGCCTATCAGGATATCTGACTCTCTACCTATCACCAGCCTGGTTTGAGAGTGAGACAGTAGTTTGGAATCCATGGTCAATATATGTCTTTTCTACTGGTTGTCTAGTAAGAGGGGCCACCTGACCCACTTTGATGCATGTCATACTCTTTGCAAATAGCATTGGGTATTGTTTGGTCATTCTCATTATGGACTATTCCTACAGGTTTCTCAGTCTGTGAGACATACTTTCTTGATCATGCCATTTTGAACACATCTTCAACTTAAGCCCATGTCTGTCATGATACATGAGAGAATGTCCCCAGCAAATTGTGTTTAATTATTTGTGACTGTCTTATGCTTGGTAAGTATCTACCTATTCAGCAGATATTTACTCAGTGTCTACTATAAGCAACACATTTAC
>NW_006295559.1:2029808-2031460 GCF_000327345.1 Myotis davidii | reverse complement strand
TTCCAGAGACCAGAATGCCAAAGGAAAATAGAATTATCTATATATATAAAAGCCTAAATGACCGAACAACCGAATGATCAGTCGACTGGTCACTATGATACGCATGGACCACCAGGGGGCAGACGCTCAATGCAGGAGCTTCCCCCTGGTGGTCAGTGCGCTCCCACAGCCAACCTCCCACATCCGGCCAACCTCCCACAGTCCCTCCTCCCAGTCGGCTGGCCCTGATCAGCCCCAATCAGGACTTGGCGAGACAGCCCCGATTGGCCACGATCGCCAGCCAGGCCAAGGGACCCTACCTGTGCACAAACTCGTGCACTGGGCCTCTGGTTACATATAAGTCCCAGAAAGGAAACTGCAGCAGGCCTCACAGGGCTGACAGGAAGTTGGATGATGCAAGGGCTCAACCAGTAGATGAGGAAGGAGAGGAAGGGAACTGTGGCCCAGAGTCTTTAATGAGGTCCATAACACTAGGCAAGTGGGATTCCCTCACTCATGGGGGATTGGTTAGGTTAAAGGTAGCTGGTGGTCCCAGGAGATTGTCTGGTGGGAACTTCAAGAACTTAGTATCCGCTGTCCCATATGTTTGGTGAGCCAGAGCAGAAGTCCAGGAAGACAGGTGAAGTCAGAACATGGACCTTATCTAAGTAGAGCAGAGAAACGGGAAGTTTTGTTTGTTTAACTGAGTCCATTACACACACACAAAATAGATGCCGAGGCAGCAAAAATAATAGACGAGTATGACCCCACTCCTACTAGATTGCAAGGAATGAGAGAAGAAAGCATTTATCTAACAAAATATTAACTGTATATTATTTGGAACCCGGAAGATAAAGTTGTATAAAGTGGGCCACTTTAGAGCAGCAGTGCCTGCAGTTAAAGACCACAGCCTCAGGCAACTTTTCTAAGAAAGAAGCCCGAGTAATGATTCCTCCAACCTCGCTGTAACCCAACCTCTGAACTCCCTCTGGGGTCCCCAACTGGCTGACATAACTGGACACTCAAATGCAAAGGAGCCTGTTGATGTCTTCCATGCAGGTCAGCATCCACAGGGAAGAGAGTGTGGTGGAGACAGGCAGACAGTAGATGTGGCGATGAAGAAACAAAGGGAAGATATCTGCCCCACAGCATTAAACAGGTGTCCTAGTTACCACTGCTGCATAGCACACCACCCCAAACTTACTTCAATATCAGGACAACTCAGAGTCCAGAAATACAGACTATTCTTGGCATCCCATGGGAGATGGGCTTGGAAATTCAACCAAAGTCATGAGGACACGGCTTATCTCTACTCCAGGATGTCTGGAATATCAGTTGGGGAGGCTTTGGTGAGTGGCTTGGTGTCTGAGGGTTAGAGTAATCTGCTCACTTATCCACATGCATGGCAGCTGATTTTGGCTGTTGGCTGAGAACTTAGCTGGGGCTGTCAGCTAGAATACCTGAACATGTAGCACCTCCAGGACCTGGGCTGCTGCACAGCACAGTGGCTCAATTCCAGAGCAGATGTCATAAAAGAGAATCAAGTGGAAGCTATGTGCACATTCATTAGCCTGAGATGTCACACAGCATTACTTATTCTACAGTCACAAGTTTGCCCAGATTCAAGGGAAGAAAATAGAAATCTACTTTTTCCATGAAAATATTTGGATGGG
>NW_006295559.1:1996734-2029589 GCF_000327345.1 Myotis davidii | reverse complement strand
CATTTAACATAATTTGATTGATTGTATTTTTGGACATTACTTATTTGGTTGCACCCTATACAAATAAGCAATACATTGGCAGAAAGAGCTAAGCCATTTTTTAAAGATAGATGTGATTCTTTATAATAGTATATGTTATTTTTATGTTTATAATATTATATAGTTGAATATTAAATAAATTGGTATAATGTATTTATAAGTTATGATTCTTCCATAATTTTGATGTATTGAGTAACTCTAGAATAGTGTTACATGTCTATTCAGACATTTAACATGAAAATATTTGGATGGGAGAGAATGTGTCATCACTGGAAAATGCAATCTGCCATACCAAGTTGATAGAATTTCCTCTATTATTTTTAATATCATCATTTATATGCTTTACGTGCTTTCCAAAATAAACATTGAGTTAATGTACATTTAACATAATTTGATTGATTGTATTTTTGGACATTACTTATTTGGTTGCACCCTATACAAATAAGCAATACATTGGCAGAAAGAGCTAAGCCATTTTTTAAAGATAGATGTGATTCTTTATAATAGTATATGTTATTTTTATGTTTATAATATTATATAGTTGAATATTAAATAAATTGGTATAATGTATTTATAAGTTATGATTCTTCCATAATTTTGATGTATTGAGTAACTCTAGAATAGTGTTACATGTCTATTCAGACATTTAAAATATTAGGTACAGCCAATCATTAGTTTTATAATGTAGAGATGTATACTTGAGACATTTTATGTTACATTGGGTACTTGTTTCTAAATGGTTGTAGAAAAGCCATAACATTTTGTATTTCTCCATAAAGTCTAGAATGGAATCCATAATCATACAGAGTTAAAATCTAATTCAACTATAGGTAATTTGAGTCATATGCTGGATGTAGTCCATGTGTCTCAGAATGATTCCTCACTTGCTCCATAGTTTCATTGTGAAGAAAACAAATTCTCTCTTGGGATTGGATTAAGTACTGGTAAAGTGATGACTCAAAACATCAAAATATGGGCAAACTTAACACAGTCTACAATGTCATATTTGACATCAGTAAATGGCATTTCTCTTCTTAAGGAGAACAGCTCATGTTAAGGGCTGAAAGATGAGAAAAGCCTCAAAAAAAACTTTTGAATAAATAAATTTAGGGCTATGGTATAGAACAGGGGGCACTGTTGGCCCAAGCTCGGCGTGTCAGCATTTTGAAAAACCCTAACTTAACTCTGGTGACGTGTCACATATAGAAATTTTTTGATATTTGAAACCATAGTAAAACAAAGGTTTATATTTTTGATATTTATTTTATTTTATTTTTTTAAAATATATTTTATTGATTTTTCACAGAGAGGAAGGGAGAGAGATAGAGTTAGAAACATCGATGAGAGAGAAACATTGACCAGCTGCCTCCTGCACATCTCCTGCTGGGGATGTGCCCGCAACCCAGGTACATGCCCTTGACCGGAATCGAACCTGGGACCTTTCAGTCCGCAGGCCGACGCTCTATCCACTGAGCCAAACCGGTTTCGGCTGATATTTATTTTATATATTTAAATGCCATTTAACAAAGAAAAATCAACCCAAAAAAATGAGTTCGCGTGTCACCTCTGACACACGTGTCATAGGTTTGCCATCACTGGTATAGAATGAAAATAAGCTTGGAAAGCAAGGGACGTAATCAAATTTGATAGACAGTTTGGTTATAAAATCAGAAATATAAATGCTTTTATATATATATTTGTTGGAACTCTGCAAATAAGTAATTATTAAATGTTACCATAAAATAAAAAATAATGGACAATCTGAATAGGCCTACATCTATCAAATAAATTGAATCAATAATTAATAACCTTCAAAACAGAAAGCACCAGGTCCATATGGGTTCATTGGTGAATTCTACCAGCAGAGAAAATACTTTTTAATATATTCTACCTGGCCAGCATCATCTTAATACTAAAACTAGACAAAGACATTACAAGAAAACCACAGATCAACCACTCTCTATCATGAGCATAGATGCAAAAATCCTCGATAAAGTATTAGTAAGTTAAAAACTGCATTGTATAAAAATAAGTATATATCATGACCAAGTGAGATTTATCTCAGGTAGCAAAGGCTGGGTCAACTAAAATCAATTAATGTAATAAAAATAAATTAATGTAATCCATCACATCAACAAACTCAAGAAGAAAAATTGCATGATCAGATCAATAGATTCAGAAAAGCATTTGACAAAATTCAATACCTATTCATGATTTTTTTTTTAAGTCAGCAAAATAAGAATAGAGGGAACTCCTTCAACCTGATAAAGAGCATCTACAAAACACTAAGTGATCAGAAGAGAAAATTCTTTTTAATATATTCTACCTGGCCAGCATCATCTTAATACTAAAACTAGACAAAGACATTACAAGAAAACCACAGATCAACCACTCTCTATCATGAGCATAGATGCAAAAATCCTCGATAAAGTATTAGTAAGTTAAAAACTGCATTGTATAAAAATAAGTATATATCATGACCAAGTGAGATTTATCTCAGGTAGCAAAGGCTGGGTCAACTAAAATCAATTAATGTAATAAAAATAAATTAATGTAATCCATCACATCAACAAACTCAAGAAGAAAAATTGCATGATCAGATCAATAGATTCAGAAAAGCATTTGACAAAATTCAATACCTATTCATGATTTTTTTTTTAAGTCAGCAAAATAAGAATAGAGGGAACTCCTTCAACCTGATAAAGAGCATCTACAAAACACTAAGTGATAAAAAAAAAAAGAAGTTAATGCTTTCCTTTGAACATTAAGGAAAGGATGTCATCTCTCACTACTCCTTTTCAACATAGTACTGAAATTCCCAGCTCTTGCAATAATACAGAAAAAGGAATAAAAGGCACACAGATTGGGAAGGAAAAAATAAAACTGTCTTTGTTTGCAGATCACATGATCAGCTATTTATAAAATTTAAAAGAAGGAACAAAAATCTCCTAGAATTAACATAAGCAATTATAGCAAGGTTGCAGGATACAAGATGAATGTACAAAAGTCAACCACTTTCCTATATAGCAGCAATTGACAAGTGGAATTTGAAATGAAAAACAGTACCATTTACATCAGCATCCTCCCAAATGAAATACTTAGATATATATCTAATGAAATGTGTACAATATTTTTCTTTTATAAGGAAAACTGTTAAACTCTGATGAAAGGAATTAAAGAACAATACTTTCACAGTCATATTATGTCCTCCTTTGAACCCATGAAGGGCAACACATAAAGTATAGCTCGTTACTAGGCATTTGAAGCTCAATCCTCCATTGAGAAAAAATGTGTTTTCTGTATGTAGGTGCTACTTTACTAGAAGAAAGACCTTTGAAAGGAAAAGAACATCACCAGCAATTTTTACAAACAGCCTTCTTATGAAATGTATGAAAAAATGGCTTTAGATTCATGGGTTCATTGTCACTTCTGACTTTGAAAATGTCATTTTAGAGCAAAGGCATCTTATATGCAGATATTATATTTTAAATCCTATATAATAAAAGCCCAGAGACTGAAATGGCAGAACGACCAGAGACCAGAAAGACTTTGGCCCCTTGCCCCTGCCAGTGCTGCCCCCAAGTGGTGACCCCCACCCCAATCAGCAGTGTGGCTGGCCTGCAAACCACCTGCGGCCCCTTGCCCCAGCCATCCCCACCCCCCAGCAGGGACCCCCACCCCAATGGGGGGCATGGCCACACTGCAAACCACCTGTGGCCCCTTGCCCTGGGTGGTCCCTCCCCCCCCACAGCAGGGACTCTCACCCGGATCCAGGGCCCCCATCAGGGCAGGCTGGTGGGCCCCCACCCATGCACTGAGCCTCTATCCTATATAATAAAAGGGTAATATGAAAATTGACCCTAACAAAGGAAGGACCAGAATGACCACTCGACAAGTCACTATGAGTCGCACTGACTACCTCTTGGTCCCTTTCCCTGGCTGGCAGACTCTGATCGCCCAATGGCAAACAGGGAACCAGGGGTGGGCGGCGGGGGAGGGGGGTGGCACCATGCCAAGGCCCCCATCCCACTGGTTGCCCCACACATAGAGGGCAACCGGGGCAGGGGTGGGGCTGGTGAGCAGGCGGAATGGCCAACCTCTTGGTTCCTTCCCCTAGCCACAGGCTCCAATCACCTGATGGTGAATGGGAAACTGGGGGTGGGTGGCAGCAGGGGGGGGGGGGTTGACTGTTGGCAGCCGGGGAAGATGGCCCTAATCACAGGCCAGGCCTAGGGACCATACCTGTGCATGAATTTCGTGCACCAGGCCTCTAGTATTTGTATAAAATCCAATGACACACTTAAGTAGCTTTAAAGAAATGTAGAAGGACAGACAGCATCACCCATTTGATTGATGGTAAAAAAGAATCCTAATTTGGAATGTGGCTTCCTGAGCCACACATTGTTCTCATTTCAACTGGTACATTGAATAGCCCTTATTGTCACTAGAAAATTGCATCCCTTTTAAATGACTAGAGAATGAGCTTGAGTTTTTTTTCAATCTGGATTCAGGAAGCTGCTAATGTATTCTCTTCAACTCAGAAAATATATTTTTCTGGGGCCTAAACAGTCAGGCTATCCTCTTAATAGCTATAATTTTATAAAGGTATTTTCCTTGAGCTAACTTTTCTTGACTGTGACTCCACACAATTAGAGGTAAATCAAGCCACCTCTCACCCTCACCCTCCCATAATTAAATGCAACAAGGAGCAATCACCTCTGCTCTCTTCCTCCCAAGTGGAACCTCTGTCTGGGGGCATAACTATCGGATTGCCACCTCCCTACCTGGGCACTGCCCCTGTGGGTTGTTCTGACCCATCTAGTCTGGTCTGCATGTGAAAGGCAACCCTATACTTTAAGAACAGCTTTATGGCTATTTTATCTTTATTTTTAACTAGAGGCCCATTGCACTAATGCACCAGGGGGGTCCCTTGGCCTGGCCTGTACCCTCTTGCAATCTGGGACCACTCGGGGGGATGTCAGACTGCCAGTTTCGGCCTGGTCCCTGCAGGGCCAGGCTGAGGGACTCCACTGGTGCATGAATCCGTGCACCGGGCCTCTAGTATGCATATAAGATCTTTGGTTAATCTCTTCCCGCCCTTCCCACTTCCCTCTGAAATTCATCAGACTGTTCCATGTTTCCATGCCTGTGCGTTGAGCATCTGCCCCCTGGTGGTCAGTGTGTATCATTGCTACCGGTCGAATGGTCACATAGGCTTTTATATATATATAGATTAGAAAAAACATTTAGCTTTTACAAAACCTCTGATTAGTCCCCTTCTGCTATACTGGTCCTGTGCCAATGACAATGGGCTTAAACAAAGGATCCATGTGCATATCACACTATACTTTACCAAGCACTCTCACATATTATTTACCAGCCAGGGACACATTATTTCCGTGTGTGTTTGCAGAGTGCTAGGGGGAGAGGGGAA
Source organism: Myotis davidii (assembly GCF_000327345.1). Classification (NCBI taxonomy): domain Eukaryota; kingdom Metazoa; phylum Chordata; class Mammalia; order Chiroptera; family Vespertilionidae; genus Myotis; species Myotis davidii. Next base: position 2,024,116 of record NW_006295559.1, on the reverse strand, counting down.
GAGGGGGAGAGGTTATAAGGTCTATCTCAAGATTACACAGGGAACAAATGGCAGAGCAAGCACAGGAGACTAGGTCCCCACACTCTCCTTTCTGGTTCTGGACTTGGGTAAGCATTAGAATCACCTGGGCATTTGTTAAAACAGATCTCTGAGCTCCAAGACCAGACTTTCTGAATCAACAGGGCAAACTGCATTTCAAACAGTTTCCTAGATGATGCTGATGTGTCCTGGACAGGGACCACACCTGGACAACCACTGTGCTAAACTTGCCACATTCACATGTCTGTGTTATCTGCATGCCCCTCACTCCAAACCTAGACACAGTCCATAAAGTGAAAACAAATATGTCATTAAAAGGAGAGGGGAAGAGAATCAAAATCTCGTTAGGCCTGCTACCTCCCTGGCCCTGACTCCTCACTCCGGAGTCCAGAGTTTACCATCACTACTGTTGCACCACAATGCCCTGAGATTTAAGTGGTCACAGCCAGAGGTCGTGGGGAGAGGAGAGTGGATGGGCTTTGTGTTGACAAATGCATTTCCAGGATAGGATCATTGTGGTCTTTTCTGTCGATTTCATCACATGCTGTTCTCTCAACAGGCTTTCAGCATCTGGCCTCCACAGGAAACTCCAGATTGATTCCAAGAGTGAGGTAAGTCTTTATTTTTAGAAAATATCCACCATTGCTGAATGTATTTGGTTTTGCTTCAGATTTGAACATAGTTTCATTTTTAAAAGGCACTGGGGCCAAAGGAAAAATAAATAGTCGTGTTTGTTATAGGAAAGTACTGTCTTATTTTAAGAAGTCAGGGAAGTTAGCCAGCTACAATTTTAAACATTTTCAAAGCGAAAAATACTATGAGTTTAGGGAGTCACTTGGATTTAAATGCTAAGATAGCTTAATAATAATGAGCATTTACTATGTGTCAGACACAGTTTTGATCTATATCTACATAAATTAATTTCAGTTACATTTTCAGCATTTTTTAAGTAGTATAAATATCTCTATTTTAGAGATGAGGAAACCAAGGCCAGAAGAGACTAAGTGACCTCCCTAAGAACACATAGATGGTATAGATGATTAAAAGGTGGCATTTGAATGCATTCACAGTTTGGATTCTGTATTTGGGCTCTGAATCACTGTCTCTTCACTGTAGGACCCAACTTTCTGGCATGAATGCATAGGAAAGGGAGAAATAGAAATAAGGAAACTGTGCCCAGGTTTGATGCAATGCCAGGACTAGACTGGCAAAAGGCAATAACTTTCCATCATGAAGGCATTGACTTGCGGTTGTGAGTCCAAGACAGGTAATCTCAAACCTTGGATGACCCTGGATACTCTTCGCTTGTCTAGATAAACTGCCTTGACAACAACAAATTAGTGAGTAGTAATGGGAAAATAACACCAGTGAATTGCATGACTCAGACATAGAGATAATTGAGGAAGGAAACAGCTCTGTTTTGTCTGATAGGTCTTCGTTTAGTATGTCTGTCTGATGTCACTCATTTCTCCTTTGAAAGAAAAAATAATTAAGATGACTAGTCTTTTGTCACATAATGAGTCCCTTTGTGACAATAACTAACATCCAGCAGAATGAAATACACCCCCATAGTTTTTTGGTTAATCTATCCAAGTGATTCGCTCCTTATTTTTATTTTCTCTTTTAATTGCTTAGAAAATTAAAGTTGGGAAAAGGAGAGGGAAGCGCAGAGGATGCCACTATAGAGTGTTACTTTCTCCACCTTCACATGGTTACTGGGTGGCCAAAACCCAATACTGAGACGAAGTCACATTAGCCCAAACTGTGGGCTCTTTGCTGGTCAAACTTATTTCAAAGACCCAACTTTCAAACTTTTTTTTAGAAGTTTTGGACTTCTTAGGTTAGCATTGGGGAAACAAACAACTTTAACATACCAATTTCAATTTACAATAATGGTTATATGTTACCCAGTTTATTTTTATAATAATTCATGAGCTAATTCCAGTGGTTTTTTGTGGGGAGCCAGCATGGCCATGGCATACTCAGCCCCAGGGCGCCTGCTGTGCCATGCCAGCTCCACCTGGTTCAGTGACCCTGAGTGGGGGCGATGAAAGGTTTAGAAAAGACAGACATGAGAATGAAAGCTGGGTCTCGGTGGGATGCTGCCCCTCTGATGGACAGCACCAGCGCCCACAAGCCGTGTCTTTATTTTATAGCAGATGCCACAAGACAAAGTAAGGGCATGATCTAACTGCACACCCTCTGCCAGCCTGGTTGCCCCTAATTGCCCCCCCTGCCAGCCTGGTCGCCCAGTGTCCTCGTTGGTTTCAATCCTTACTCAACTATATGCACCTGAACTATATCACTCAGGCACATGGGGCCACGTGTTTGGACTATAGGTTCAAGCTTACAGCTATAGCTGTTGGCTAGTTGTGCTGGGAAGGCTCTGCCCTCCAGCTGGGACTTGCACGTGGTAACGAGAGGACTATGCCCTCTCCTCAGTCCAAGGCTTGAACCTGTCCAAAACACTGTAGCAGCGCCCCATAGTTTTTATCATCCTCATTTTCCAAATGCAGAACCTCATGCCTGGATAAATTCACATTGAAAAGCTTCTATTTAGTAAGTGACAAAGTTTAGACTTGAACCCCAGCATAACAACTGTTAGGCACATTCTTACACTCCATTATGCTCTGCTTCGGGCTCTCGCCCCTCCCTGGACACTCAGGTACATTCTTGGGCTCTATTATGCTCTACTGGGGGTTCTTGCCCCTCCAGGCAACTTTCTGTTATTCTCATTGTAGGTTTCATGATTAACAACAGCCTTCTGCTTCCAGTCAACTGCCTCAACCAGTTTCCAGTGACCGTGTACACCTGGCTCCCACCTGCACCTGCTCCCACCGGTTACTGACTGACCTTTACAGGAGACATAAACATCCCACTTCCCCTCCTCTGCCCTGATGATGCCGTTTTGGCCTCAGCCCTTCTGCTAGCAGATGTAACAATCCTATATAATAAAGAGGTAATATGCAAGTTGATCCTCACACTCTCACAAGATGGCTGCCTATGACCAGGCCGGCAGGGGGGTTAGTGAGGGACGACCAAATGACTGAACAAGCAGGCTGTGTGGGGTGACCAGGCTGGTGGGGGCAGCGGGATCCCGTTATAGGCCCCATCCTGGATGGGGCCTATACCAGCAGTCAGACATCCCCTGAGAGGTCCCAGATTGGAGAGGGTGTAGGCTGGGTTGAGTGTGCCCCCCCGCCCCCGACCATGCATGAATTTCATGCACTGAGCCTCTAGTAAATTTATAATTCTTTACCCATTTTGGCCTCATGCATTCCTTCTCTGGTGACCCTCACACAAACTCTAAAATTTTGGTACCTTTTATTTTTTTACTCTAATGTAATACTTGAATGTATAAAACAGCCTTATTGTATTCTTTTCATTGCAATTGAAGATATTCTCACATATATTTTTTAAAGGAACAATGTGTTTTTCTCCAACCAAGCTAAGAGCAATATTTGAAGAATGCAAGAATACAAATCAAAGTTCTGTTTTCAAATTGGGAGAAAAATATCAATAAAGAATTTTTAAATTATGAAGAGCCCTTCAAAATTATTTATAAAGTAGTTCTCAGATGTTCTGAAATATTAATTTGTTGACAGGGGCTAATTTTCCATTTTAAAAATGAATGTAAAGTGACAGTTTAAAAAAATGAAGAAAACCCTTGTAAATGGCTGATGCACTTTATCAAGTGAACATCCAGGGAAAACCAAAGACTCGGTGGTTAAGGCATAGATGCAGATATGGCTAATTTCTTGAAAAAGATGGAGAAGTGATACCTCTCAAAATACATAATAGTATGAACAAAAATATAAGAATAAAAACTGAAATGTAACAACAGTGGCAAATAAATAACAAAATTTATCAATTACAAAAAGTTGTGATCTACAAATTAAATGTAAGTTTCTGGTTTGACTTGGTGTAGTTCTAAGCCTTATATGGCTTTCCACCAATAATGTAGAAAGAACATGAGTGAAATAAATCCCAAGAATTCCTTCTAAGTAACAAAATAAACTGATGAATGAAGTGGATCCAGAGACATGGAAGCATGGAACAGAGTGTGGATTCTCAGAGGGAAGGTGGGGGAGGGTGAGTGGGCGGTAATCAACCAAGGACCTTGTTTGCATATATGCATGGCCCATGGACACAGACAATGGGGTGGTGAGGGCCTGGGGGAGGGGTCAATGGGGTAAAAGGGGACATATGTAATATTTTCAACAATAAACAATTATTTTTTTTAAATCCCAAGAATTCTTTCTACCAATTAGGATAGAAATCAATTCAGCATATGAGTAAGTGCAGGTTAAGGAAGGGTAATGACAAGTCTCTAAAGCAGGGGTGGGCAAACTTTTTGACTCGAGGGCCACAATGGGTTCTTAAACTGGACCGGAGGGCCGGAACAAAAGCATGGATGGAGTGTTTGTGTGAACTAATATAAATTCAAAGGAAACATCATTACATAAAAGGGTACGGTCTTTTCTTTTTTTTTTTTTTTTTTTAGTTTTATTCATTTCAAATGGGCCGGCGAGGGCTGTAGTTTGCCCACGGCTGCTCTCAAGTGTATAAGTTCCTGACTTCTGCTATAGAATCTCAGCACAGCCAACAAAAATAGTCAGAAATCACTATATCCCTGGTCTCTATGTTGAATGGAGAAAATGGTCCAAACACCAATCGTATCTCACCAAAGAAACAGCATTGCTGTCTGTTCAGAGTGAATCCAAACATAAGATATTTAACACAATACAAAAGAAAGAGCAATGTTGCCTACTTCCTTAGGAAAATACAAACTACTTAGGGTAAATGAAATAGAATATCTGACAAATATTCCCACAATATTATGAGAAACCTGAGAGGATGTGGTGTGGCAAATGTCAGAAAGAGAGAGATAGAGAGAGACAGAGAAGGAGGGAGGGAGGAGAAGGGAAGAAAAAAAAAGGAAGGAAGGAAAAAAGCCTCTAAAAGGCAGATAAATAATTCAGTCTGGAAGTTCAGGAAGTAAATTAAAAGACTGAAAAATTACCCTTGAAATGCTTTACATTATAGCAGAACTTAAAAGGAACAAAAATTAAGTAAAACAAGCATTTAGATATTAAAGCATGAACAAATGTAAAATTTAAAAGTTATTATCAACCTAAAAATAGAGATTAAAACATCATTAGGGAATTAATAAGTTAGCAATAGCAAATAGTAATGATAATAATAGTTAACATTTATATAGCAGTGACATGCCAGGTACTGTTCTAAATAATACACACATACATATTTGCACACACACACACACACACACGGAACCCTAAAAATGACACCATGTTACACCTAACCTCACACCATAAACAAAAATTAATTTGACGGAATAAGAGACTTAAATGTGAAAGATAAATCAACAAAGCTTCTGAAGAAAAACCTTGCTGAAAAATCTTCATAACGTAGTAGGCAAAGATTTCTATACCAAAAGCCCTAACCAGAAAGGATTGATAAAGTAGACTTTATGAAAGTTAAGATTTTCTTGTTACATGTGCTCTTCTGAAAACCTATAAATTGTTTTTTATTTCTAATTGATTTGCTGTAAATACACTGAAGAAACTTACACTGTAAATGAACCCTAAGGGTATGACAGCAACAGCAGCTATTCCTTTGTAGTATGAATAAGCCATATTCTATTGTATCTGTTTTCTTTTTTTATTATACTTCTGAACTGAGGATATTTCTCCATTGATTTTTAGAGAGAGTGGAAGAGAGAGGGAAAGACAGAAATATGGATATGAGAGAAACACATTGATTGGTTGCCTCCCGCACATTCCCTGACCAGGCCCAGGCCTAGGTTCATATCCTTGACCGGAATCAAACCTGGGACCCTTCAGTCCGCAGGCCAATGCTCTATCCACTGAGCCAAACGGGTTAGGGTTGTATCTGTTTTCTAATTAAATTTAATAACAATATACAATTGACATGTTCAGATAATCTTTAAAACAGCACAGAGATATAAAAATAGTTACTCTCATTCAATCTCTTTCACACTTGCATCCTCTTGAGGCAATCTGTGGTTAAGAGCCAAATATTTACCTTTTCCCATTCTTTTTCAAACTCAAACATACAAGAGTTTGTAAATCTACCAGGAATGTTTGTTTTCTAATACTGCATGCATGTCTCCAAACTTTTTTCCCCCCTCTGAACAATACATCATAAATCACCCTGGAGGTCAGCATATACAGACATAATTCTCTGTTGAGCAAAAGCTCCCATTCTCCAGCTGCTGGGAATTTCTGCTGCTGACAGCTCACACCTGCGCTCCGAGCCCCTTGGTGCTGCCTTGACAACAGAAAACAGCCTCACCCAAGGTAATGACCCCTCCTCGGCTGCCTGCAGCCAATGATTGACTGACATGGGAACACAGAGGCCAAGTCTTTGGTTGCCACTGGCTTTAACTCTGAAGGGCTATGTCAGCTCCAGAGCACCCTCTTAGAATAAGTTGAAGCCTCAGTGGAAAGTTACTGTGTTTCTGCCCAACGTTGCCTTCACCTACCTCCTAGCTTGAGTAATTCCTGAGATCTCTGAGCAAAAACGTTTTTCAAGCAAATCAACATCTCAGACTCAGTTTCAACCCAAACTCAGACAACTGCCCATGTGAAGGAGATGGGGTAGATAATGGGGACAGAGAGAAATAAATAAAACAGTAGAGAGACACTGTGTAGAACAATGATTTTAGTGCACCAAGAACTTGATTTTCTGAGAGATTTGAAGATGGCGGCATAGGTAAACGCCTGTCCTCACCGCCTACCACAATCACATCAAAATTACAACTAAAATACAGAACAACCATCATCCAGAACCTCTGGAAAGCTGACTGAATGGAAGTCCTGTAACTAGAGAAGTAAAGAAGAAAGCACACTGAGACTGGGAGGAGGTGTAGAGGCGCAGAATGGGCTTTTCGGGCACCCACGTGTGCGCCGCTTTTCTAATGGGGGCAGGGGGGGGGGATCCTCTCTGCTAAGGCCTCCTGTGAGGAGCAAGGGGTCCCAGCCCCACACCAGACCCCTCCCCCCCCGCCCCAGCCCAGGGCCCCAGAGCTGGGAAAAGAAGTCGCTATGGGCAGTAAGAACTACAGGCTGTAAAAACCAGTGCAAATTGGGGCTCAGTGACACAGAAGCTCCTGGGACCCAGCTGTTCCTCTTAAAAAGCCGGCACCAAACTGAGCTTACAAGGTCCTGCTTCCTCTGAGCTCCAGCACCAGGGCGAGGCTCTGGGGGACACAGACACATACCAGGAGGAACTGGACTGTCTGGCACCGGGGCAGGAACTCCGGGCACAGCCCGGGCGCCAGCCTGCCTTGCTTCATAGCTGGGCCTCATCTGGGCACTTCCATTTAGAGCTGCTAAGGCTGTCATACCTATCCAGGCTAAACATGTCTCAAGGCACAGTGGGTCCTCAGCGATGGACTCAAGAGGAGAGAGGATAAACGAGACAATGAAAGAGCCTAAATTAGCTTAATGTTGCTCAAGGGCCAGCTTCCAAGGAGGGTAGCTATGGATGTAAGTTACATCATTTGACACAGCAGAATATATTTAACTCTCATTATCACTCACCAAGAAGCTAGGCCTCCATTTAATGAAGGGGTGTCTCAAGAAGTCATCCCCAAGGAGTGAATGAGTGACCACATTTTGGGAAATGATGGAAAGTAACTGCATTTTTTGTAAGTGTTTGTATTGAAGCAGGAACATAGAACAGGAGTCCTAAATCCCAGGTTGAAGAAGAGGAAACATATCAGAGACAGAGAATTGCACCATGCTTGAAAACATGATCTGAGAGTCAGTGACACTGGTTTTTAACATTGGCCACGTTAGTGAGCTAGTGATTTGTAACAATGAACTACAGTCCCGGTGGGGTGAGACTACCTCAAACTTTGGGTTGTTTGGGGCATCCCTGCTGAGCTCCGTTCCATCATTTTGTGTCAGCAGGTCAGCTGCGATTGGTTGGCTCAGTTCTAGAAAAAAAATAGAAAATCTTATTGAAAGACATTAGAAAGATTCTTAATAATGGAGAATCATACCGTGTTCACAGATAGGAAGGCACAATATTGTGAAGATGACCCCTTTTCTCAAATTGATCTGTTAACGTAAAAAAACCATTGAAACCTGTAAAGAATTTTTGTGAGTTTATTTGAGCCAAACTGTTGACATATGCCGGGAAGCAGAAAACCTCAGCGAATTGAGATAGTGCTCCGGAGAATGGCGGGGTTACATTTGTATTCATACATTTCAATCAAAGGAGGAACATAGGTGCATTACATGAGATTCATTGGTGACAGACTAAGGAGGGGGGATAAAGCAAAGCAGGGAAACCCCTGGGATTGGATAAAAAGTAAAATGATGGACACATACTTAGGTGGGTGCAGGAACAATTAACATGATGATGAAGGAATCTGTGGTATCTGTCCTGGTGCCCAGCACATTTGGTTGTGCCCCAGGGACTCCAGATACAGGGAAGTCACAAGTTACCCAGACATTTCAAGGGTATGTTATCATAGATGCAAAAAGACAGATAGGCTCAGTTAAGGTAAAGGTTGACCTTGTCAGTGAAGATACTGGCCTAGGACATAACTGCCCACCATAACTGCTTTTAGTTCAAGTTTAATTTCAGACCATCGTTTGTGGTGACTTTAGGTCTCCGAGTTTGCAAGACTGCCATGCAGGCCTCCCCTGAGCTTCTCAGGTCAGCATGTGGCCCTTTTCGTCCACAGATCTATAGTTCAATACAATTCTAATAAAATTTCCAATAGTATTTTTATTGACCTTAGCACCTCACTGCCTCTCCACCCACTGCCTTTTAACTCTCTGCCTGGCAAGAGTAGGCCCCCCAAATCATACCTTTTCATGAAGCCTCCCCCAGACCCATAAACCTACTCACAAAGCACAATAAAATTGCCCTGAATTGCTCTGTCCTCTGTGATTTTAGAGCACTTTGGACATCTGTACAACTCTCCATTAGAGCACATATCACATTTTCTAAAACGACAGCTTTCCACCCACATCTATTTTAACTTAACTTATATCAGCTGCAATCAAAGGTGAAAGAGGAGTCTTTTTTTTTTTCTGACAGTGTTGGCCCAGTAAGTCATGCATGTTAAAGTGAGTCACTGGAGAAAGGCAGCATGAATGACACAGTCCTGAAATTTTTAGAGACATCTCTTCCTCTAGTCTCGAGCCTCAGGAGGAACACAAACCAATAAAATAGTTATTAAGAAAAGAAAGAAGTTGATGAGCTGGAGAAGATTAAAAAGCAGATCGGTGAGCAGTATGAACACGGAACCATTGCCCTCTTGCCGAGCTTAGACTACTTTGCTGTGTCTTAATTAACAAGTCTTTTGCCGTTGCCGGTTCAGAAGGCTTCAGCCAGCAGTGCTTCTCATAGACCGGGTTGCATATCTTCACCCTTTAAAGGAACCATGTGGTTATAAGCTTCTGAACCAGATACGGCTGTTTGAGATACACTTGTAAACAGAATCACATTATCTCAGTGGACTGATTCCTTAATGAAAACTAGATAATTTGGGAGGCGGGGGGTACTGCAGATTTCTGTTTTAGCATGCTAAGTATAATCAGAATCTTACTGCTGTAGCAAATGAAATAATATTAAAAAGTAAATCCTATGGATGCAAATTCTGGGAGAATTCAGCTCACTTTCCATTCTACATTTACAAACCATAGCTGGATATTTGGAACCATATCAGAGAGCTCTGCAAATCAATTAATTCCTGCTTTTGTTTTTGCATCGAGATCAGCTCCATGACACAATTTTCAGACACTTGGGCTTTTAGGTGGTGGCCAACTAGACAGATTTTCCTTGCAGACACTGTTTTTCAAAAATTGAGCAAATTTTTTTTTCATGGGTCTTCTGGTATTTTCAAGAAATTTTAATGCCTTCTAATCACTGACACCCACTACTTTGAAGTCTATTGATAATAAAAGAGAGTAAGCAGTCCTAATTGACAATGACACTAATGGAAAGAAACTCTAAGGTATTTCTAAAATATGTATGATCTATCACATGATTTAGTTATGCTATGTATACTGTACCAAACAATAGAAATAAACACTTCTCATTGCTTTTGTTCATTTTTTCTACATATAATTGTTATTAAATATTTTGTAAATAGATAACAAAAGAACATTTTCCCATTATGCTGTTTTAAAATTAATAATAAAAATTATGCATGTCTATGTTAGATAATTAGGAGATAAAAACCTGTAATAAAAAGCCACAGTCACACATAATTCAACCATTAAAGAAAGCCTATTATTAATATTTTTGTGAAGAATTTTCATGTCATTTATCTATGTATGAGCTTATTTATTTTTACAATTTTAAATCATAATGCACTATGCTGTTTTATCGTGCTTTGTTTAGTCAATATGTCTTGAGCATTTATTTATATTTTCCATTTTCAAAATTTTAACACATGGCCTTATTTCTGTCTCATGTTTTATAATTTGTTCCATAACATGATTTAAAATGACTTTAAAATTATCCAAAAATGATTTGATTTAAAAGCAATTCTATAGAGAAGCTCTAGCCCAGCACTATGCAAGAGAAAATATAAGCCACATATATAACTTAAAAAGTTCTAGTAACCATATTAAGAAAAATAAAAATCTGGTATGTAACCCACACACACACAGCACATCTTCTGACGTCCCACATATCAAGTACCCAATAGCCACCCATGGTGAGATAGCAGCTGCTATCTTGGGTAGTCTGACATTTTTTACTTGACTACACTAGATATCAAACTAACAAAATAGTCAAACTAATTCATAAAGATATGTGATTTCTTTTATATGGCTCTGTTTAGCAATTTCCTTCTTTTCTCCTATCATATTTTCCCCTAGGATTCTAAGAGAAGTTTCACATGTGTATCCCCTATGATCTGGAGATGATAGCTTCTTAAAGACCCAACCCCGCCCTAGCCAGTTTGGCTTAGGGAAAAGAGTGTGGACCTGTGGACTGAAGGGTCCTGGCTTTGATTCCAGTCAAGGGCAGGAGGCTATTAATCCATGTGTCTCTCTCACATTTATGTTTCTCTCTCTGTCTCTCCCTCCATTCCACTCTCTCTAAAAATCAATGGAAAAATATCCTCAGGTGAGGATGAACAAAACAAAAAATAAAAGACCCTCCCCCTCTGACTCTTCCTGATCTTTCAACCCTCACTCGCATCCCCGGTAAATAGCCCAGTGTTCTAGAATGGTGGTCCTGAATGCCTGCTTCTACCACTTTATGCCCTTGTTGTAAAGAAGTTCCTCGGTCTCAGGCCTCATGATTTCTTTAAGGTCTGGCTTCTTGGGGATAGTTTCTGGTTAGTACATTCATTTGCCCCCTGACTACACTGGGCAGCTGTGCAGTCTGTCCTCTTCGCAGTCTTCACACTGGGGCCTGAGAATCACCCAGTTCCCAAGGGGTACATGGGCATGTAGATATTTTAAGAGAGTTCATTTCTAAATCCTCAGCTTCCATATATATTCTCATGTAAAATGAACCTGCTTTTATATTTCACAAGTTCTCCTTTCTCGCCTCCCTTTTTACAAACAACTCTCAGCATACCTTTTACTCATGCCTGGTGTCACTCCGCTGCTGGAAAATCCCCTGGTGTACATGACAAATAATCATTTCTAAATGTAGGTGCAGGTGCCAAGAAGGTATTACTAAGGTAGCAGTCCCTCTTTCAGGCCAGTTGCTTTCTAATGCTCTGATCTCCATGGCTCATCTAAGTGGCTTATCAGCTGATAAATTATTAAAAATAACTTTGACAGTAGATCAGTATGTGATTTTTGTTATGCTACCTGGAATAGCTGACAGAATTCAAGGGCTATTATTAGTAACATGAATCTTTTCATTTCTATCTATTTATTTATGCAAATACATTTTCTCAGTACTTACATCAGAAAAAAAAATAAAATAGGAGTAAAACTGATGTAAACTCTATGTTTACAAAAAAAGTATAATTCACCTTGTATACATGAAGAAAATCCCCATCCATCTCCTTAAGAAATATAATAAAGTTTTACTTTTTATGTTTATTATTTATTATGTTTATTGTTTATTATTTGTGTCCATTTTATTAGCTATGCATTAATAATAGCTATAAAATAACTCAATATAGAGCCTTATTATAATAAGAAGTAAAATATTTAAATTTAAATTTATATGCACCATTTTGTTTCATAAAATTTTTATAGAGTAATCAATTCTAGCCTTTCACATATAAAAAATATATTTTCAAGATAATATCCTATGAAGAAAGTATAATAGAAATATGAATTTCATATAAAAAGAGAATATCTAAATATTTCAACTCTTAAAGAAATTTATATATATTTTAAGAAGAACAGTGATATTATTATTAGACTAGAGGCCTGGTGCATGAAATGCATGCACTCAGAGGGGTCCCTCAGCCCATCCTCTGGCCTCTCACAGGCCGGGAGCCCTAGGGGGATGTCCGACTGAAGCAGAGGTGGGAGAGGCTCCCACCACTGCTGATGCACTTGCCAGCCATGAGCCCGGTGGGAGTGCACTGACCACCAGGGGGCAGCTCCTGCATTGAGCATCTGCCCCCTGGTTGTCAGTGAGAGTCACAGTGACCAGTTGTTACAAGGTTCAGTCAATTTGCATATTAGCCTTTTATTATATAGGATTTGTTAGAATTAAAAAAGAGGCATCAAAATTTCATTATACTAGAAATTGCTTCCTTTGTACTTATTTAGAGGTATGATGAAATTTCTTTAATCCAGTAAAAATGTGCAATAGGACACAATTTTTAAAAATGAGATAGTACACAAAAACATTGAAGAATCCCTAAAATTAGCTCAACTCACCTGCAACTGGTCCTCGGGAAGACCTCGTTGCCAAGACCTTTAAACTTTCTGCAACTCAGTCTCCAATTGGGATAATACTCTAATATTAATAATATGGAGTAACGGAGTAATATGATTTATTTGATAATGTTGTAAGAATAAAATGCGATAACTTGCCCGGCCAGTGTGGGTTAGTGGTTGAGCATTGAATCAGGAAGTCATGGTTCAATTCCTGTCAGGGCACAAGCCTGTTTTTCGGGCTCAATCCCCAGTAGGGGATGTACAGGAGGCAGCCGATCAATGATTCTCTCTCATCATTGATGTTTCTACCTCTCTCTCTCCCTTCCTCTCACTAAAATCAACACAAACATATTTTTTAACATGAGATAACTTAATGGAAAAGCATTTTGTAAACTATGAAATATTGAGATGTTTGTTATTAATAATTTTTTTTTCTTCTGTGAATTCCTTTACCCAAAAATATATCTTGAGCATCTACTCTGTAAAAGGAATTCTTTTGGATTTTTCATATACAATGATGAAATAAAAAGGGGAGGTCCATGTATTTATAAATTTTACATTACAATAGGATTGGCAGAATACACACATAAGCAAAATCAAGATCATTGTAGTCATAAGTATTAGGAAGGAAATAATACCAGTTATTTCAACTCTCACTGAATTTCCATTTCATAGATTTTGAAAGAAAAGTACAGTGCTTTCATTACACATAGAGCATCTTTTTCTCGATGTTCTAGCACAACCAAGGACCTCACAATAGTTTACAGCCAGCCCTTCTGACATTGTCCCCTACAGGCTCCACTTTGTACTCTGTGTTCCAGCCACTGTGACCTCTGTACTGACCATTGACCAATCCAGACATGCTCTCTCCTTACAGTGTTTGTATGTTTGGACTGGCTTTATCCTTTCTCTAAACTTTTCCAATATGCGCGTGGATAGTTCCTCCAACCCCTTACATTCTATTCCTTACATTCAATCTTCTCAATAAAGCCTACCCTGACCATCCTAGCTAAAACCATACACTGTTTCCCCTGTCCTCCAACCCCACATTACCAACCTCCTTTGCTCTATTCTCTCCCACCTCCCCTCCATAGGACATCACATTCTAACAAACTATATTATTTATTATTTCTGTGTGCACCTTCTAGCATGGAAGCGCCACAAAGGCCTCTGCAACTTTGACTCAATAGTACAGTCCAATCACTAACCAACAGTTACATTTCGGTGCAGTGCTCTCCCAGAGGGTGCTAATTGTTTCACTAGTATTATTGCTATCTCATTTACTAGTATTATTGCTAAACACCACATTAGATAGATTCCATTGTTGTTTCTATTGCTACATAACAAGCCACTCCAAAACTATGTGAGTTGACGCACAACACTTCATCATCTGTCACTGCTCGGTGGGTCAGGAATTCGGACATGTCTCAGCTAGAAGGTTCTTCGGAAGAAGACTCCACTCAGATCTGGGGCCTCAGTGACCCTCCTTGTGGCCTCTCTGTATCTACACGATTCTTCCTTCATCGAATAGCCTTGTCTGAGTGTCTTTATAGCATGGCATCTGGCTTTCCTGAAAGGGAGCTCCCAGGCTTCTTAAGGTTTATTACTGGAACTGGTACAGACTCATTTCCTCGGCAATCTACTGGCAAACGGAGATCACACGCCTGGCTTACATTCAAGGGCATGGGAAATTGAATCCACCCCTAATGGATGAAGCAGCATGGGCATATGAAAAGAAAAGGCAGTGCTGGCAGCCCACTTTGGAGACTGTCTGCTGCCATTGTTCTCCTATTTCAGATGAGGAACTCGGAGAGCTTAGGTTGACACATTAATAGATGGCAGAAATGGTGGTCAATCTAGGTTTCGCTGATCCCAGAGTCTACCTCCTGGAGCACTCTGCTCTCACAGCCTCCGGAAAGTGGCTTCCACTCTGGCAGACGGGAGGTCTGGACCTTCTGAGACAGATTCTTAGAAGGCTGGAAAGCAGGCAGGCCCCTGGGGAGGCAAGCGTAAGGGTTCCAGGATCCCGTCCTTGCTTCAAGCAGAAGGGCTCAACCGCAAATCATTTTACCCATCGAGCTTTCCACTGAATTTGATTCGAAGAAGGGATTCCACAGATGTAGAGTGCAAAGTGTCCAAAACAAGTAACTGAAGCAAAAATGAGTTTCTGTTTCTGTGAGTTAAAATCTCTAACATAGTTCCAAACTGTTCTTACTTTGTTTATAAAAATAAATTTTAAAGAGATAACAGTTTACCACTTCATAGGTATTTGATGCATATGTCAAGGGTGATTTTTATACAGTGACGTAAAAATAGTAGTTTTTGTGGGAAGGCTCCTTTTGTGCTCTTTTGAAATGTTATAGCATGTGAAGTATCTAATTTCAAGCTGATAAAGCAACTTACATTTCTGCTGAGTTCTTCACAGGGATATAATTTGGGGAGTGATTTTCCACACAGTTGATGAACATGTTACATTACAATTTTGTGCAAACGTGGCACAATATTATTGTAAATTCTAATAGCTCTGTTTTTTTCATAATACTGTATTCAATGGGGATGGAGAGAAGGCAAAATGGTGAACAGTCACCCTCCCATGCTTCATCCAGAGGAATGCTCTTTCTTTTTCTTTTTTACATTAGATTTCTGTACAAAATTTTATTTGAAGAAAGCCATCCACAGCAATAAAGTAATAATACAGTTTTAAAACCATCTCAATCAATGTCCTCTAAGAAAAACAGTTTAACTACAAAGTTTATGGTTTTCTAGTCACGAAGTAATTCATTTTCCAAAATCTATATCAAATATAAGGGAGCTGATAATTTTATGAGCATTTTTGGCTATGGTGATATTGATTGGAGATAGACAATATAAGAAAGCATGAAAAATTTCCCTTCATCTGCTACTGAGGAGCTGGTATAAATATTTTGTCCTGGAATCTTTATTTTTTCAAGATCTCTTGAAGGTAGGTAAGATGCTCACAGTTTATCTAGAAATATTTTTAACTTTCCAGAAAACTGCTCTAGATGACAAATGCATAGACTTTCCATTCAAGAGATCAGCGGATGAAAAGAATAACTGGCCTACTGCTAACCGAGCACTACCAGAGAACAGAAATGTCCCAATCTTTTCAGTAACCACAGCTCACATTTAATTCAAAATCCATTCCACTTTCTTGATTAGTTTTACTTTGTTTGCATCCAAAACCTTTCAGTATGTGATTTTTAATGAGCACTCTGTTCTCAGAACAATTCACTTTGGTTTCTGAAGTAGCAACCTGAGAAGCCAGGATCCCTCTAATTCCCCCTGGATGAGAAAAGAGCACTGTGGATAAATTCCACATAGTGAGTGCTGACATCATCGGGTCCTGTCAAGTCACTAAAGAAAATAGTAAGTTGCTCTACATTGGCTTTGACACTGGCAGTTAGTGGATACACAGTGGATCTAGAAAACATAGAGCATTTCATAGAACCAAAAGAGATCATTTTCCATAGCCCAGGATGCTCTCTTCAACTCTTAGAACAAACAGATAGACACCAGAGTTCTAGCAGAGAGAAAGTTCCATTTCAAGACAAATTAGATACAGAACTAACATCAAGATACACAGTTTAGAACCTATGTGTGCTCCGGGTTCACAAACTTGACAATGGTTGCTAAACTAAAAAATGTATGGAGCCCATGATAAAAGTAACAAAGTCAATTAGCAGGCCATTATCACAATTCAGATTAAAAATGCAAAGGAGATGAACTAAGCTAGTATAAATAGGATAGAGAGGAAAGGATGGATAGTGTGGTGAAGGCTGGGGGAAGGGGTAAGGGGGGAAGTGGGGGTCACGTGGAAAAAGGGGACATCTATAATACGTTCAACAAGACAAATTTTAAGAGATAAGCTGGTGCAGGGCGATCAATGATCCTGGTTTGTGCAGGACTGAGAAATTTCCCCAAATGTAGGAATTTTAGTTTTAAAAGCAGAATATTCCTCTGCAAACTGCAAACTGCCTAGTTTTCATGAGATTGAAGGGATTCCCAAAATACAGGGCTTCTACTGCTAAAACTGGGAACATCCTGAGCAAACAAGGATAAATTGGTCACCTTACCCAACTGTCCTTTTTCTTACAGTGGCCCAGCCTTAGCGTCACTGTAGAAGCTCTTCCTTCCACCCATGATGTTGAAACGATGCCCCTTGAACACTCAATTACATCTGGAAAGCCTCAGACAATCCTGTTCTAAATGTTACTGGAACATCTTGAGATGAGCCAGAGAGGAAAAGGCATATTATGTGGATGAACAATAATAAGTACTTTCCTGAATACAATCAATGCGATTAAGTACTGTTTATCTTCTGAATATAAAATATGCTATACATTATTTTTAAAATAAAGTAACCCCTTCAAGAGATCTCATTCTTAGGAGAAAGATAGAAAATAGAGATGATTTTAGCTACTTCCCCCAAAATTTCTTCCACGTGTATTTAAATAAGCTTTTAACAGCAATTAAAATTGTTAGATGTTCCCGTCTTGTTGCCTTTGGCAGTGAAGAATGAGTAAGCATACAAAACGCTATCTAGGGAAGTGTTTGTTGAAATTTGAACTTAATATAAAGGCGCTGCAGTGTGAGCTTGTTGTTTGATAAAAATACTCTTCATTTCCAAAAGTCATCTAAGGCCCCACTTCTGTACCATCCTGTACAGAAATTGCATATGGAGCCACAGCGCCTGCCACTGGACTCATGCATTCATTCACTCACTCATTCCTCATGGGGGCAATCACAATCTCTATGGTACTTGAATTAGTGTTGTGAATGGTTTTTATTTCTAATCATTTTTTCCACTAAGCACAGCTATGATATTGATTTTTAACAACAACAACAACAAAAAATGGAAAGCCATTGAGGCTGAGCCTCATTCCAATGTATGTGAGCAATGCTTTTTATGCCTTGTTTCTTCAGATCTAACCTCCTAGCCCCCATAAAAGATTGTGACTACTTCATGAAATTATCAGCAAAAAGAAAGAAATGAAAAATTACTACAAATTATATTCTTTAAGACGCTGATAATTCTGTTCGTGGAAAACAACCTCTTCGTAATTTTTGCCTTACAATGTGAAAATGTTGACCTTTTTCTTTTTTTGGAAAACAATAAAAACCACAAGTGAGAAAATTTAAAATTCTGATGATTTCATTATTTCAGAAACTGCATATTTTTGTCCTTTCCTTTTAATTAAAAATTAAATATTGTACTGTCTTAATATTAAAGAGGAATTTTATGTGTGTCTCTCAGAAAAAAAAAGTAAAGTCAGGCAGCATACAGGATTTAAGTAATTGTGTTATAAAATGATTAATTAATGGGCATGTAACAGTTACTGAGATTTTAATTCTTGTTCTTATTATAAACCTACATAATAGGTTTTATTGAAATTTCCATCTATTTTCTATCATATTACCAATTCAAAATGAAGTTATTCTTTTTTTAATATATTTTTATTGATTTCAGAGAGGAAGGGAGAGGGAGAGAGAAACAGAAACATCAATGATGAGAGAGAATCATCCATCCGCTGTCTCCTGCACGCCACCTACTGGGGCTCAAGCCCACAACCAGGGCCTGTGCCCTGGCCAGGAATCGAACCGGTGACCTCCTGGTTCATAGGTCGATGCTCAACCCCTGAGCCACACCAGCCAGGCTGAAGTTATTCTTGAATGTAACCTGAAATTATTCCTTTCAGATATTTCTTAGAATTTAAAATATTCTCAAAGTACTGTACTTTCTCAATTCCTGTGATACCTACTATAGCATATCTGGATCTTCATACTTCCTGAGTCAGAGCCTGCTATGTCCTCTGCCTCTACACACAGTTTCAATAACTATATAGTATTCTTAATATATGTCCTACATTTCCTAGGTAACAAATACATATTGTGTACTAAATGCTAGGGAACCCCAAAAATAAGATAGAAAGTCAAGCCTGAACCACAAGTCATGCAATAATTACACACAGCTTTAACTTACACTGCAGGTGTTTTACAACTCACTCGATATGATTACATTCTCTACTTCAACTTCACTTTTTGAATTCTGCTCACCTCAGGACCACCTGAATGCATATTCCAGGGAGAATAGCCTGAAGTAGCAGCCACAACTTTGAAATTTAAAAAAAAAACATCAAATCCCTTTATTACAAGGAAACACATAGCAGAACTTGAATATGAAAATGAAGTTTCTGGAAGATGTGTCTTGTTTACCCCTAGGCTTTAGAAATAACTTTACCACATACCATGCACCATCAGCGGCACACATACTGTAGCTTGGGAAACTTTAAAGGTGATCTACAAAAGATAAGTGGCCATAAATATTTTATCAGAAGAGTTTGAACTCCGAAGATAAAAAGGAAGTTAGTTTTCCATGGCCACATTAGGCTTCGAGCATCAAAAGTTCACCACCTTGATAGTTTGAAAAATATGGATCCAGGAAAGAGCAGAGATACAAAGAAAAAGTCACCAGGGTACTCTGCTGAGACTATTTAGATTTAAATGCCCTCTCTTGAGTTGACTGTTTGACCTTGGAAAAGTCATAGCCTTTAGTAGGTGCCATTCTCCCTCTGCAAGAATAATGGCATGGTCTCTCTGGTCTTCTCTAGCTTTGCCAGCCTATGATGAAAAATGTACTGAATTTCTTGTCACTGTACTGCACTCCACTTTGAATTAATGAACACAAAAGAATGGCAATAGTTCCTACCTGCCAAGCTCACCAACAGAAGTCGTTTTAGCAATGTAATTGTAAAATACAGTTTGATTGCCTGCAATTTTTAGGCTTCTACAAAAGGAAAAAAACTAGACTTTATTGAGCTACTATAATGTGCCAGTCATTTCATATTCCACAGTAATTTGTATTTAAAAAAATGACTTAACACTGTTTAGGGCCAAAGTTGGAATCACATAAGAAAAAAAATCACATTTCAAAACTGGAGAGCAGTAAAAGAAAAAAAGAGTCTTGAGAGTTGAAGTGATGGCCAAGATGGGAAAGAATGAATATTAGAATTATTTTAGAGAAGAGGAATTTTGAGCTGAATCTGTGAGAAGATGATAACTAAGTAATAGAAAGAAGGAAGGGAAAGTAGATGATGAGTTGGGGAAGGAACAAAAATGCAGTTGACGTTTCTCTACGGTTCAAGACTTTTGAATGGAGTTAGTAGAATAAGAAGATGGCAACATGAAGACCATAGGTAAGTTCTTCAAATCAATGCACATTGTGTAAATGACCTACTATGCACAGGAGACATACATCTTTATTGCAAACCTACAAAGAGCAAAAGTTCAAGCTAGATACCATGAAAAATACCAAGCATCTAAACTGCAAACCTGGCCCCCAAGAACTCTCTAAGTGGAAGAGCCAAAGCATTCAAACATTGAAAGGTAATAAAACTAAATTTTACAGAAGTCAAGACGTTAAAAAAAGACATGTCTTGGTATTTCATGAAACGTTACCAAATAAAGAAATTAGCTAGTGCTACTACAATTCAGGAAAGAAAGAGTCCACGGAACTAGCACCATGGGGTAAAAAAAGAAATGAACAGTATGATGTCTGAACACCAGGAACTTATAATGTTTAAATGTCTACTTCATCAACAGTTGGAACTGCTCATCCTCCCTTCCCCCTTTTCACCCTTTTATTTCTGTTTTCCGTTAGCTGAGTGATGACGGCATTGCCATTTACATCAGCACTGAGCATCTATTCTAATCTTCTGCTAAAACATTGGGTTTAAATACATACAAACGAGCAGCAGGGGACTTGAAAAAGGCTAACTTTATACATATATTTTTTTCTTGTGTGAAAGTCTAAAAACAGAAACCAGGATAGAATCTAGGAAAGAGAGGAGGGTGTAAAAGTCCTTCCTTTCATCTTGAATGCACTGGACTGTTCTGTGAACTGTCTTCATCTGTATGTAAGCAAAGTTTTCCTTTCAAGTTCTTAGGGGCAGCAAGGATTGTAAGCTGGGGTTCAATTTTCAAGTGTAACAAGATGACTCCCAAGCTTATTTTGAAATTTTCAACCTGAACATGAATCGAATTCTATAAAAGCTGGAAGGGACCTTGGCGATCTGAAACTGCTCGTCCTTCTTTCTCTATGTGAATCCCAGAGATATTAAATGATTTGTTCAAAGTCTCAAATGTAGTTGAAAATGAGCTTGGAATAAAACTTGAGTTCTTAATGCTCAATATTTTTCTATTTAAATAACACCAACTGACAGTTTCTTCTTAGAATTTAGTATGAAGAAAGGTTTTGATCTCACTCCCCAGGCCATTTTTTAGCCTCTAATATGATCAGAGCTTAATTTAGTGCTCAACTAAGCCATATTCCTTGCACAATAAATTGCCCCTTCCTTTATATAATTTCTAATCTTTCCTGCCTTTTCTTCCAGTGTAAAGTAATACATATTCATTGTGAAAAATCTGGAAAACATGTCAGACTACAAAGAAACAAAAAGTTCTACAATCCCACCACTCATATTACTTTGTTTGAACTACTTGTCTGTATATGGCTTTATTGCTAACTGCCTTTACAGATTTTAAGTAGGAAAAGGTTACTTTATGAATAAGTTAATTTCATTAAGGAAAAATGACATCACCTCACTTTTTAGACATACTGACCAATCTGTTAATATGTACAGTCCATTTAGCTTAGCAAGCATCCAGCAAATGGAGAGAGACCTCTTGTTAAAAACATGCATCCCATGGGGAGATTGAAGCCCTAGAGCAGGGAAGGGCCATGGGAGCTTACCTTGGACTCACAGTGAGTGGTTATAGACTTAAGAAATATTCTGTAACTTAAAAATTTTGTGATTTAAGAAATGTAAGTGATACATCATGAGAGTTAAGTTGAGCTTAGACTATAAATACATTATTATAATGTATCCATTCAATGATTTAAACAGAATTTTGGATAGCATACCACTTCTCCCCTCACTTTTTGCATTTAAATAATCAGTTCAGCAATATTGAATAGACACTTCTCCAAAGAGGATATATAGATGGCCAATAGACATATGAAAAGATGCTCAACATCACAAATAATCAGAGAAATGCAAATATAAAACCACAATGAGATATCACCTCACACCTGTCAGAATGGCTATCATCAATAAATCAATAAACAACAAGTGTTGGTGAGAAAAGGGGACCCTCATCCACTGTTGGTGGGGATGCAGGTTGGTGCAGCCACTGTGGAAAGCAGTATAGAGTTACTTCAAAAAATTAAAAATGGAATTGCCTTATGACCTACCAATTGCATTTCTGAGAATATATCTGGAAAAAAAACACACCTTGAAACACTAATTCAAAAGAATATATGCACCCCTGTGTTCATTGCAGGGTTATTTATAATACCCAAGATTTGAAAGTACTTCAAGTGCCCATCAGCAGATCAGTGAATAAAAAAAAATCTATGGTACATTGACACAATGAAATACTACTCAGTCACAAAAAAAGAAGGAAATCTTATAATTTTCGATAGCATGAATGGACCTGGCAAGTATTATGCTAAGTGAAATAAGCCAGCAGAGAAAGACAAATATTATATGATTTCACTTATTTGTGAAACCTAATGAACAAAATAAACTAACAAACAAAATAGAAGCAGACTTGTAGAGACAAAGAACAGACTGATAGCCATTAGACGGGGGAGGGGTTGGGGGGCTGGCTTAAAAAGGTGAAGGGATTAAGCAAAGAAAAACAGCACCTCATAGACACAGAGAACAGTATGGTGATTACCAGAGGGAAAAGGGCTGGGGGCAGGTAGAAGAGGCTAAAGGCGGGGCTAAATGGTGATGGAAGGAGACATGACTTGGGGTGGTAAACACACAACACAATATACAGATGATGTATTATAGAACTGTACACCTGAAACCTATATAATTTTATTAACCAATGTCATCTCAATAAATTCAATTTAAAAATAATAAACAGCTCTAGCTGATTTGGCTAAGTGGATAGAAGGGTCCTGGGTTCGATTCCAGTCAAGGGCACATGCCTGGGTTGTGGGCTCGATCCCCAGTAGGGGTCATGCAGGAGGCAGCCAATCAATGATTCTCTCTCATTATTGATGTTTCTATCTCTCTCTCCTTCTCCTTTCCTCTCTGAAATCAATTTAAATAATATATATTTTTTAAAAATAATAAACACACACATGTTCTGTTAGATTATATTTTTCCCATCTAGGAATTTCCATCAATCTAAACCCATGAAAATGTAAAAGTAAGAAATAGCATTGTTGTCCTGGCTGGGGAGCTCAGTTGGCTAGAGCATTGTCCTGTACACCAAATGGTTCTGGGTTCAATTCCCGGTAAGGGCAAATGCCTAGGTTGCGGGGTTCGATTCCCATCAGGGCATTTATGGAAGGCAGCTGATTGATGTTTCTCACATCAGTGTTTCTCTCTCTCAAATCAGTAAAAATATATCCTTGGGTGAGGATTTAGAAAAAAAAGAAATAGCATTGTTTTAATAAACCAACTGAGACATTGTGTTTTTATTAAAGTACTAGAGGCCCGATGCATGAAATTCGTGCAAAAGTAGGTCTTCACAGCCCTGGCTGCCTCGGCCCTCCCAGCCCTGCCCCCTGCCCACTGGTCATTCCAGAAGGTCGTTCCGGAAGGTTGTTCTGCCGTCCAGTCTAATTAGCATATTAGGTCTTTATTATATAGGAAAATCTAGATTATCCTGGCTTTGACTATAATTCTGGTGGTTTCCTAGAGTATCTCAGTTTCTACAAACTTTGAGAGTATATTGGGAACGAAAGGCAGTAATCATACCACTAGAATCAAGTTTGGGTGGACATCCGAACTGGACAATTCTAAAGCATTAGTAAGAAAAGTTAATGAACTCGAGGCATTTATATTAAAAACAAAAAGCTCAGGAGCCATAGGTTTTGACAGGTTATTATTAATACACGAATGTATCCTGAGTTAATAAGACTACCCAATATAATAGTCAACAACATTTACTGTGTATAAAGAACTTTTGAATTAGGTGTTTTAGAATACAAAATAAAAATGAGGAATATGTTATTATAATAATATCTTCCATGCCACACATTACAAGTTTTAAACATTATACACAAATATTTTGTTCTAGTCAGTGAAGTAGATAGGGAAAGTATTATCTCCATTTCACAGGTGAAGAAATGGAAACTCACAAAAATTAAATGACTTGTCCAAGGTCACCTCAAAATCACAAAGGGAATAAATGGTAGAGACAAAACTAGAATACCACACCTCTGAGTAGATGCTCTTTTTTTCCAATCAGCCTATAAATTAAAAGAGTTCTCTTAAGGAATAAAAGTCTTGTTTTCAGAAAATGTTTAAGAATATTTTCAGCCCAAGTTGGCTTGGCTCAGTGGATAGAGTGTCGGCCTGCGACCCAAAGGGTTTGATTCTGGGCAAGGGCATGTACCTCGGTTGCAGGCCCATCTCTGACCTGGGCCCTGATCGGGAGGCAACCAATTGATGTGTTTCTCTCACATCAATATTTCTCTCTGTCTTTCCCACTCTCTTCCACTCTCTCTGAAAAGCAATGGAAAAATACCCTCGGGTCAGAATTAAAATTTAAAATAAAAGAATATTTTCAGATCCTACAGTCAAATACATGAACATCAGCAAATCCTTTGTCTGTGCCCCTTGTATGCTATAATTAGAAAATGGACGCAAAGAGGTTCGAAAACCATCCAACACGCCTGGGAGCTCCTAAAGCTCTTTTCAATCTCACCTAGACTGAAAAGACAGCATGGAGTGTTGGGAAGATGTTAGTTTGAAATCTCAGGAGCTTCAGGTGAAATCTTATACTGGCTCCTGTACTTGAAGGCAAGGAGAGACCCAGGAAAGGCCTAGCACCCCAGATTAGTGAGTGGTCATTTTTAAAACAGGGGGAACTTACAGGAAACTTGTCTTGAGGGGTCCCATGACGAGTAGATCTCGGAACTTGCCGTCAGAATCTTAAAAGTTTCTATAGAGGCCTTAAGGGGGTTCAGTGTTGTATACCAGCCAGGCCCAGAGACTCTCGACTACACATTGTTCTCTCAGGGAGTGTTCTTGAAAAGGGCGCCAGCTTGGGAACAGTGGGCAGGGTGTATATTACATGCCCAAGCCCTGGGGGCAGCTCTGGAGTCAACAGGCGGTCATGGCCGCTCGGTGACCTACCCCCAACAGGAGAGAATCAACTTGAAACAATAACAATTGCCATTAAAACCTGGCTTTTGTTCTCACGTGAGTTTAATGTATATTTCCTTATTTGTCTTACATTTTCCCTAGAGTTATCGACTTGAGCCCAGATAAACCCCAAGTTCTTATGGAAATACGTAGACTAGGTAAAAAGGGATTTTTTTCTCATTGTATTTTGGGATACTTTTGTAAGGTAACTTCCTTTGAAACTTGAAATACTAACAAATGGATGCGGAGATTTTAACCCATGGATTTATGTTTCCTTCCATTGCATCTGGGCTCTGTGCCTGCTTCAGTTGTGGCAGTTTTTTTTTTTTAAATATATATATTTTATTGATTTTTTACAGAGAGGAAGGGAGAGAGATAGAAAGTTAGAAACATCGATGAGAGAGAAACATCGATCAGCTGCCTCCTGCGCATCTCCCACTGGGGATGTGCCCGCCACCCAGTTACATGCCCTTGACCGGAATCAAACCTGGGACCCTGCAGTCCGCAGGCCGACGCTCTATCCACTGAGCCAAACCGGTTTCGGCCAGTTGTGGCAGTTTTGAAACTAAACCTTACGAAGCTGGTAGCTGCTAATCCCTCTCTTGGGACACTCAGTCTTAAAACCCCACCATGCTGTAAGGAAATCCAGGTGTCTATGGAGAGAGTCACATGAAGAAGAACTGAAACCCCAAAGCCACTGCACTGGCTGAGCTCCTAGCTGATAGCCAGCACCAATGGCCCCCTGTCGGTGAGCCACCTTGGAAGTGACTCAGAAGTGAGCACCATTGAGCCCTGTCCAACTGCCAGATCTATTGGGGGTGTGAGGGGGGGGGGAGGAGAAAAGAAAAAAAAAAGCAAAACAAAACAACTATTGTTTTAAACAAGGTTTAAACAAGGTTTTAGGGTGGTTTGTTACACAGTAAACCAGTGAAATTTGCCTAGGTTTGTTTTTGTAGCATTCTATAGCACAATCACAGGGTGTACCTTGGTCCGAATTTAGGGATTTTTGTATCTTTTAGCCTATAGAGTCAAAGAAATGATGTCCTGCTCTGTGAAGATGAATCTCTTCAAAAGGGCCTTGGGTTTACTCTATTGTGTGTTAATCCTGCATTCTTATGGTGTGGTCTTATTGAGGTGGTAGAGAAAGTTCACATCTCGGTAGGATAGAATGGGTCTTCAGTAAAAGGAGTTGCAGTTCTTTTTGTCAATCATTGGGGACATTTCCTTTAAGGAAAAAGAATGTGATTTTTGTGACATAATTTCTCATTGCATCTCTTTTTTGTGCTTCTTTGTTTTCAAGGTGCCAGAGGACTTAATATGCTTACACTCTTATCAAGATCATGTTTTCATCTCCAAGTTTGGCCTCCCCCATGCCACAAACACTTAGGAGGAGCAATGGATCCTTGTTTAGTGCTTAGAGAGGGCCTGGACCCCAAGACCACACAGGTGATGACAGTCTTCATTAAGAAAGACTCTTGGGTGATGAAAACATAAAAATGTGGTGAGATCTACCTCCGACAGGCCGATAGGATCCAGTCTCTCTGGATTGAACATGAATTTAGGGTAGGAATCTTGTCATGCCTAGTCCAGTCCCTGACCCCCAGTAGATGCTGGAAACGAGACGAAGTGAGTGATAAATATTGGGATCCCTTTGCAGTAAAATCTAAGCTTTCTTTGCGATTGTCATTCTTAAGTCTCTCTTGCTGCTTGTTTCTTGCAAGTGATTTCATGCATTTGGCAACATTGATCAAGTTCACCAGGAAACCGTTTTTACACGCACACACAGCCCTAAAGTGAAAATTTATAAACCTGAACCGTGGTTGTCACTTAATATAGTTTATGACGAACTCCAAGTCACTTCAAGGGAGGCATTTTTCTGGCTTCATGGGTGTTTTCGTGAGCAAATTTCATAAGAGAGACTAAAAAATAAATATGCATCTTTGAATAAGTTCAGCATTTGCAGTAAATTGAACAGAGCTGAATAATGGTAGCAGCAACAATTAAACCATGCTTTTTATTAATCTCACAGAAACACAATCATTGAAATAACTGACAGCAGCAGTCTGGGTGTTCTGGGACCTGCACCGCCCAAACAGAAGCAGGGACTCCCTGGTCTTTCTCTCCCGGCTCCTGCCCTAGAGGGAGCCAACAGAAGCACCCGCATTTGGCTCGGCGCGCCACGTGGGGGACACCACCCGAGCGAGCCCAGTTTCCGCAAAGCTCAGCGGGCTGGGGACTGCAGGGTTCGCGGGAGGAGGGCCCCGAGAGCAGAGCCCAGCGCAGAGT
>NW_006295559.1:1987543-1996695 GCF_000327345.1 Myotis davidii | reverse complement strand
GAATCCCCTCTCCAGCCAGGCGCGCCCCCGCCCCGCTAGAGGCGCAGCGCAGCCGGATCCGCCAGAATTTCAACACAAAGGGAATCCTCGGCCGCAGGAAGTGCATCACTAGGCAGGGGGACGGAGGCGGGGAGAGGGGGTGCTTCCCTCCCTCCCTACGCCCCTGCCCTCCCCGAGCCCTGGGCAGCGGTGACGGAGCCCTCAGGGTTCCCCTTGGCCGCAGGAGCCGGGAGAATTCAAACAAGGAACCCCCTCCCAAAAATAAAATTAAAATAAAATAAAATAATAAAATAAAATAAAAACATAAGTGGGGGACCTGCGCTCTCGCCTCCAGCCACGCCCGAGCGCCAGGGCGGCGGGGACCCGAGCTGCCTGTCGCCGGGGTTCACACACCTGTTCGCTTCCCCCTCCTTTTCTTCCGGGCGCCCCAGCACCTGGGCCCACGTTTGTTTTTCTGCCCCTAAGCTCTCGACTTTCTCCCTCTCCTTCCCTTCCACGGTCTCTGTCGGATCCCCGCGCCGGGTTTGGGCTTGGTTCTCCCGGGCAGGACGTGGGTAGAGAGGGAGTCCCCGCGTGAGAAGAGGGACTGGGACGGGGACGAGGACGCACCACTTTCGCTTTCCAAGACACTTGTGGTTCCAGGGACTCGGCCGGGCTTCCTACCTGGAGGTGCCGGCCTGGGTGGGGGAGCCCCGCCGTGGGGCGAGGGAAGAGGGGGCCGGCTAGGCTAGTTTGTGTGAAAGCTGTTTTCATCGGGCAGCCTCGCCGTTTTCACTGGCGCTGTCATTTGCAAATCAGGAAAAACAGCAAACTTTTCAAGAAATGTTTTGTTCACATGTCACCGGAGAGAGGGAAGCCACCCATTGTCTGCGTGAACAGCTACTATTATCATTTTCGGTTTGAGTTTAGAATGGCTTGGGGAGACCGATGGCCATTTGGGGCGAGGGGCTGAAACACCCCCTTTTTTGAGCCCAGGAAGGAGAGGTGGAAACCACCCCCCTCATCCCTCCCGCAACCCCGGCGCTTTGGACCCGTTCCCGGGTGGAAAGACCTGGGTGATTGGAGAGGGGGCCGCGCAATGAACTCCAGGCCGCCTCGCGCGGCCGCGGGCACCGGCAGGTGCGCCAGGAGGGGGCCACCTCCCCGGGGGCGCCGGGCCTCCCGGGCTGGGCTGGAGACCACTGGGTGGCCTCCCCCTCTCAAGTTCTAGGCGGAGGCCGGGTACCTGTCCGGACCTATCTCCTCCCCTTTCTCCAACACCACACCCACGGGACTCGGATCTCTGCGAGAGAGGGAGCGGGAGCGGGAGCGAACAAAGGGGTCTTTGTTCCCTGGCTCCTGGGGGGTGGGAGATGCGCTCGCTGGCATTTCCTGGCGCCCCTTAGAGTCGGGGAGGCTCAGCGCCACCGAGCGAGCCTGCCCTGGGCCCGGCCCCGCCGCCACGCCAGGCCCCCCTCCCCGCCATCCTCTCGCTCCCCTGCTCCCTTCTTGGCACTTTCCTCTCGAACAACCCTCCTGGACAAACTTTGATGGAGAATTTCACACCACGCTGGGAAAATGCCGGTTATGAAAGGATTACTGGCGCCCCAGAACACCTTCCTGGACACCATCGCCACCCGCTTTGACGGAACACGTAAGTCCTGCACTTCGGCGAGTTGCACGGTTATTTGTTGATAATGATTGTGTGTGTGTGTGTGTGTGTGTGTGTGTGTGTAGAAATTACTTTCGCTCCCACCTTCTTTTTGTGCCACAGCGGAGTGAATTTCCTTCTGTTCCACGGTGTCTTTTGTGCGGAGAAATTTTTATTTCCTCCCATGGTTTGGTGCAGCGTGAACACTTTGGTGTAGTTGGTCCCCTTGATTTCTTGGGGTTCAAAAGAGCCCAAAGACTGATCCCTCGTTCCCGGTGGGACCTGTCTTTTGGGTACCTCTTTCAGGAATTGGTTTGTATTAAGTTTATGAGGCGAGAGTGGGAATTGTCCATAGTGGTGAATCTGCCACCGTATCCCACAATCTCAAGTCCTCCTCGATTAGAGGGAGAGTTTGGGATGTTCTTCATCCATGGAGCTTCCTTCTGTGAGGGCTTTCGGATGGCATGGTTTCCCATCGGAGTTTAACCGCAGACTAGAATCAGGAATTGCCAAGTGTAAGCTTTCTGTGGAATTCTAAGCATTGTGAGTCTGTCAGAATCTTGATTCCTGATTTAAACTAGAAGAGTGCACCTTTGGGCCCTGAAGTTATCCTAACACTCAAGAAGAAATTGTTGGGGAAGGAGGAGCTAGGCATTAGAAAAGCTGATCTTACCAAAAAGAAAGTTTCGACATTTTTTAGGGCAACTGTTATTGGACGTTGGGTTGTTTAAGTGACAGTTGTGTGTGTGTGTGTGTGTGTGTGTGTGTGTGTGTGTGTGTGTGTTGTGGTTGTTGTTTTAAAGAGAGAGTGTGTGTGGATGCTTGGAGCAAGTGTTCTATTTCAGGACCACGGTCAGGTCCTGACTCCTTCCTAGTCTTTTCTCTAGCTCCCTGCTTGAGCCCTTTGGTCTTTCCAGTAAAGCTTTCTCCCAGTAATTAGAAGTCTGTAGTCACTTCTCCAACAAATGTTCTCAGTTGGTTTCACTATGAATATCCATTCACACTTTCCTCCTAGCGTATGTTGCTTCTGTGCTATCTTTCTTTTTCCTTACTATTACAGCAGACTCACAGAAACTCGTTTATTTAAAAGGCTTTTTTCAGTGGTTCAGGTATCAGTGTGTGTGTGTGTGTCTTTACTATGAGGCTATGTTTCTTGGAGCTGGTATGGAGAGCTCATTTAATGTTATTTCCACTACAGTGTTCTAGATACACACTCTAATGATGCTGGGAAGTAGCTCCTGGACTTTTGAACTTTGGGAATACTTGGAAAACTTTACATAAGGGAGAGATGAAGCATTTACTTGATTTTGTTCAATTTTTGTTTTTCACATCCAGTCTACTCATGGTAGTTGGGGTGGATATTCTTCCAGTGTTATCTTTAGTTGTAGCCATTCTCTCCCTTTTTATATTCTAGATGTGTCAGACAGCGTAAGAAAAGTACAATGCCATGATAGATCTGTCTTCCTTAAATAATAATCTGATAACAATTCGTAATAAAATTTCAAGTCCCTGCTACTGCCATTACCTCCACCACCTGGCCATCACACAAATTTATCACTGCAGACCTTAATCTCGCATGATTGGGGGGCGGGGGTGCCATATTTATTACCTTAGGAAGTAATCAGTTTTATGTGGATGTTTGGTCTTGAAGTTGCAAATTTAATCCCCTCCCCCAAAGCCTTCTGACATTGATCACAATGTATCTCTATTGAAAATGAAGAAATTGGTAAAAAGTAGTTGCTTATATCATTGTCATTTAAAATTGCGTGGAATGCCTTGTGCAGTGAATCATCCCAGCATAGCCCTGGGAATCACCTCAGGGTTCTACTTAGATATCAGTTGTTAATGAGGGGCTTTGGGTCCTCAGTGTGAGGATGCCTCTGTCACTATAATATTTGACAAGCAGAGAGCATGTAGAGAGAGATGGGTATACTAGTGATTAGGCATTTTTCTATTTTAACTGCACATTAATGTTAATAAAATGGGTTAGAAATTTTAAATCCTTATTTGGGAAGACCATCATCATATATCAGCTTTTAGAATAATTTTTAAAAAATTAAAACTGTTGGAGTGCATGCTTGGTCTGTGATCCACAGCCGTCTGGGGAATTCCTGGAGGGAACCACTTTGTATATCAATCTGAAAATCAGTGAAGCACATTTCAAAGTGATGAGTAACACAGATGTTTTGTTTATAACATTTGCTGGATATTCCTTGTCCCAACAAACCTCACTCAATAAAAGAAGATTGTACTTTCACGTTTGTTTTTTGTATGAATTGCAGGATGTCTTGAATAATCTGAAACTTAATACTTTAAGCAAATTTTCATCCAGAAATTTCACTGTGTCTAGAATCATGAGCATACGGTTTCCCTGGCTAAATATTCAGTTTATCTTGTTATGCTATCTTTTCTGTGTTGACACAATTTTATTTAAGTAAAATAACTATCCTGGAAACTCTTTTCCTATCATTATCCTTCTTTCTCTTGATTTTTTATAGTGGTCATTTATTTTCTTGTGCAAGATAAAGCTGTTAGCAAGTTTTAATGTTGTTGAATTGTTACCCCCTCAAATAAAACCTATCCTAGAGAATGGATAATGTTATTATGCTAAAAATGCAATGTGCTTACTTGTTAAAATTTTTCCGCATTATTTCTTAGGTACATTTTATTGTCATGTTAGTTTCTTATTTTATTTTGGACAATTCTGATAAAAAGCAAGACAGCAAACAATAACCCTGAAAAATCACTTTGCTAACTTAACCATGATGTTTGTAGTATTATTGTTAGCCATACTGATTTAATATTTTGATAGAAAATAAAAAGCAAAACAGCATCTAACATTTCTCCCCAGGGGAAAAAAAACAAGTATATGACAAGAAAAGCCTACAACATTATCTTACTAATGTATCAGTTGGTGTATAATCACAGGGCAACATAAAAAAAAGTTAATAATACACTTTATCACCTAGTGACATTTGCTTTATGTAATAGGATATTTTTTACTTTTAATATTTAAGAAGTGAGCTCTTTGTCAGGATTGAAAGACAATTGTGGACCATTAATTAAAATTGTTTTTCTCATATACAATATAATTTTTAAAAAATTATTAGAAAATATGAATCCCTTTATATAAAACTACCCTAAAATATATTTATTCTTAAAATATCTTCTCACTTGTGTTTAATTCAAGTGCAAAGAGACTTAGAAAAACTAAGACCTTGGAAATATTGAATATGTATACCCCATTTTAGGGGGGAAATAACCCCAATTAATTTATTTAACTCACTGCATGTAGCCATATTTCTCATTTGAAATACTCTAAAACACACACACATACACACACACACACACACAATCTTAACATTATCACCTACATATAGTTCACTCCTCTATAGTTCCTTTTTTAAAAACACATTTAAAGTATTTTAAAAAAATATATATTTTCTTAGTAGACTTTCACTTTAAGTACATGAGTGTTAATCTGGACAAATGGAAAGTATAATAAAGGACAAATACATATTTTATAAAATAGTTTTTAGCACAAATATTTGCCAGAGTACCATTTGGAGAAAAACACATTTTTGAGAATATAATACTTTCAGAGAGAAGTAGCCATTCTCAAACATAATGGTACATTAGCCTACATTTTCCAGTCATATCAAAATTTGGCCAGACTACTTCTCCTTTGGGGTTAATGAGGCAAGATATAAGCTTTAAAGGAAGTCTGGGGCCCAGTGGACTCTATCAAGGAGATTTCAGTCAAAGCGTTGAAGAACTGTGCTCCAGAAACTCATTCATGTTTGCATATATTTTATGTACTCCTGTTATAGGCTGTTCAAACGGTCCAAGAAAATTTGTTCAAATCAAAATACTTCCTTTACAGGGGCAATTCTCAGTGCTTTTTTTTACTCTTTATGCTTTCATCGAGTTACATAGATCTCTTAACATTAAAAGCATAGAGAAGAGGGCAATGTACCCAATGTCCTCAGAAAGGGAAAGGATAAGGTGAGACTGTGGAGATCTGAAGTCTTTGCTTAGTTGTAGTCTGGAAAATATCTTAAAGGCAGTTAGCCAATAAAAAAAAGATGTGCTCCATTATTGTGGGTCTGTGTGTATAAAAAGCTATTATATGAAAACAGGAAAAAGCTATTACATGAAAACTTCATAGATATCTTCCCACAAATGGAACATTCTAAAGACTTTTTTAAATTTTTACATGGTATTATAGTTTCTTTTATTTCTCTTCTTTATGTTTAGGGAGGTAGTTCCTGTGTTCATTTTCTATATCTGTTTAGCAAATTTTCACAAACTTAGTGGTTTCTTATCTCACATTTTCTCTAGGCCAGACATCCAGGCAAGGATTAGCTGGGTCCTCTGCTCAGGGTCTCACAAGACCGCAAACAACTTGTCAACTGTGACTGTGGTCTCAGCTGAAATTGGAGGCCCTCTCCCAAGCTCATGTGGTTGCTGGCAGAATTTAGTTCCTTGTGATTCTGTGATTGAGGTCCCTTTTTTCTTGCTGGCTGTCAGCCAGGGACTTTTCAGCAGCTAGAAGCCACCCTCAGGTTCTTGCCACATGGCTTCTTCTATAGGCCTCTCACAACAGAATAGCTACGTCTTCAACTGCCTGTCTTTTAAGAGCTCACTTGACTAAGTCAGGCCCAGCTAGGGTAATCGCTCTTCTGATGAATTCAAAGTCAACTGATTATGGATCTTAATGTCCTCTGTAAAAACCCCTTCTAAAATCATATGTCCTGTCCACATATAGGGGAGAGGGATTAGACAAGTTTGTATACAGGAGTTGGAATCCCGGTGCTGTCTTAGAATTCTGTCTACGCTAGTTGCTATTGCACTGCTGCACTATCCTACAAAGTGTAACGTTCTTGCACTGGTTCTTCATGAGGCAGGTTTATTGAGCATGCTCTGTAATCCTACATGCACAACTCTGCTGAGTTCATGTCTGAAATCTTTGTGAATATAAGGCCCAGCTCACTGGAGGGTGGGTTTTCCTTTGCAATGGGGGATGATATGAGTAAACTTTATCTAGGACACATTCAGTCAGTTGTGCTGTCAGAGTCTTCATTCTCTGGTCTGAGAGTAAAGTGGGAGGGTGCTCCCTCTTTCCAGATATGGAAGGTTACATGGTGTCTGTTAGCCTATATATAGGTATCTTAGTCTGCCCTGGATGGCGCACCAGTACAAGAATGTGGCATCTGCAAAGAATGATACCAAGTCAGATCCATGCACACTAACGTGACTGGGCTGTTTCTGCCTTATTAACTTTATTAACCAGGTCATTTCTGGGCCAACTATTTGGACTGTTTTGAAACAGTATGTTTCTATCTCTTTCTCATGCCTATAACCATGTTTAAGATTTAAGAAACTCCCCGCACTGCACTGGTGCATTGAAGTTGGTTGGCTGTGTTAAACCAAATAATTTTTTTAATTTAAACTTAATTCCAGGTTTATTAAAAAATACATAGGAAGAGAGATGGAGAGGGAGGAGTCAGAAGAGAAGAGAAATGAGGGAATTATTTATTCTCATTCTTTGGCCTTTGTAGAAGAATTCTTCACCCTGCAAAGGACTTATCACAGGGGCTCTCATAATTTCCCCAAAATAAAATATTTGATTTTGATATAAAAGAACTGGATTGACGTGTTTACCAAAAATACATTTTTATGAGCAAGACTACAAATAATAAGAAGCATTCTATTACATAGTCTCTAAAATATTAGATAATTTTGTTTTGACATCATTATATAGAAGAAAATAGATAGCTAATGTATCACGAATGGAAGCTATGCTCACAATATTTTCTTTTTAGACTCTGGCATTTGCCATTACCTGTAGACCAAAGGCTATGGCATGAGCCCTCTTCTGGCATGAGAAACATATGAAAAGTCCTGAGTTGCCAGTTTCTGGCATATCCTAGACGTACTGTACTTCTGAGAGGGCACAGTCTTTCTGAAGAAATTTTTACTGTAGTCATTCCATCAGCCAGTCAATCAATTACTCATCGCTTCAACAATATTTAATTAACACTGACTATATACAAAGTTATTATGCTAGGAACTTTGGGATGAATCGGGCTTGTCCTTCTCTCAAAGAGGACAACGAATGTATGCACAAATTGCCATAATATAGGAGGGAAAGGGATAAGAGTATTCCGGAGCTGTAGGCAAAGGGCTGTGCACATTTGGATGGGGTGGGAGGGA
Source organism: Myotis davidii (assembly GCF_000327345.1). Lineage (NCBI taxonomy): Eukaryota > Metazoa > Chordata > Mammalia > Chiroptera > Vespertilionidae > Myotis > Myotis davidii. The sequence continues at coordinate 1,988,849 of NW_006295559.1, read as the reverse complement.
TAATTTCTGTGAGGGAATGGCCTGAGATGGCTTCATATAATAAGTGACTTCTGGGTGAGAATGATTGGCTCATCTTTCTCCCTCCCTCTTCCTCTCTCTCTCTAAAAATCAATAAAAATATTTTTAATTAAAATATATTTTAAAAGAGCAAGGGCAAAAGCTATATTCTGTGTACTTTGCCAATTTGTGTAGCACTTCTTACTGAGGCTAACATGGAAGGGGGCGGGGGTCTTCAGGGAGAGGAGCAAGTATCTTTGAGAATGTGAAAGTGGCGAGGTGGAGACAGGAGGACATAGAAAGCCTATTAGGCCAGACATGGAGTGTCTTCAAAGCCAGAGTGCTTGGTCATAATAAGCCATTGGAGCTGATAGATCCATGTCTTGGCAAGAGAACTATGGTACCATCTATGCCTGGAGTAAAAACTCTCAACCTTTCTTTTTTTAAAAAAATATATATATTTTATTGATTTTTTACAGAGAGGAAGGGAGAGAGATAGAAAGTTAGAAACATCGATCAGTTGCCTCCTGCAAAACCCCCACTGGGGATGTGCCTGCAACCAAGGTACATGCCCTTGACCGGAATCAAACCTGGGACCCTCCCGTGCTCAGGCCAACGCTCTTTCCACTGAGCCAAGCCAGTCAGGGCTCTCAACCTTTCCATATTCCACAGGTTGATGCATAATATTGGAGAAACGTCAACCTTGAAACTAACAATGCCTTTACACTTCGACGGGGGTCCCATAGAATGCAGTGGAATGGATGTATTCATTGTCTTATGAATGCCTGCTTTTGCCCATGAAGCTAACTTTGTCTTAGGAAAGGAAAAGATTCATTTCTGACCACATAGCTGAGTCCCCTTCTCCACCCCTGTGTGGTACTATAGAATTATGCCTGCGGAGAGAAAAAAGGGTTGAGAGTATGCTAGAATTCAGTCCCAGTGAAGTCGATTGGAGAAATGCCAACAGTAAAAGGTACAGAGATACCTTTTACTACTGCAACTACTGCAGAGATAGTGGGGTTCACCTGGCAATATATTTTGCTGATATAGTCTGACTATGGGTTTTTAAATCCGTTTTGGTTTAGCAGAGTCTACAAATAAAAAAGAAGAGACTTCAACTTTTCCTATGGCATATTTAGCAACAGGAGCAATTAAAGAGCTTTTTCAGCAATTTAAACAGTCAAATATATTTCTTGGCTTAAAAATTCACTGGAAGATATATTTTGCTTACCTTTATAGCTGTTAATGCAACTATCTGTATTCCTTAAGCCCTCCAAAATTCATGTCCCCAGATGAACTGCTGCTCTCT
>NW_006295559.1:1985922-1987330 GCF_000327345.1 Myotis davidii | reverse complement strand
TAACAATGAATCATTCATGATTGAAAGAAATATATATATTCTCCAATTGCTCTGTACAGGACTCTATAAATACTCCTTAATATTTAAGCTCCTTAATTGTGTTGTTCAAATTCTCTATACCATCATACCATCACTTTTATTTTATTGGTCTTTTTCATCTACAGGTTTGAATGAGGGTATATTAACTCCCCCCCCCCATGTTTATATTTGTTAATGTTTTTGGGTAATTTGGCCAAAGTTATCTGAATATAATTTAAAACTTTTATTTGGCCACATAATAGTCCCAGTTTATTTTATTCTGTTGGTAAAAAAAAAAGATTTTGTAATGTATTACTATTACTACCTCATACTTCTTTTTAAACATTTGAATTTGCCTTTTCCCCTTATTATTTGTTTTCAATCTTTCTAGATGTGTTCATAGTTTTTTAAAAAAATATATTTATGCAGTTATATATGCACACACAAATATACATACCCAATTTAATTAATTTTATATATGATAGTATAATTGGGTATAGAATTGTAGAAAAATAATCATTTTCTTTTGCTACATTGAAGAAAATGCTCCATTGCCTTTTTTAAATTCCATTGCCTTCTTATGTATTCTGTTGTTGATGGGAAAGAAGTCTTACTATAGCCTGTGACTTTTTTTTTTTTTTTTTACTATATCACACTGCCTCTAAATGAGGTATTTCTTATAGTATGTATAAACAGACTGGGGCAATCTGTGGTATCCTTTCTAGTTTCTATCTCTTGCAAAAAGGGATTTCTGCTTTAAAGTTTTTAGCCATTTCAGGTTAGAGGGCTTTTTTCTGTTGATATATTATGCTTTAAGTACTTGTTATTTATATATTGTTCTTAAATAGGCATTTCAGACACATCTGGGACTATTAAATGCAAAGCAGTTTTACTCATCAAAGAAAATCTACTGTTTGCTTTGTTTGTTTGTATCTTTGTTTGCTTTTTAGAAATAAAGATATCTATTTTCTTTGAGGTTTTGGTGCTTTATCTGCTGACTTTAGAATCGCCTTGTGATTTTTAAAAATTGTTAGGCTAATCCCTCCTTAGAAGATATTCAAAATCTCATAGCTATTATATTGACATCATTGTGTGTTTTTTACTTAATTTAATGTAATTTTATTCTTCCATCACCATGTATCTGCCCCTACAGAGGGAATTCTTCTATTTTGAGTATGCTTTTATTGGAAGAAATATAGCTTCCAGTGTCAGGTGCTGTTGACATCTTTTAACAGAAATAATTTGCCTTTTCTCTACAATGAACATACAGGAAGAAATAACAGGATCTCTCTCCAACTCTCAAATCTACTAAAGCTTTTTTTTCTTCATGTTTTCTTTTATACTATTACCTCTTTTGGACAGACTTCCTTATTGTACTTGTCAGTCCAAC
>NW_006295559.1:1981679-1984910 GCF_000327345.1 Myotis davidii | reverse complement strand
CCCCTATGTGGGATCGAGCCCACAACCCAGGCTTTTGCCCTTGACCAGAATCAAACCTGGGACCCTCCCGTGCCCAGGCCAACGCTATCCACTGAGCCAAGCCAGTCAGGGCTCTCAACCTTTCCATATTCCACAGGTTGATGCATAATATTGGAGAAACGTCAACCTTGAAACTAACAATGCCTTTACACTTCGGCGGGGGTCCCATAGAATGCAGTGGAATGGATGTATTCATTGTCTTATGAATGCCTGCTTTTGCCCATGAAGCTAACTTTGTCTTAGGAAAGGAAAAGATTCATTTCTGACCACATAGCTGAGTCCCCTTCTCCACCCCTGTGTGGTACTATAGAATTATGCCTGCGGAAAGAAAAAAGGGTTGAGAGTATGCTAGAATTCAGTCCCAGTGAAGTCGATTGGAGAAATGCCAACAGTAAAAGGTACAGAATTGCAACTACCGCAGAGATAGTGGGGTTCACCTGGCAATATATTTTGCTGATATAGTCTGACTATGGGTTTTTAAATCCGTTTTGGTTTAGCAGAGTCTACAAATAAAAAAGAAGAGACTTCAACTTTTCCTATGGCATATTTAGCAACAGGAGCAATTAAAGAGCTTTTTCAGCAATTTAAACAGTCAAATATATTTCTTGGCTTGAAAATTCCCTGGAAGATATATTTTGCTTACCTTTATAGCTGTTAATGCAACTATCTATATTCCTTAAGCCCTCCAAAATTCATGTCCCCAGATGAACTGGTAATCTCTTCTAGCCTATGAAATCCATCTGTCTTCGCATGTTTTCTGCCCCCATTGCTGGCATCACCACCCACCCATTTCTCCAAGCTCAAAAAAGGACTGGGCCTTGACTGCCCACACATCTCAGTGGTTATCAAGTCTTTGAGATTTTACTTTAGAAACGGCCTAAGTTGGCTCCTCATCTCCCTCTTCACTGCCTCTGTCTTGGTTTGCCTGTTCTGTTTCTTATCTACATAAATACAACCTCATTCTAATTAGACTCCTGTGGTCATAGGCCCTGATCCCACTCACCCGAAACCCCTGCAGGCTATATTGTTCCCAGAGTGATTTCTGTTTAAAATAAAACAAAACAAAACAAAAAAACACAGCATGACTATTTAATCACGTAGCCCTCCTACTTAAAGCTATCCATTGGCTCCCTGCAATCTCTTGGAGAATATCCAAAGTCCTTAGTGTCTTCGACTCCAAGAGGATTCTGCAAAATCTTTTTCAACCACTGCTTCCGAGGCTGCAGACACACTCGCCCCCAATCATCTGCTCAGCCCTGCTTCTGGGCCTCTGCATGTCACTTGAGCAGCAAGATACTTCATTGTCTTCGAACCCCATCCCGAAGGTTACTGTCTATAGGAACTCTTTCTGTGAAGCTCCAGGTAGAGTTAGGTGACATTTCCTCCATGCTCCCACATCGCCTTGCCATCCCTCTCGCCAGCTCTTAACCTGGGCTCTAATTGTATGCTTTCCCATTTTAACACTCAACTACCACCTCCTTGAAGCCCTGACTGTCTTCATTCATTTTGTATCCCCTTAGCTGAGACTTCTGCTTGGAACAAAGTCTTTGTTCAATAAATGTTTGAGTAAAAGACTTAAATTCCTTTAAAGCCAGGGTTGTTCGTTAATTAGTTGTCTTTGTTTCCCTTCAGTGATAGCTGGTGTTCCTTTTATTCAGTAAGGTGTGATCAAATTTAGCTTTGAAATATAATTCTAAGACTGGCTTCTAGCCCTTCATTTTCACATGTTTTAAGTACTCATTTCTTTAATAAAACTTGAATGATAACAGTGACTAGGATTTGGGGCATGTCTATTTATAGGTTCTGTTCCGTGCTGGTGTTTTATCTGTTCCTACCACAATCCAACAACCCCTCAAGGAAGATGGAGCCCCCCTTTTTTGTTTCAGATGACAGAACTCAAGCTCAGAATTTTTTTAACATAATTACACTACTTACTATAGCCTGTGACTTTTTTTTTTTTTTTTTACTATATCACACTGCCTCTAAATGAGGTATTTCTTATAGTATGTATAAACAGACTGGGGCAATCTGTGGTATCCTTTCTAGTTTCTATCTCTTGCAAAAAGGGATTTCTGCTTTAAAGTTTTTAGCCATTTCAGGTTAGAGGGCTTTTTTCTGTTGATATATTATGCTTTAAGTACTTGTTATTTATATATTGTTCTTAAATAGGCATTTCAGACACATCTGGGACTATTAAATGCAAAGCAGTTTTACTCATCAAAGAAAATCTACTGTTTGCTTTGTTTGTTTGTATCTTTGTTTGCTTTTTAGAAATAAAGATATCTATTTTCTTTGAGGTTTTGGTGCTTTATCTGCTGACTTTAGAATCGCCTTGTGATTTTTAAAAATTGTTAGGCTAATCCCTCCTTAGAAGATATTCAAAATCTCATAGCTATTATATTGACATCATTGTGTGTTTTTTTTTTTTTTTTTTTTTTTTTTTTTTACTATTTCACACTGCCTCTAAATGTGGTATTTCTTATAGTATGTATAAACAGACTGGGACAATCTGTGGTATCATTTCTAGTTTCTATCTCTTGCAAAAAGGGATTTCTGCTTTAAAGTTTTTAGCCATTTCAGGTTAGAGGGCTTTTTTTCTGTTGATATATTATGCTTTAAGTACTTGTTATTTATATATTGTTCTTAAACAGGCATTTCAGACACATCTGGGACTATTAAATGCAAAGCAGTTTTACTCATCAAAGAAAATCTACTGTTTGTTTTGTTTGTTTGTATCTTTGTTTGTTTTTAGAAATAAAGATATCTATTTTCTTTGAGATTTTGGTGCTTTATCTGCTGACTTTAGAATCTCCTTGTGATTTTTAAAAATTGTCAGGCTAATCCCTCCTTAGAAGATATTCAAAATCTCATAGCTATTATATTGACATCATTGTGTGTTTTTTACTTAATTTAATGTAATTTTATTCTTCCATCACCATGTATCTGCCCCTACAGAGGGAATTCTTCTATTTTGAGTATGCTTTTATTGGAAGAAATATAGCTTCCAGTGTCAGGTGCTGTTGACATCTTTTAACAGAAATAATTTGCCTTTTCTCTACAATGAACATACAGGAAGAAATAACAGGATCTCTCTCCAACTCTCAAATCTACTAAAGCTTTTTTTTCTTCATGTTTTCTTTTATACTATTACCTCTTTTGGACAGACTTCCTTATTGTACTTGTCAGTCCAAC
>NW_006295559.1:1974376-1980874 GCF_000327345.1 Myotis davidii | reverse complement strand
ATGACCAAATATTTATATTTCAGAAATTAGTTACATTAGCTACACAACATAATATGTAATGTTAGATACAGAAAAATATTTGGCATGACAGTACATGGTTTCTTTTTTTGCTGCCATCATCAGAAGATAATATCAAAAGTAAGTTACATACACACACACGCACACACACACAAAAGTAGGTTATATAAGAAGTCTAAGGAATTGGTGGGAAATTTATCTCATAACTTTATTAATGTAAATATAAAATATTAAAATATTCAATCATTTATTTTAATATTTTATACATGTGTGTATATATATATATGTATATCCCTGTTTGATATGTCTTTAACTTTGCTATGCTGGAAACTTTGAAATGGAAGGCACTTAGGTCTGTTTTGGCCTCTGATTGTTCCTAAATATTTTTATTGTCCTCACTTTAGTTGAAAGGAGACAAAAGGAACCTTGAGAGACTCACAATATTTTGTCCCAAAGCTAGTACCTGAGAAGGCTTGGCTTTTACTCTTATCCTATAACTAGAGGCCCAGTGCACGAATTCATGCATGGGTAGGGTCCAGCTGGCCAGACTTCAATCAGGGTGGATTGGGGCCAGGCCTGTCGGAGGAGGAGACAGCAGGAGGTTGGCCAGCCAGCCTGTCCCGATCAGGCCATATCAGGACCAGGAGACTGGGGGGAGGGGCTGTGGGTGATTGACCAGTGGGCCCCACCCCAAATTGGGGTGGAAGGGGCCAATTGGGGGCGGGGCAGGCCATGGGGAGGAGCTGTGGGTGGTGGGCCAGCTCGCCCCACCCCCAGATCGGTCAGTTCGTTGGCTGCAGTGGGCGTCATAGCGACCGGCCATTCTGTCATTATAGCATTTTGGTCACTGGCTCTTTATCCATATAGATAGATTGCAAAACCCAAGTTCTTCCTTCAACTTTACTCTAATTTTACTTTGAAAGAAGGAAAGGGAAGAGAATTGACATTTATAAGCTACCATGAACCCAATGCTATGTTTGATATTTTCATCTATATCAGTTTATTTAATCTCTTAATAACAAAAGGTAGATGTTTTTACCCCTACGTTAGAGATAGAGAAATTAATTAAAGCCCAGAAATGTTGAATAAATTGTCAAAAGTCACACACTTTATAAATAGTGAAGCTGGAATTTATACACATGGTTTTGGCTTTAGCAGTCTGTGTTTAATAAAAAGACAAAAGATTGGAGCTAAATTATAAAGCATTAAATTTATATGACTAAGATTTTAATGATTATGGCTGACTTCCCTTGGAGACACTTACAAATCATTTTCATGCTTTTTAAAAATACATTTTTGGGGAAACTCAATTTAGAAAGCTGCAAAGTGGCAATGTTTTATGAACAGCATATAGTGGGTTTATCCAAGAATTTCTCTCCCTTGTTAGAATAAGTACCCCAAGCAGTTCTTCTTACCTGAGAATGCATGCCCAGTGGTGTTGGAGATCACCTGAGAGCTATGCCACAATTTTAGACATTTGATAAGATTAGGAAAGATTCAGAGTTATCAATATAACAATGTCACACTAACTTGATTTTTAAAATTCTTCTGGCCAATCATGGTTGCTTAGGAGTGGCACTGGAGTGGAGAAGGATGGAATTACAAAAGAGCATGAGGAAATTTGGGGGGTTGCTGGATTTGGTCACTGCCTTGATTGTGGTATTGATGTTTGGGGTGCCTATATCTGTTGAATGTATCCAGTTGTACAATCTAAATATGTGCAGCCTGGCCAGTGTTGCTCAATGGTTGAGCATCAACCTATGAACCAGGAGGTCATGGACCGATTCCTGGTCAGGGCACATGCCCAGGTTTGGGGCTTGATCCCCAGTACGGGGTGTGCAGGAGGCAGTTGATCAACGATTCTCTGTCATCATTGATGTTTCTATCAATCTCTCTCTCTCCCTTCCTCTCTGAAATCAATAAAAATATATTTTAAAAAATTTTAAACATGAATCGTATTTTAATAAAGCTGTTAAAAATGTTTTTTTCTGGGTGATAGGGAGAAGGATAGAGTTATAGCTACAGAAGTAGAGCTGACAGAACACTCTATATTCAGTCTTACTATCTGTCTCTCAACCCCTTGATGAGCAGCCTTTACTCGTCTATGATTAGTTGTATTGATCCAGATTGTTGAGTGTATGAGACTTGAGAAACAAACAAAATTAACAACGGAAATAATGAAATTAATAATATGAAATGACTATTTTAACAGTAAAATCATATTAAAAAGGTGATGTTGATTTTTTTCAATGATACAGGCTTGTTTGCAATATTAGTTATCTACTGATTATTATAGCTCACATGTCTGTGAGTTGCCTAGGGCATCACCTGATCCAGATCTGGCTTCCCTGGCTTGCCCAGGGTTTTGGCTGGGCTCGCTCATGCATATGCAGATTTTCTACAGTTTCTGCTCCCCTCTAGGCTTGGCAAGTGAAGTTTAACTGGGGGAATTTCTGCTCCTTATGCCTCTTGTCATATGCTGGCCCGAGCATGATCTGTGGTGATAACAGAGATAGCAACAAAGCCAGCCCAATAACACAAACAATTCTCAAGATTTTTCTTGTGTCACGTTTGCTAACATCCATTGGTTAAACTAAGTGAAACAAACAAACATAGGATGCCCCTCAACGAGTAGGCACAGAAAATTATATGTCACAGGAGAATTGCAGTCAATAACAAAATGTATCCCACTTGTCTTATTAATGTTATCTTTGAGAAGGGGAAACACGTTTCAGAAATTAAAAGTTTTTAAAAAGAGATTAGCCATGGTTATTTTTTTTGTAAAATGACAATCTCATATCTTGAAATAGCGTCTTCGTTTCCTCACATACTGTTAAAATTTAGAATGAATACCTTAGGATTGAAAATCTATGGTGCTACTTGTGAAATCTATAAAACTGTTACAAAAAGAGCTGTTCATAATATTTCTACATAATGGGAAATTATACGTAAAAAAACACAGGACTCTTTTGGAATTAAATTTTGTTCTGTTACCTTATCGGCATGCCGTTGAACAATGGACACACCAGAGGCTTGGGGATAACGACAAGAAAACGAATACGTTTCTTTAAAGTTAAGTCAAAGATGGTGATGGCAAATAATTTTAAATCTATACTCAACTAAAAAGCAACAGGGATATCTAGAATCTTTAAAGATGGTTTTATGGATTCAGGCCCTCATTGGCTTCTATAACAGAGTCACCAGTGTGTGCTATTTGATACCAGGGGACAAGACCACTAATGGTTAGTATACCAAGGTTAAAGCTTTGTTTACTGCAGCTCAGGTCTGGTGCTGGAATGTCAGTTGTAAAAAACTGGAGAGATTACATCGAGCCTCTTCTATGTACTAGACATTGTGATATATTTGTACACTATTTCCTAATTTTCTCTGTTACAAGTGTCTCTTTTATTTGTTACTCACAACACAATGATGCCGAAACTTCATCCCCATTCTACAGATGAGGAAATTGAATATTGACTGGTTTATAATTACTGAGCAGATGACACAGACAGAACTGGGTGATCATCCTAATTGTCAGGCCTGTGTTTTTAAATTATATTATATTGCTTCCAGAAAGGGTTGTATGGGGGAATTAAAAAGATTTGCATAATAGAAACTTCATAAGCATGAAAGCAATGTTGCTTCTGCTAATGTAGATGTATAATAGCTTATTCAAAATGCTTATTTTTGTAAATCCCCAAATCTGGACAATTTTCCATTATTTCCTCTTCAATAGGAAAGATTGCACATTGATATTCTTTTTGTCTCAGACCTAGGATGTGATTCTCCTCACTCTCTTGAAATGAGATATTTCTGAATTATTGTTTTGTAGGACTTTTTACAAGTTATTCATTTATTGAATTAAAAATATTTAAGGCATGAGAAGTGCAAAAGTGAATAGTAATTTTCTTATTGTACCAGGATTCTAGAATTTTTCTATTCTTACTGATTGGAAAGCAATTCTATTCTACTTTTTTCCATATTTTTAAGAGTTAATTATAGATTTTAATGCAGTTATAAGAAGTAATACAGAAAATTTCCGTATACCCTACATCCAGTTTTGCCCATGGTAGCATCTTGTTTTACTATCGTATAATATCATCAGGAAGTTTACTTTGATATAATTCATCTACCTTATTCAGATTTCATCAGTTTTACATGTACTCATTTATGTTTGGGTGTGTGTTTAGTTCTATGCAATTTTATCACACATGCCGATTTGTGGAAAAACCACCACAGTCAAGCTACAGAACAAGCCTGGTAAGTGTTGCTTAGTGGTTGAGCATCAACTTATGAATCAGGAGGTCACAATTCAATTCCAGGTCAGGGCACATGCCCTGATTGCAGGCTCGATCCTCATTGGGGACTGTGCAGGAGGCAGCCTATCAATGATCCTCTCATAATTGATGTTTCTATCTCTCCCTCTCCCTTCCTCTCTGAAATCAATAAAAATACATATTTTTTTAAAAGATACAGAACTATTTCATCACAAAGATACTTCATGCAACCTTTTTACAGTCACAGCCACCTCTCTCCCTACCCTGTGACAACCACTAACATGTTCTCCATCTCTATGATCTGTCCTTTCAAAAACATTATGTATATAGAACAATACAGTAAAGTACTTTTGGGGATTGATTTTTGTTTTTTAGTCGGCATGAATTCCTTGACATCTATTTTAGTAGATACATCTATGTATAAATAGTTCATACTTTTCATTGCTGAGTAGTATTCCATCCAGTCTTGGGGGTGGGGGGTGTTTTAGCTTTAATTTTTCTCATCTGTAAATTATATGGAATGAACTATTAGGATTTGCAACACCAAAGGGCTAAGATGATTACTTGAAAAAAGGCTTTAAAGAATGCTGAAACTCCTCCCAATTAGCAACAGACCTAGCAGCTATAAACCTTGAAAAGATGGTCTGTGCTACCTCAGGTATTTGAGCATAATCCCACTCACATAATAATTATTTTCACATATGAAGGATGAAGAGTAACAGCTTTCACTAAGTATTTAAAGAAGGTGACTCATCAACTTGTTTCCTCAGAAAACTTGTGGAGATGCTGAATTCTCATCTCTCAAATTAAAAAACACAACACATTAAAATTATGAGTTCAACAGCTTATCTATTAAAGGGATCCATCTGTTGTATTCTTAACTTCCTATTTTTTTGTTATTCTTCTTTAACAGTTCCCCCACCTCTAGCCCTTCCTCTCACACACTCACACACACACACACACACACACACACACATATATATATACACACACACACACAGCTATTTAGAATTTAGTATTACTTCAACTAAATGTTAATTGTTTCCAAAGTATAATATCTTGTATAATGTAGTAATGTCTCCTGCTTACATCATTTAGAGCTTTTTTCAATGTCGGAGAGTTAGACAAGGAAGAGATTTAGGAATGTTGTGAAATGGATTGTGTTTCCTTCTTCCAGAGGCTCAAGGATCCTCAAAGTTGAATGTTCAGCCTTCTTTAGCAAGTGTAAGTGTTCTTGTGGCATATATAAATAAAGGCAGTATTTTTAGTCCCACAGTCTCATTCTTGTTCAAATTTCCTTATTTATTTTTATAAGTTGTATGTATTTTATGAGCCATATGAATTATTTCTTTTTGGGGACAATTCATCATATATATAAACATAAGTTTTAAGAAAACTTTTTTTTTAACTTTCTGAGAAACTTTCTCACTGGCTTGGTGTTTTCTAGGTTAAATTAACTCCCTTGGAAGATACAGCTCATATTTTTTGCTCCTGTATCTATGTATTCTATGTATCTGCTTATTTTTCAGAAACTAAGATTCAGGAGAAATGAATGATCCCTGCTTGCAATATATTTTTGAAGTTGTCATTTATTAAAGGTTGATGCAAATGGTGGAGCCACATGGCCGTACTTCACTTCTTGGATCTATAAATAAATGAGTCTATCAAGAGCAAGATTCCATGAATGACAGATCTGGTCCTCTGATTACTTCATTCACTCCAATGAGTTCATGTATACTCTCACATTAAGTGACTGTGACATTTTTTGAAAACATGCTAATTGCTTCCGTGACTGAGTTTATCCCATTACCTGGGAGTGAGACATGGCTCTGGGTTGCCTGTATAAAATGAGAAGCTAAGATGGGGTTGAAATCTAGACTAATAACTGGGACAATTTTGCTGTGTTGGAGCTGGAGAGTGACTAAGTTTTCTCTGCTCACTCAGTGGTGAAGTATCTTCATTCTGAATGTACGGGCACTTGACAGTGTTTGCACTCAAAGTGTGACGATGGAAAAATCTCTTCTGAGTGCAGCAGTTCCCGTTTTCAGTCATGTGGGAGGAGGGACTGGGAAAGGCTTTTGATTTTTGTAGAAAGTTGCTGTCTGTCAATGGGATTTCTATGTAAAACTTGCTCTTTTTTTCTGATATCTGTTACTGCACCGTAATGGGAATACATTACCTTCCTGGGTTGGGCAAGTTATGA
>NW_006295559.1:1964989-1974008 GCF_000327345.1 Myotis davidii | reverse complement strand
ACCATGTCGTTGCGATAGAAGGTGCCTTTTACTGCACCCCACTCCAAATCTTCTTGATTGTATAAGTCTTTTGTTTGTTTCCTAATTCCTTTATTCCATCCTTTGCTATTTGCTTAGTTACTTTCCTCTGTGGCTGTATTGTTATATATTGAAAAGAAAAGAAAGGTTGTATGGGGTTAACTGAAGGAATAAAGATAACAGTTACATATTTATGTATTATCAAACATAGGAAATTCATTTCCTTGTAGGTGATTCTCAACCTGGCTGTAAAATCAAATTGCCTTAAAAGCAGTTAAAAACTGGAGATCACCAGGCTCTGTCCCAGAATTATTGAATCAGAATCTCTTAGGAGGGACCCAGGCATCTCATTAAAAAGATACAAATGCCAATGTGTTTCTTATGTGCAATTGGGGTGGACAATCACCCCTTAAATCTGTAAGATGGAGAATTGAAGCTATTTCCCCTGAACAACGAACCGTCAATGTGAGTGGTATTGCCTTGAGTGACAGGTGCCTGCATAGCTGCCAGGTTTTTCCCAATTCTTTTATTCTATAAATATTTATGAGTGTCTACTAGGTGCCAGACAATGTGTGAGAGCTTGCACTTCCCAAGTGTAGAAAGCAGGAAATAGTTCAACCACCTAAACTATTTTATTTTTCCTTTTAGTGAAAATTGTGAGATAGATATAGTGTCTACAGCACACTTAGCTTCTCATTTTTTAATTCTTAGCTCAATTTATAAATATTGCATAGAGATAAGGAATTTAAAGAAGAGGGAACAGTGGAGAAAGGCACAATCTATATGTGGACATATATTATGGCAGAAGAACACACTAAATCATTAATGTATGCTATTCACAATGTATGATTTATAAGATGATAATAGAACATTTAGACCAATCTATATATATAAAAGCCTAAGTGACCGGCTGACCGTTCAACCGTTTGACCAGTAGCTATGATGCAAACTGACCACCAGGGGGCAGACACTCAATGCAGGAGCTGCCAAGCTGTGGTGACTTGGCAGCTTCATTCTTGGGTGAGACACCCAGAACCAGAGAGGAGGGAGCCCAATTCCGGGGTGCGTCGCCCGAGAACTGCCCTCTCATAATCCAGGACACCTCAGGGGATGTCAAAGAGATGGCTTTGGCCCGATCCTTGCAGGCCAGGCCGAGGGACCCCACCGGTACATGAATCCGTGCACCGGGCTTCTAGTATTTAAATATATTCGCCCAAGAACAAAGGAATTATATCTATGACTATGATTCTCACTGTGTGTTCTAAACATTCACATTCATCCTCAAAGAAAATAGTTACCTTTGCTTCTGCAGGACTTCTTACATGAGCACACATTCTTGGCAACTTTGTTTATCAGATTTGGCATCCAATAGTTCCCACAGATGGTCTCATTGATATTTGACCTGTTCTAGTGTCTACTAGTATTTACGTATTGTGTTCACATTACTTTTTTCCCTCCCATCACTACAGCTACACCCCAGTGACTCCTCCCCATCAACATCCCTGCCCCCATCGTCCACTGCACCCCCTCCACATTATTTCACTCTTGTCTTCTGTGGCTAAAAATTTTTTAAATAATACAGAAAGGAAGAAAATGCTTAGGGGCAGATACCCTGGGGCAGGTGTTTCCTCCTTACTCTTTCTTCAGCTCCTCTCTAGGCTCCATACCTACCTGTAGTGGGTTTCTTCAGTAGGTTTTCAACATCATTATGTCTGACCTTAGCTCTAGGCCTTACAAGAAATTCTATTTTTAAGGACTTTTGTGTGTGTTTTTCTGTATATTTTAAAATATATTTGAACAGAATAGCTCTCTAAAACACAATTATAGTGATTTCTTTAAAAATAGTATTTAAGATGCCTCCAAAGGACCTATAAACATTCTGGCTTGACAGCAAGTTAACAAATATCTGGACTTACCACAATAAGCTTTAGAATTACGAATAATTATTAAGAATTATGTAGAATTAAGAATGAGGATTAAGTTTACACAGTTCTTTCGGCAAGTTCACAAACCACCGTATTCTCTTTACCTTTAGGGAAATGGAAAAATATCTTGGATGAGGTCAAGAAACTAGTTAAGAATCAAAAATTTATTTTCAAAGCTCTAATTTAGACCTCCTTCAACTTTTTAAGAAATATTGATTTTTAAGTGTTTTCAATCTTAAGAACTAAATTAAAACTGAATTCTCATGTTTTTGTGAATTTATTTTCCCATTGTGTCTTAAAGTATGTTTATTATTCAATTCACCTGGCATCTACTGTGTGCTTTAGAATGTAACTAGCAAAAAGATATTCACCATCCTCCAGCAGGGCATAGGAAAAGGATATGAGCATTATCTCCACCAGTAAAATCTGGAAAACTTTACAATGGAGAAATGTATACAATTGGAATTACCTTGATTTTTGTATAGTCAAAGTTTGTACCTGTTTCTTTTAAGACAAAGAATTTTTTAAGTCAATCTATATTGGGTTTCTTTAATTAGTGAAAAGTATTGCAAAGGATAGAAAGAAATGTGCCAGTGTATCCCTGTAAATTGGATACGAGTCGTTCTATATTTTATTTTATAGCGTATTTGACCAACTAGTCATAATATGGTATATTCTTTTTTAAACCGTGAATCTGATCTCATTGCCCTAGGTGAAGTTTCATGAGTTTTAAAAGACATTATCACACTGGGATAAATACTTTCTCAGTCAAAACTTCTGATAACGGATAACCTTTGTCTAAATATAGCAATCTGGAAATTCTCTATTCACATTTAGCTGAAAATAAATGCGCTAAGAAGTGGTTGATTTAAAACATGCAAATAACGGTTCTGTTATTTTATCAATCACACTTTTTTCAGATTCTTCCATAAAATGGCAATGAATTTGTTATACGTTATGTTCTAAATAGTTGAGGTGCTATTTTATAGTAATATTTTCTACAAACTCCATGAGCACATAAAGACTAATTCTTACACACTTTCTAGTATATTTTGTCTGGAAATACTGTAATATTACCTTTTAATCAGTTCTAAAATAGTTTGTTATCATGATTTTTTTCTGTTAATCATTTATTGATCTAGTTAAATCTAAAGACTGACTATAAATTTGCTCTCTTAATATTCTCTGTGACATTTCAGAGGTGGGGAAAAAATCTACTCATTACTTATATTTACACTTGAATTTAAGCACAAGTTCCTATACAGTACTCAGACTTCACATTAGACATTTTCTCCCACTAATAAAATTTTAGCAGCTGTGTGGGAGGTTCAATTTAGCTACATTAGCCTGTTCAGAAATGATGCTACCTAAAATGATATAAGTTCAAATTATGATGTACTTCCTCTGGACTTGTTTCCTATTATTAGAATTTTCTCAGAAAATGCATGCTGTTGAATTTGGTGTGAAATATTTGTTAATCTCTTGTCTGTTAATATTTCACTCTCAAGTAGATTCAGAAGGCCTTTTTTGAAAGCCCCAAAAGAGATCTGAAGAATTATCTTATTTCAGCTTCTGTGAAGATAAGGAAAATGAGGCTTAGAAAGGCAAGTGGACTTGTGCAAGGGCACACAGCTGGTTAGAACCCATGTTTATCCAGTGTCATGTCCATTCTATAGGTGAATAAGTGAAATTGGAAAGAATATTTGACTTGGATACCTTAAAATCTCTTCTCTATGTAGACTTTTGGCCCAGGGGAATTGACCTTTAAGATAACAAACATATTAACAACAGTGACTATAACACTGACATTTTAGTATGATCTTTGAAATGATCATTTTGTAGACATTGTAAAGTTGAGGTTAGGCAAAGGAAGAAAAATGAAAATATAATAAGGACTCGATAAAAAAAGACCTACTAAGGTTTAAAATCTGATTCGGGCTCGGCCAGATTTTTTATAATAGGCAGTATCTTTATAGAAATTGCCCTACAAAAACACTGAATGAATTCTTTTTAAAGTATATATTAACATCCATGATTATTGATGTGGAAAGCCTTATCCTGAATGTCAGACATATTCCATTGGGCCTCTCTGTTCTCGGAGATTAGAATCTTCTTTTTGCTTTCTGTAGCAAAAGTGACTTTTGATGTATCCCCTCACCCCCCACCTCAAGGCAGGGAGGGAAGAATCACTTATTTTAATCTGGCAAATTAAAAGTTCCCCACTGAATCAATGTTTCAGGATTTGGATTAAGGTTCCAGTATCTAAAATAATAAAAAAAAATTGTTGTTAAGTTAAATATCTGTGTCCCCTATGATATGGATTTTGTTTTCTTTGTGGATAGTCACATCCTGGTCATAGAGTGACTTTCCTCCCTTTAACTTATAGAAGCTCATCTAGCAGCATTCTAGTGTCTTCCTGTGGACAGACATGAATGTGGACAGAGCACCATTCTATTCTTGAAACATATCTTCCCTGACCAGTTTAGTACACAAGAATTTTCCCTAATCAACATGGCACTTCATTCTACTTCATTCTGTACTACTTAATAATATGTTTATCTTGTCATGAGACACTATAAGCTCTTACAAAGCTTAACATTGTAAATTCAGATATTCATTCACTTGTTGCCAAGTCAGAGCAATGATTCATTTAATAAATGATTATTGAGCATTTACTATATGTCAGGCACTGTTCTAGGTACTAGAGATATAGCTGTGAATAATTCAGAGAAAGCTCCTTTCTTCCTGAAGCTTATATTCTGAGGGTGAGCCTGGGAGGGCATCCCAAAGACACAAATAAATTGAGTTTAGAGAGAGAGATTCAGTATTAAGAATATATAAGAGAAAGGAAGAAGAAAAGTAACTAGGAGAAAAGAGGTTCTTTAGATAGGATGATTACTGAAAAACTCTGTAAAAGTGATTTTTAAGTCAATATTTAAATAATGAAAACAAACCAGCATTGGAAATATTGGGGATGAAGAGGGAACATTCAAAGCAGAAATGACAAAGTTGTAGATGTGGTGGGACAGGAGGGGGAGTGTGATATGAAACAAGTTCTGAGTAATAAGAAAAGGCCTGATCAAGTAGGGCCATATAGGCCATGGTGGAAAGGAATTTGGATTATGTTAAAATTGAAATAGGAAGCTAGGTAAGGTTTTAATAAATAGATTAATGTTATCATTTTGTATTGAGAGACATAATAATAGATAGACATGAGTGAAAGACATCTCTTTATGTATTTTCTCTGTAGATTGGAACGGAAAGGAATCTATTTGGTGAGTCTCTTTAGATGTGCGTGCGCGCGCGTGTGTGTGTGTGTGTGTGTGATTGTATTGTGTGTGTTGATCCTCTCTATTTTTGGTAGTTATATTCTATAAAGTGCTACGAATACTGAATTAGCTACAATTGAACCAGTGCTTCTAGGGGAAATATAGGGTTATGTTCCAGTGAGTCTCTGGTCACAATATTTTTGTTAACTGATCAATACACATTTTTGTTTTGCATGTGTTTTCATTTAAAGACATTTTACTTAATATGTATTGTTGATTCATTAACATTGGACTCATGACCAACAGCACTATAATTCAAGCCTGAATGAAGCTTATCTAACACATATATTTTCTCCATAAAGCATAGCATTCTTGTGCTTAGGAACTCTAGACAGCAAAATCACTAGACAGCACTCCTGATGACCATTTAGACAGTAAAATCACTGATTGAAAGGACGAAAATGTGAAAAACATGGCATTAAACAAACTTTGCAAAGGACACTTGTTTATAGTATGAAAGCTGAAACAAGAAGGCAGAGTTGCCTTGTTCAATCTTAGGTGGGGACATGTCAGGTGACTTATTTTTCAATGCTCTGTTTGCGTCTGTGAATGATTGTTAAAAGCACCACAGATATTGACTTAATGGTTACAAATAAATTTCAGTGAGTAGGCAAATTCAAAAATAAGGAATCCACAAATAATGAAAATTAACTGTAAAAAGATGTATCTATAATATCTTGGTTAGTATAAGGTAGAAATTATCTTCTAGTATGTTCTATCCTCCTATATAATAAAAGGGTAATATGCAAATTGACCCTAATGACCAGGAACAACTGGTCACTATAATGCATACTGACCACAGGGGGCAGGAACTCAACATAGAAGCTGCCCCCTGGTGGTCAGTGCGCTCCCACAGGGGGAGCTCTGCTCAGCCACAAGCCAGGCTGAGGGCTGCAAGCGCAATGGTGGTAGCGGGAGCCTCTCTCACCTCTTCTGCAGCGCTAAGGAAGTCTGACTATGGCAGGTAGACATTCCCCGAGGGCTCCCAGGCTACCAGAGGGATGTCTGACTGCCAGCTTAGGCCCAATCCTCCGGGGAGCTAGCCTAAGCTGGCAGGTGGACATCCCCCAAGGGGTCCCTGACTGCGAGAGAGTGCAGGCTGGACTGAGGACTGCCCCCCCTCCCTGAGTGCACCAATTTTTATGCACCAGGCCTGTAGTTATTTCATAATACTTGATGACTAGCCCAGCCCATTCCATGCTTCCACTTATTGTTAGTTATAGAAAAATATCTCTAAGTATAATTATTATTATATTTTATAGACATGTATTAAACTTGAGTATTTAAGTGCATGTTTATTTAAATACATGTATATTATTTATATGTACAAACACAGACAGAAAGCAAGTGAGAGAACAAGAATAAAAGAGTGAGAGAAAGGACATGTTGATGTATAGGAGAAAGTAATTTTTTAAAGTAATCAATTTCCTAATTATTCATGTGTTACTGTAGCAGCCTGGTCAAAAAATCTTTGAAGTACATAAAATTGACTTAACCTCTTCTGTTTATAGACAATTGAATTGAAAAGCCTTCATAATTAATATATTCTTAACATTATTATAGAATGCAGTTAATGGGAAGTCATCCATCTTCTGACATAGTTAATTCAGTTTTTGCCACACTTATAGCACCTGAATTAGAACATGTTATTATATATAAAAAGTGCTCATTTGCTTTGCTTTTCTTCTTCTTAAGATGAAGGTCAGTGAAACATTTGCTTAGTATATTACCAACTCAATTTTTGTTTATTTATTGAAATTAATTTATGCCTTCTAGTAACACTGAATAGCTCAGAAAAGTAAATACAATAATTGGGTGGCCTTTCCCGGGAAATTCTCCACTGGATTATTAGTAGGACCTAGAATTAAGGCCCCTTAGGAATAAATAAATTCACCAGTTTGTATTATATTTTGTACTTAGAGATTGTTTTTCATGGCCATGTATTTTGGGAAACAGAAATACTTGGTCATTTTAACTGTTTGGTTCACTTAAAAAAATAATTGGGACTAGAGAATAGAAGGCAGGTGCTCTGTCAATTTCCTAATCTTTAGGCTCCAACTGAATGTCTCAAACATCAGTTCAATCACTACTTATGCAAGTCACTGTCACATGTTGTTGAAGAGGTGACTGAAATAGGATAAATCTCTCCTGTCTCAATACCCTTACACTACAGATAGGTAAGATTGGCATGACTAGAACAGAGAATAGAATGGGAGAGTTATATAAGAATGAGCAACAGGGATGATGAATTGATATATGAGGAGAAGGCTGCTTCTTGAGAGTAGAGAGGGGAGCATTCTGACTGGGACTTGTATTCTGAGTAGACTCTGATAGGTAGAGAAGGAGCGTGTAACTCTTCAGCAGATTTTGCTGGAGCAGGGCATTCTTAAAAGTAAGTAGTAATAGTAAGGCAGTAAATTCTAGGAAGGCTGGAATGGTAATTTGGGCATATTCATATCTTGGAAGCAGAGTAATATGGTTAGACTTCAATAAATAGACAATGGGGAGGTATTACAAAATATTGAGCTGGTAAAGTCAGAGTCTTAGTAACGAAGTTTAGATGAGTTAGAAGAGATGAGATACCAGAGGCAAAGAAACCAGTTAGGAATTGTGTTAAGGGTATCAAGGGACTTGAAGGTACTCTTAACACAAGAGAAGGCAATTTGAATTAGAAAGATGAGGATGAATGTAAGAGACGTTGTTGATCTTTTTTTCTTATTTTTGCTGTTAGTTATTATTCTCCAAGATGAAAGTTAGTGGAAATAATTGAAATACTTGCTTTCTCACAGACATTTTACTTAAAAATAGAAACATTCGACTCTTTCTCAGAGACTTTGGAAGATTTAATGGCTATTTCATGAGCAAATTTCATTAGTAAGACTTCAAAATAAATACCTTTGAATAAGTTCAGCATTTGCAATGCATTTAAGACAGCAAAATGATAGTTGAATCAACAAAACCATTCTTTTATTAATCCTACAAACACAATAATAGGATATTGTTATTTAAGCAAGCCATGGGGGAAAATGGGGGGATTCATGCTTTTATTTTTGTACTAATATCTCCTGGTAAAAGACAAAGAATTTTATGAATTGATTTTAGGGAGGAGAACATAGAGAGAATGAGAGAGAGGGAAACCTCAAGTTGTTCCACTTACTTATGCATTCATTGGTTGCTTCTTGTATGTACACTGACCAGGGATCAAACCCACAGCCCTGGTATATCAAGACGTGGCTCTAACCAACTGAGCTACAAGCTTGGGTGGAATTAACGCTTTTTGAAAGAGACTACAGGTATAGACAGAGGAGACACCTGCATCTGTACACATGGACTCTATATATTCTTAACTCTAATCTTTGTAGAGACCAGACTGATGGATGTGTTAGGGGAAATCTATACTAATAAAAGGGTAATATGCTAATTAGACCAGGAGACTGGACATCTTCCGGATGTCCCACTTCCTTCCAGACAAAGCCATGGTGGTGGGGGCTGAGACAGAGGTGGTTAGGGGCGATCAGGCCAACAGGAAAGGGCAGTTGGGGGCCATGAGGCTGGCAAGGGAGGGCAGTTGGGGGCCATGAGGCGGCAGGCAGAGTAGTTAGGGGCAATCAGACAGGCAGGTAGGTGAGCGGTTAGGAGCCAAAGGTCCCGGATTGCAAGAGGGTGCAGGATCGGGCCTAAACTCGCAGTTGGATATCCCCCGAGGGGTCCTGGATTGGAGAGGGTACGGGCCGGGCTGAGCCCCTT
>NW_006295559.1:1947465-1964546 GCF_000327345.1 Myotis davidii | reverse complement strand
CTCATTGCCCCCTGTCTTGCACAGCAATAGACATTTTAGAGCACCCATATTTATGGAACACATACTTGCTAGTCTGGACAAATTGTTTCAGCAAAAAAAGAGCACTGTTAAATGTTTCTTAACTTAGAAATCTTGGTACAAAACTGGACAAGGATAGAAATAGAAAGGAAAATTAAGAACTGATTCCTTCTGAATATATAGACATATATATATACACATATATATATATCCATATATATACACAAATATGTGTGTGTGTGTTTGTATATATGTGTGCATCTATAATAATAAAAGCATAATATGCTAATTAGACCAGACAGCCAAACGACCTTCTGGACATCATTCCGGATGTCCTTCCAGACGCAGCTGTGGTGGCGGGGGCCGAGGCAGAGGCGGTTATGGGTGATCGGGGGTGATCAGGCAGGCAGGCGAGTGGTTGGGGGTAATCAGGCAGGCAGGTGAGCAGTGAGGGGCCAGCAGTCCCGGATTGCGAGGGGGATGTTCTGATTCCTGCAGGATTGGGCCTAAATTAGCAGTCACACATCCCCCAAGGAGTCCCAGATTTCAAGAGGGTGCAGGCTGGGTTGAGGAACTCCCCGACCCCTGTGCATGAATTTCGTGCACCGGGCCTCGTGTGTGTGTGTGTGTGTGTGTGTGTGTGTGTGTGTGTGTGTACTACACAGTAAATTCATTGTCTTGTGTGTGACATTTGCATAGAAAATGACCAAATACCTGGGTATCTGTATCACAGAAAAAATATAGTTTTACATCAGAAGAAACTGTTACTATAGCACGCTACAGTAATAAAGAAGACTCCAGACTGTAAAGAATGGCTGCTCCTCCCATCATGAAGTGGAATCTGGTTCTCCACCCTTGAATCTGGACTTGGTCATGTGCAACCGTAGCTTTGGCCAATGGGACAGTAGCAAATCTGATGCAAGAAGAGGCTTAAAAAGTTTTGGTGCATTGGTTCTTTCTCTTTCTTGTGGCTCGGAGTCCTGATATGATCACGTGAACACGTGTGGGCTAGCCCCCTGCAGAATGAAAGGACAAATGAACAAAGAGGTCACAATAGTCCCAGCTGAGCCCCTGAGGGCCTGCTGAATGTAGCTCTGGGAGTGAGCCTAAAAAAAAGCAGCAAAATGGCTTAGCCAATGTGCAGAATCATGAGGAAATAATAAATCACTGTTACTTTAAGCCACTAAGTCTGGGGGTACCTTGTTATTCAGCCAAATTTAAATTATACATGAAAGCATGATCATATGCAAGAAAAAATTTGTAGTTCTTAATGCTGCTTTAGGAAACACCGTAGCAAAATAGCAGAACTTTCTTAATGTGATTAAACTTATGTGTCTAAAACTTCCAGTTAATGTATTGAGTGGTGAAGGTTTAAAAGCATCCTCTTTAAAATCTGGAGCCAGTCAAGAACCCCGCTATTACCGCTTCTATGTACTATTGTGCCAGAAGTTTCAGCCAATGTAATATAATAAAAAGAGAGAAAAAAAGTATACAAATTAGAACTCTCCTAAGTGCAGATGATAAGACTGTGGAGGAAGCCCTGGAGAACGTAAATACAGTTAGAAAAAATACACTGAAGATTATGTTAGAGTAACAAGGTACAGAGACCTGCTCTTCTGGATGGCAAGATTTATTACTTATTAAATTACAGCAAGTAGATAGCGAGTTAATGTGCAGACATAGAAAAATGACTCATGGAACAGAAGACAGCCTAGAAACAGACATAGATATTTATAAAAAACTAATAGAGGGCAGAGTTGACATTACAACCGAGTTGGGAAAGGGTAAAAAATTAAATTCTAAGTGGACTGAAGAATTAGATCAATAAATAAATAACTTTAAAATGAAAAATAGAAAGATATGTTTCTGACCAGAGGAAGAGAAGCATTTGAAGATACACACACAAAAAAGCACAAACTGTAAAAAAGGTAGACAGGTGCAATTAAATTAAAAAATTTTAAATATTATTTAACAACCACAACAGAAACTCCCAAAAACGTAGTTAAAATGGAAGCTGCAAAACCAGAAGTGCCACAGATATGGCTGACAAAAAATTACCTGTAGAATTTTAAAAACCTCCTACTGGTCTTAAAAAGAAAGGGGCAAAGGAAAAATCATAGAAGAGGAAATGCTTCCATTAACCAATGGAAGTCAGGAAAAGGGGAAGAGGCTCAATCTCACTAGTAACCAAGGAAATGCAAATTAAAGCATTTAACATCTACATAGCACATATATAGATACTTTGAAATATGCTCAGAACATGTATTAGCAAGAACTTAGAGGAACAGATTTTAAACATGCTTATGTTAGTATGGATTGGAACAGCCACTCTGGCAGAGCGATTTGCCATTATAGTAAACTTGAACATGAGCATATGCTTTGATAAAGCAATTCTACCTTTAGAAATATGTTCTAGACAAGAATTCACTACCAGTACACAAACAGACATATCCAGAATGCTTGTCGCATCATTATCTGTCATAGCTAAATTTACTGTAAACTGGATAAACACATTTTGGGTGTAATCGTATAATGAAATACTAAACACCTATGAAAATGAACCATCCATAACATGGACAAATCTCAAAGGCACAATTTTGAGGGGGCGTTGGGAGGAAGCAAGCATGTCATTGTTTATAGGAAGTTCAGAGATATGTAGAAAATACCATATGTTATTTATAGACATATCTATGTAGTAATCCTGTATAATAAAAGGGTAATATGCAAATAGACTGAATGGCAGAACAACCGAACAACCAATCAAAGCATAATATGCTAATGATATGCTAAGGCTACTCAACCGCTCACTATGACGTGCACTGACCACCAGAGGGCCGATGCTCATACCGGTAGGTTAGCTTACTGCTGGGGTTTGGCCAATCGGGACTGAGCGAGAGATGGGCTGGACATACCCTGGAGCCTTCCTGTGGTTCCTTCCCATCCCAATCGTGCACTGGTGTGGTCCCTCAGCCTGGCCTGAACCCTCTCACAATCTGAGACCCCTCGGGGAATGTCGGAAAGCCGGTTTCAGCCCAATCCCACAGGCCACTCGCCTTGGGAGGGCACCAGACTGCAAGGCTCATGGCTGGTAAGCGATCGGGACTGATTGGGCGCGAGCCTGTGGCAGGCACAGTGGGGCAGGGATGAGCAGGAGTGGCAGGTAGGAGCTGCAGGCAGCGTTGGACTGCGGGTTTCAGCCCAACCCCTGCAGGCCACCCAAAGGGACCCCACCCATGCACGAATTCGTGCACCAGGCCTCTAGTAATATAATAATACACCACTTCAGAATAACGGATACAGCTGTAGAAGTGATGGAATTTGGATACATAAGCACTTTGACTGCATATGTAATGCTTTGCATTCAATAAAATCCAAAATAGAAATGAAAATGTTATTAGTTAATAAAACTGGTTGGAGAATACAAGTCTTTCTAGACGATAAAGATATTTCAGTTTTTAAAGTAGAGTTAACTCAAATTATGTTGTTGCTGATGCAGGACTTTTCAGAACTTTTATTATGCTAGGAAGCACTGTGACTCACTAGGAGGTAAATGTAGTATGCAGTGCTATTCAAACTCATTTGACAAGGGAATGGATTTTGAAGATATATATGGAACACTGACACTAGATTATTGTAGAACAATGCTGTGGAATTGTTTTGTAATGCAAGTCCCTGGGGCCTGAATGAGCATCTGCCTTCTGGTTAAAATATTTAACCAAATGGGTGAGGCTTTGTTAATTACGGTTTAGTTTTGAGCAATTTAATCTAAAAGTTATTAAAACTTGTGCCATAAAATAGGCTCGAAATTTAAATGTTTTAAAACAGATTGTTTACAGTTTTATTAAGGTCTAATTTATACCCTGTGATTTTTTGGGGGGTGACTGTACAATTCAGTAATTGTTAGTGAAGTATAGAGTTGTGCCACCATCACCACTGTCCAGTTTTATAGTATATCCATCATCCACCAAATTCCCACCAGTCTGTATTCAACTTCTGTTACCACTCCCAGGAAATAACTGATTTGCTTTCGGTCTCTATAGGTTTGCCTTTTCTGCATATTTCATACAAATGGAATCATAAGAGCATGCAGTCTTTTGCATCTGGCTTCTTTTGCTTCACATGTTTCCAGGCTCATTTCATGTTGTAGCATGTGTTAGTATTATGTTCCTTTGAATTGTTGAATAGTAGTCCATTGCATGGATGTACTGAGTTTGGTTATCCATTCACCTGAATTATTCATCTGAATTATTTCTAGTTTTGGGCTATGAGTACTACCGCTATGAATATTCATATACAAGTCTTCTGTGGACAAATGTTTTCATTTCACTTGGGTATATTCTTTTCTTGTTAAATTTATTGGGATGACATTGGTTAATAGGATCATGTAGGTTTCAAGTGTACATTTCTATGATACGGGATTTATATATTGCACTGTGTGCCCACCACCCAAAGTCAAATCATCTTCTATCACCACACATTTGTCCTTCTTTACCCTTCACTGCCCCACCCCTTCCCTCTGGTAACCACCATATTATTGTCTTTGTCAGTGAGTTTCAATTTTATATACCATACAATGAGTAAAATCATATGGTTCTTAGTTTTTTTCTGACTGACTTATTTCGCTGAGCATAATATTCTCAAGGTATAACCATGTTGTCTCAAATGACTGTATTTCATCGTTTCTTATGGGTGAGTAGTATTCCATAGTATATATGTACCACATCTTTATCCAATCTTCTATTGAAGGACACTTAGGTTGTCTCCATGTCTTGGCCACGTAAATAATGCTGCAGTGAGCACAGGGATGCATTTTTCTTGGCAAATAACTCTTTTGAAGGTTTTAAAATCAAGTGGGTATGCAGTGATATTTCAGTGTGGTTTTAACTTGCATTTTCCCAGTGACTAATAATATTGAATGTTTTTTCATGTACTTACTAGTTATTTGATGTCTCCTTTAGTGAAATGTCTATTCAAGTCTTTTGCCATATTTTAGATTAGATTATTATTGTTGTTTATTGACTTATAAAAGTTATAGTCTGGACAAAAGTCCTTTACCAGAGACAAGACTTGCTAATATTTACAGTGGGGCTTTATTTTCATGTGCCTCACATTTCTCACATGATCTTCCGTTGGGCAGACAGTACTGCTGAGGAGACAATGTAAAAGAGGGTCATTATCACTGTGCCTCATACTTTGGGTGGTTAGCATATTTGTGCTGCTATCATTTATTTACTCTTTCTCTCTCTAAAGGAGATTTGAATCTTATGAAAAACTTTGATTCTAACTTATTAGAACTCATGCATCCCAATTACCAGAGCTTCTGTCAAAGTAATTATCTATTTACTCTCTGCGTTTATTCCAAAAATATAACCCTGTTCAAAACATTCTTTGAAGTTTTCTCATTATTTGCATTCCTGGCCAGTGTTAAACTCCTGCACACAATGTACACACACACACACACTCACATTCATTTTCTCTGCTTCAAAATAGAAGTTAATATTTTGCTAATTGCAGAAGTCACCCCAAACTCCATTTGTCAAGATTAGTATCTCATGGAAAATAAGGATTTAGTGAGAAAATGATTTTTAAAAAAGTATGCTTTAAGAAACAACAGTAAGTAAGAATTCTAGAAGTTAAATGCTTGTACAGGAACAAGATTAATCAGCATTAAAACTTGCTGGGGTAGGTAACTCTTTTCCTGAATCACCTTCTCAGATCCTCTAGGAGACATTGCTGTATTGACACAATCCACTGGGGTGCATTATCCCCCAGTTTTATTTTAGGCTGAGTTCTTCTCTTAAGAAAAGGGGGAAAAAAGTTACTGGCTTGAAATGAATGTCCTTTCCACTTGAATATGCCTTTTGTTTCATTTTCAAAAGTCTCTCCAAAAGAAAACGTTGTATAAACACCTGGCATTTCACAAATTATTGTGTTGCTTAAGGGCACTTTTCCTGGGTCTTGTCTTTTATTCATATATTGAAAGGGCAGAGCATAAACAGATCACTTTTGTGTGCTCTACCCTCACATGATGGAAGAGGTAGGGCAAGGAGAATAATGCATATACTTTGATGTATTCTTTCTGTTCTGTTGAAGGATAAATGTAAAAAAAAAAAAAAGGAAAAATCAACTCCCATATGGATATAAAATAAATATGTGTTAAAGGCTTTATGTAACCTATTATTAAAAAGGAAGCTATGCAGATGTTACAAAGTTCAGAGGAAAAGTCAATCTCACATTTATATGGAACAAAGACATGTAGAAATGAATTTACAAGAGAGGAAACTGGCTTTTTTCGTGGAGGGCAGAGAGGGGTAGGGGGCAATGCATGCTGTTTCATTGGAGACATCCAGTAATCTTTTCTACTTATTTCAAATATCTGCATAGTCTTAGCAGGGCTTGTTGAATTTTTTTCTGTAATATGCCAGGTAGTAATTATTTTAGGTTTTATGGGCCTTATGGTAGGAACTCAATTCTGCTATTATAACATGAAGCACCCATAGACAATATGTGAACAAACATGCATGTTACGTTTGAATAAAACTTTAATTATGGGCGTGAAATTTGAATATTATATTATTTTCATGTATCATGAAATATTTTTTTGCTTTTTATTTTTTCTCAATAAAATTGGGATTACAGGCCATATTGGGCTAACCTCTAATCTACAGGGAGTAACCTGAAAAATTCATAACTAAAATTAGCACATATTTTCCAAAGCATGGATTAATTATAATCAACTATTCTATATATATATACATATATATATATATATATTTACCTATCTATGAATATAAATAAATAGTAACAATATAAGAAAAAACAAAGCCTTATGCAAAAACAGCTGGAAAACCCATGATTGGCCAAGTAAAGATTATGGTACCTTGTTGTTGACTCTAGTTATATTACCTCAGTTTATCACCCACTTTGCTCATAAGATTCAACAACATATTATCAAGTCAATATTGCTTTTGAAAATAAAATTCTTTACCCTGAAGTGATTCTCTTTCAAAAGTGCCTTTACCAAATCATATGGCATTCCAAACATATTTAAAACATACAGCTTTTTATGCTATATGAAACCCATTTGTTAACAAGTATTTAAGAAATAAGCGGGACTGTATAAACTATAGATATGAATATTTCTTTTCTAGTAAAAATATATTTTAAATTGTGCATATAAAACAATCAAAACAGTCCCTGAGAATAAACTTTTATCAGCTCTCATTCACCCATTGACTGAATAATGATTCCATAAATCAGAAACAGCTATAAAATTATATCTTTTATATATTTACTAGAGGCCCGATGCATGAAATTCATGCAAGAGTAGGACTTCCTCCAACTGCCAGCACTGGCTTTCCTCTGGCACTCGGGACCCAGGCTTCCCTCACAGCCCCGGCTTCATCTGGAAGGTTATCTGGAAGGACTTCTGGTCTAATTAGCATATTATACTTTTATTATTATAGATGTTTACATTACCTGTTATTGTGTTTATTACTGCTATGGACATACTAGGGGCATCAGATATATTCTTGAGATTCATGAGCTCTTAATAGGTTTTTAAATATGTATTTTATTTTTATGAATGATATAATAAAATTATAAGCATACTGTCTATTATCCAGATTCCCCCTTTTATTTCTATACATGTGTTTATTTATTAGTGAGCTTTAGCCTATGTTTTAAAGTCTAATGTTTACTATAACATTGGTCCAACTATGAGCTTTGGCTTTTTGCTGCAGGTTATACAAACATATTCTAGAGTGGAACTCAGCAATCCTTCTGGAAGGGATAAATATTACATATTTTAGGTTTTGTGGGCCATATGGTCTTCATCGTAACTATGCAACTCAACAGTTGTAGCATGAGAGCGGCTATCAACAGTATGTGAATGAATGAGTGTGATTGTGTTCCAATAAAATTTTATTTACAAAAACAGTGGTTGGTTGAATTTAGCCCAAGGACTTTAGTTTGCTAACTCCTATTCTAGAGCATCTGATGAATTCTCAAAAGTCTAAAAAAAATCATTCTATAATTATACACTATTTAATAAAATTATACATATAATACATTAGGAATAATAAATTGAGAAAACTATTATCTGCTTGACAACCTCATCCTTCCTTTATAAAAGTATAATTTAAAATTAGGTCATTATTAACACTTTATGTTACAATAAGGATTACTAGGTTTTTCAGATTTGTTTGTTTTTTAATAAAAAGCTCTTACTTGAAGAAAATTTGTCTGCACTCAACAAGTTTTTTACACGGAAAATGAGTAACTGCTTTTTTTTTACTCAGCCATAACCCTTTTATATATTTGAGTAACTACATAAATTGCTAACCATAATCCTAAATACTATGTAGGCCTTACCTTTTCATGCTCATCTTGGACGTGCAGGATTTTTAGACTATCAGCCAAATCAAAGGTGTTTGGATGAAGAAATTTCAATGTTAAGATGCAATAGTAGGTCATCCTCTAACAGACCAGAAAGAAAGTTTAAAAGCTCTCAATTCCCCCAACATCTGTTAGGTGAATGATTTGCAGAATTTATCAAAATTGACATTTCTTTTTAAATATATTCAATGAACATTCAATTACTAAGTTGATTAATTTTTATAAATGCATCTATATATATACTTATTTGTTAATTTTGATGAATTTAACATGTTTTCTACATGAATAATTTAGGTAATATAATCTCTTTTAAATTACTTTTAAAGTCACTTTTAATTTTGTTTTTTAAAATATCTTTTTAATTCTCAATTAATATTGATTTAACTTGTTATTTAATTATTTGTAAATTTTATAGCAATTCATACTGTAGAACTACATTAATATTTTTTAAAATATATTTTATTGATTTTTTTACAGAGAGGAAGGGAGAGAGATAGTTAGAAACATCGATGAGAGAGTAACATCGATCAGCTGCCTCCTGCACATCTCCTACTGGGGATGTGCCCGCAACAAAGGTACATGCCCTTGACTGGAATCGACCCTGGGCCCCTTCAGTCCGCAGGCCGATGCTCTATCCGCTGAGCCAAACCAATTAGGGCGACTGAGCATTCTTATAACCAGTGTTTTGAATTCTGCATCTGGTAGGTTGCTTGTCTCCATTTTGTTTAGTTCTCTTTCTGGACTTTTCTCTTTGTCTTTCATTTGGGATGTGTTTCTCATCTCCTCCCTTTGGCTTTCTCCCTGTGTTTGCTTTTAATTGAAATAACAAAGTCAAGGCTGATGTATTCATAACAGATTTATAAAAGGAATATATAGTTATTGGTCATAATTTTAAAATTTATTAACACATTTCTTCAAGAGTTTATACATTTGGTGAAAGGTAAAATGTTGGTGATTGTTTAATTAATTGATTTGGGGCAGCATTGATCTACAGCCAGCAGAGACAGCCCTAGTTAAGGGAAAGAAAACAGTGT
The DNA here is from genome assembly GCF_000327345.1 of Myotis davidii. Classification (NCBI taxonomy): domain Eukaryota; kingdom Metazoa; phylum Chordata; class Mammalia; order Chiroptera; family Vespertilionidae; genus Myotis; species Myotis davidii. Next base: position 1,955,097 of record NW_006295559.1, on the reverse strand, counting down.
TGCTTTCCTTCAATTGAAAACTTAAGTTGGGACACCAGAATCAGTATTTCCGTGAAGTTCTATAGTGAAGTAAACATTTTAAAACTGGTGTTCACAGTTGTTGTTTTTTTGATTCAAGAAACTAGTAAATGCTTTCCTCCATTTTCACCTACAAAAGTTCAAAGAAAAATTGATTTCAGTATCCTCTTTTTTGTATCAGCAGCTGTTTGTAACAAATCCACTTTCCTCTAATTCTCATAGGAAACCTAAGCCCCTTGTCGTTTAACTGTCATGGACTAGCCCTTCTCATTAGTGGTCTTCAGGTGCTATTTGTATGTTCTCATCATTCCATTCTAACTTCTTTTTTTAAAAATTTGTCTTTATTGTTGAAAGTATTACAGATGTCCCCTTTTTTTCCCCACTGACCCCCTTCACCATGCACCCGCCCCTCCTAGACCTTCACCACAGTATTGTCTGTGTCCATGGGCTATGCATATATGCATATAACTTCCCCCATTAAATCTCTCCCATTCTAACTTCTTTTAGGTTCCGGCACTGTAATTCAGTTAGAAGCGCCATGGTTCCTTTATAACAATTATGATCGATCTCTTTCAACTTCCCCTCATCTTGCCAAGAGCAAAAGTTGAATGGATGCCTCACTATATCTAGTCCCACACTTGACTAGACAAGACTACATGTTTCCAGTAGATCAAAGACTTTTTTTTTACCCCAAAAGTATCTTTAAAAGAATAAACAACCCAAGTGAAATTAAGTTGACCTTTAATGAGATAAAAGGAATAAAATCTATAAACCTGGCTGCTCTGAAGACATTTTTTTTTTTTCGGGAATAGCTTTATGGAGGATGTAATGTGCCTGATTTATTTATAGCCAAACAAGTATTAATTGCATGGACAAGAAGCCTAATGGCTTTAATGTGGAAGAAAATAGGATGCTGGTAGAAGTTAGCTAATTCCTTAAAGCAGCATGTGGAAATGACAATGTGGCAGGAGTTTGTCTTTCACAATATGTAATGGACGGAACAGCTTAGGACAGAGAACCCTCATGGGCAATATCGTCTTTTAAGCCTCCACCTAAACATTCTCAAATTCACGCCTCGTGAAGGTAGGGGTGTCTTCTGCAAGTTTGTATGATAGCTTATCTCAAGTATAGTGTGTGAGTTTTATTTTTAAGGAAAGAAATATATGTGTTATATAGTATATATAAAATAATGCTTTTGATAGTTATTAGAAAGTGGTTGTCAATACTTTAATTGTCCTAATTATCATCCACCTGTGAACTCGATTATTTTGAGGACTTGAGGAATTGCCATATCTTAAAACTTTCAAAGAAACTTTTGTCTTCGGAAAAGAATAGTAATAAACTGTTCATTGGAAAATATTTTTAAATTACACAATTAACACACGAGTATGCAATTCAAATAGTACATACATAATATGTATAGACTAAAAAGTGAAATCCCCCTCTAACTCCATGATTTACACACACACACACACACACACACACTCAGTTGAAGAATTGATGTCTGGTAATTGTATTCCCCTCTGTATAGGGTTTTAATATGCATCCTTAAACACTTTCTTATGCATTCATGTATATAATATAAACTGGTTCATATTCTGATGTTTTGTAAAACTTTTCTCACCTCATATATTTCAGAGATCTTTCTGTGCTAGTAATATATATTTCATTGTCATGCTTGCATATTCCATAGCATGGATAATTTATGTAATGGAAATACTATAGTTGATTCTACAGTATTGCTTCATCATAATATGTTCCATAGAATAGATATATCTTTTATCACATTTTGCTTTTTTATTGGTATTCGGGTTGTTTCCATTTTAACTATTTAAAAAAATGCTATAATAAAACTAGGTTTATTCAAATTTCCCCTTGGGAAAGTAAAGTTATTACCTGTTTTCAAGTTATTGGCTTCCCTCCATAAATCTGAAATTGTACCGTCTTGTATTTCCAGACTGAATGAGAATTGTTTTTTGTTTGGCAGTAAACAAAGTTTTAAAGGCAGGAGTTTTGCCTCTGGTTACTTTTTAGAGGAGAAAAGGGACAGGGGCAGTGACCTTCAAACAGTTTAAGCCTTCCTTGAGTGTCCTAAAAAATGTTTACCTAGAACTTTGTCTCATAGTTCTAGTCCAGTGATGGCGAACCTTTTGAGCTCTGCGTGTCAGCATTTTGAAAAACCCTAACTTAACTCTGGTGCCGTGTCACATATAGAAATTTTTTGATATTTGCAGCCATAGTAAAACAAAGGTTTATATTGTTGATATTTATTTTATATATTTAAATGCCATTTAACAAAGAAAAATCAACCCAAAAAATGAGTTCGAGTGCCACCTCTGACACGCGTGTCATAGGTTCGCCATCACTGTTCTAGTACCTGTGCCCACTGTTGGAGTCTCTCGTGTCAGAATTCCTGCTTTGCTAGAATATACTCATGTTCGTTTTGTTTTGTGTTGTTTTCAAAATAAAAAGTCACCAACCTTGTCAGCTACTCTCGTTGGTACCTTACAGGCTGTAACTATTCTCTTGGCTGCCTATGTCCCAATTCTTCTTTAAAGAATCCCTTTACCTTACGGTTGCTTAAGGTCTTCTATGGCTGAGAGCATTATAACTCATTTGGATTTTGAACTCAGTTTATTCCCGTCTGCTTTATATCTTCCAGTAAATTAATTGTCCAAAATTTCCATTGCTATTTTCTATTGGCTTTTATTTTTTCGTTTGTCCTTTTCGAGGGGATTTGGGGAATGAAGAGATTTGTTCCATCGGTTCTCTTCCATCTTGATTTAAGACCGCATTTCTTTTATTAGTGACATAAAATGTCTCTAGTTAAATAAATGATGAACTCGTTTTGCTTAATTGATTATATATTTTTTCCAAATTATTCCTTTTCAGCTTTTAATGGAATTGCTTGGGTTTGTGGTTGAATTTGATCCATTATATTTATTTTTTACTCAGTCTGATTCCAGTAAAGAGATGATTACTTATCTTGTTTTCAGTTTGAAATAACTGTAGCTGGTATATTTAGAAATGGTCTTTGAACTTGCTGGACATTTAAGCCAATCAAATATTATTAGAAGCATTATTATTCAGGTTTTTTACTGTTTTAGTGCAGAATTACCACAGATTTGTCATAAAAGATTTAACGTTTCCACATCACATTTTAGAAAAACTCTAAACGGAATCTTTCTCATTTTAAAGCATCAGGAACGAGGGAAAGAATTTACTTTGAAAGGCGAGGCTCATACCATGCAAGGATTATTTTCATTACCTATTTGACTGAAAGTTTTAGATTCTTTAACATATGCCTTTTTTAAAAATAGTAAAGAGAACATCTTCTAGTTCCAATATTTAATAAGTCCTCTCTTTGCAAAACCTGTAATTTATTGCTCAACACAAAGCATATGTGTGAGAATTGAATATTAATGCAATTTAGCAAAATCTCTGCACAGAGAAACATAAGAATAATCTTCTGCATCTCCATGGACACTAATCTCTCCGTGCCTTTGAGTCATATCATTCTCTCTCTTTCCTCTATATTTTTCTTCATCCTCTTCTTTCACAATTAATTTCACACTTATTCAATGTCTCATAGAACCAGGTACTGTGTTAGCACCAAAAGTAATTAAATAAGAAATATACTAGTATAAATATACAAAGATAAATAAATAAGCCATAATTCTGACCTCATATTTTGACCTTTCTATAAGTGTGAATTCAAATGGTAGGGATGGAAATGTTCTGTAACATGCTGTATAAGTATAAGTTGCCATAGAAGGTATAGGTAAGAACAGAACTTAATTTAAATTTTTGAAGAGATTTTTTAAAAGTTATAAAATTAGGCCTAAAAGCTTTCAAATTGTTGTTTCAAGTGCTAAGTATTAAGTTGAAGATAATTATGCTGTTGCAAAAGGAGACTCCTCAAAGAAAGAGCTGTGTCACTGAAGAAAGTTTGCTTTAACTTTAAAGCTGCAAACATTTGGAGGAGCTTTTAAGTATGAACATTTTTCTCTTGTACTTTTTGTTTGTGTGGAGCAAAGGTCAAGTAAGACAGTAGGTGTGAAAGTGTTCTGTAATCTGTAAAGTGCTGTATAAATATAGGATGTTCCAAAAAATGTATGCACACACTTTGATAATTATAAAGGCAGTGTTTATGAAATTGCATTCCATTTTCAAAATTGAGCTATCAGCTGTTAAAATGTGTGTACATTTTGGGGGACACCCTGTGTAAGGGGCTGTTATTGTGGAAGTACATGGTGTTAAGAGACTATGCAGATCTGAGCTTACATTGGGATAGGAAAAGACAGTAGACTAAGTTTTAAGCAAAATTCTAATAGCCTATCTATAATACTAAAAGCATAATATGCTAATTAGACCGGACGTCCTTCCGGACCAAGCTGGGGCTGTGAGGGCCGAGGCAGAGGCAGCCGCTGTGGTGGGGGCTGAGCCTCTTGCATGAATGTCATGCATCGGGTCTCTAGTATGTTATATTTTGAGATTCCATTTCCAAAAATATCTTCTGTCTACAACCTGTTGTGGCTTTTGAAATTAAGCTAGAAAAATTGCTTTTTTGTGTGTGATGCTAATAGTAGTATACATAGAAAAAGTCATGTTTTTATAAAATAGTAGGTTAATGTTTGATATATTTTTTGCTATATTTTTACTAGCTCACAATAACACTTTTGACTAGGTCTTTGTGATGCTATTTTTATTTTCATCATCTTTATTGTTCCATTTTTATTGATGAGGAAGTAAGGATCAACAGTTGAATAACCAATGTGTGACAGGCTTAATCAAGACCACCTCACTTCTGCTTTCTTTCCATTGCTAAGAGCAATTTAGATAATGGAGAAAACAATATGGTTGGTTTAGGTCAGGAAATGCTTTTTTAACAGGTGGGAGTGTCCTATTATTTTTAAAAGTTAGAAGAAAAGGGGTAGAAGACCATTTCAGGATAGGTTAAAGACATTATGAAAAAGACAGTCATAGTGAAAGTGACAGCAAAAGTGATTAATATGACATGATACGCTTTAAGGGGAAATACCAATAACCCCTATAAACAAATGTTTCCCTGAGCTTCACCAGCTATGAACATAAGAACACTTCAATCATCTTTTGCCACATGGAGGCTCCCAGGAGCACGCCCATGCCTTTTCCCTACTGTCTTCATTTGCCCGAGTACCTTGGCTGGCCTCCTGCCCTTTCAGGACTGCAGTGTGTCCATGCCTCTTGCTGGTTGTGAAACACTTCTTTTCCCCACCTTTTAGAAGGCATCCCAGAGCAGAACTGCTTGGCCGTGGCATTTAGGGATTCCCCCTCCTTGATTCCGATAGCCTTCTTCTTCCTCAAAGTACATTCATGCTGACAGAGTAGAGGAACCAGAGATGGTTTCACATCCCTGTCCCCAGCACCCAGACAGTCATAGGCATTTGCTGCTTGGTTTGATATGGAACACCTATCACCCCCTTTGTATTTGGGCAGAATTAACCACTGTGGATCGGATTGGTGTGCTGCAGTGTGCTGGCCTCTCCCTACAAAACTGAAAGGGGAAGATATACCATTTACATGATAATTCCGCAGGAGCCAGGGCACAGCCCGTGACCCAAGCTGGGACTGTCAGATGTTGCAGCCTGAGGCCTTGATTCTGCAGGAAATGACTCAGGAAAGCAGGGTCAGATAGAAGCCATGTGATGATAGGAAGGTTTAGTATTGATGGCAGTGGCTCTAGCAGTGGTCACACCTTGCAGAAACATCACAGTCTTTTCATTGGACTTGTCTGCTTCTTAGTCATCCAGCTCAAATCTTTTCTGGGTCTTGTTTGTGTGTGTGTGTGTGTGTTTTGTTTGTTTGTTGTTGTTGTTGTTGTTGTTGTTTTTAGTTTGCATTGTACTCTAACCTTCTTGCAGATTCTGTAAGCCTTCTATCTTTCTAATCACATTTATGGTTTATTTTTAAGGTAAAATATCTCAAGTTTATTTTCTTGTAAGAAAGTATTCTGACTCAAAACAAAAGACTCTTTTGCCAAGTCTGGCTTATTGCACCATGCTGACATTTTTCTTGTACTAGTTTCTCCCTAAGAGGCTCCTCATTTGCTTTTTGTTTAGCTCTTATCTTCCTCTGCCACCCCTGAAGTGGCCGGGTATAATCCTCATGAAAGACAGCTCCATGCCTTTCCTGAATCTTCTTCTTCACAGATATATTGAGAAAAGCATTAGGTACTATTCAAAGGGGGAAGAGAGGGGGGAATACCACCTAATTCCATGTGTTAGGAATTTTGAATCTGTGTTCCAGTCCAGTATTAATAATATTCTCACTTAATGTTTATACCATTTTCATGAAATAAACACTTTTACCCAATAAAAGACTTTGAAGTGGAGAAAAAAAAAACGACTGAATGTCTTCATTGGAAAACTAGGCATTCTTTAGCAATGGTCTCTTCCCAGTGATCTGATAATAGGGAGGTCGCTGTACCCTTCATTGTCTTTGGGCGCTCTACAACTCTGCAAATAGTAGATAACTAATAGCAATGCAAATTGTCCATATCCTTAGATGTACAAATACATTTTGTCTGATGAAGTTAAATTGATTTCCTTTCCTCACTGTGGAAGAAGCCAGCTTTTAGTTTATTTGTAAGTTCACTTCAGCATTTATTACCAGAACCAATGTAAATGGTTCTTTAGATTCTCCTCTGAGCTAGTTGTAACATCTGACTGGTTATCTCATTAGTTAATAAGTTAAATATAATCTTTGACACCTGCACACTGTAAATTTGTATGAAAGGTTTTATGTTTTTTAAAAAAAGATCCTTTAACAATGTCAGTTTAAAAAATATTACACTTGTAGCCTCCAGGGATTTGAACATAGCTAATGAATGATTGACATAATATTTAAACCCAGCCCTGGCTGATGTGACTCAATTGGTTCGGTATCATCCTGTGCACCAAAAGGTTGCTGGTTCCATTCCTAGTCAGGGCAAATGACCTGGTCTCAGGCTCAATCCCTGATAAGGGGCATGCAGGAGGCAGCCAATCAATGTTTTGCGTTCACATTGATGTTTCTCTCTTGCTCCCTCTTTCTTCCTCTCTCTCTAAAAATCAATTAAAATTTTTGAGAAATTAAATCCAGATTTTTCAAATTCAACAATATTTTTACAGGGGAGAAGTGATAAGCAAAATATGGGTCCTATCACTTTTGTCCAAACCTATAAAATAGTTTTAATGAGCTTCCTGCCATCCAGTACCTCTTCTGCGCCCCAATTTTACTTTAAAAACTACTGACAAATTACTATTTTGAAACAATGCTTTATCCATTTCTCTTTGGATATTTCTCCCAATGAATTCCATGGTCAATTAAAAATATTTTGAACTACTAATCTGTACTTCACTACTAACTGCAGAATTTAATTTTCCCACTCACATCTTGCCCTATATACCCTCCAGTGTTATTTCACAAATAATATACCTTATACTTATTTTTTCTCTCTGATTTTTGTTGTTGTTGTTGTGAGGCCTTTTCCCACTCTGATTTGCCAAATCCAAAAAAATCTTAAAAGTCAAGTCAATTCTAATCAATTTTCATCTCTCCCAGAAAGATTTCCTGACACAAAGCCCCTGCTCC
>NW_006295559.1:1942120-1947082 GCF_000327345.1 Myotis davidii | reverse complement strand
CAGATTTTAAAATCATGCAACAATTTTTTATTCTTCTCCAATCAACAAACATTTATTGAGTATTCATCATATGCCAGACATAGAGATAAACCATGGGCATTCAGAGTAAACAAGTAAGTAACCATTACAATCTTTAGAGCACTTAACATCCAGTACAGGAAAATTAATAGGTAAGTAAACAGAAGCAACCCATAGCTGAGCTTTCTAATCTATATATATAAAAGCCTAAGCTACTGAACGACCTAACTATCCATTGACCGGTCACTATGATGTGTACTGACCACCAGGGACAGACATTCAATGTACAGGATCAGGCTTTCTCCTATCTGGATCAGGCCTGTGGGGAATCAGACTCCCTCCTATCTGGATCCGGCCTGCAGGGATCGGGTTGAAACCGGCTATCCAACATCCCCCGAGGGGTCCCAGATTATGAGAGGGCACAGGCCAGGCTGAGGGACCCCGCTGGTGCAGGAATCCATGCACTGGGCCTCTAGTAGAGGTATATGTAGGCACAGGATACAGTGGGAAATAAAGGCATTGTCGGAAATGGTTTCTCTGAAGAGGTGATTCTTAAGCTACCCCTGAACAGGAGGCATTGGGAGGTAATGGTACAATGAGAGTACTCGAAGCAAGTAGAGCAAATTTGTGGATGCCATAACCAATATGGTGTGTACGAGAGCTTCAGCTGGATAAGGCTTGGCTATAGCACAAAACAAGTTGGAGAAGTAAGGGGGCTTCCCCCTGCCATATAAAAGATTTAGACCTTTTCCTATGGCCAATAGAGAAAGTGTGGAGATCTGAATTTCTATAATAAATGATCAATAAGATTTACAGACTATTGTGATTCTATGTTATGCTTCATTTTAATATTGTAGAAATAAGGATTATTTTTCATGGGAACAATTAATGTGATAGTGACCACCCCCCAAACACTGAGAATGTAGACTTTCCCAAACAACAATAAGAACAAATTTCATCCTCCCTGTTTTGTTAACACAAGAAAATACACTCTATTTGGTTTTTAGGATATCTCTTAGAATGTAGAATTCCATTAAGTATGCCATAGCTTTTGTGATGAATTAGCTATCTCAGTGAGAATAGGGATCTGCAGAAATGAGATACAGATCAGAAAAAAATGAGCGATAAAGAGATAGGAAGAGAGAGGTCCCAAACAAGGCCATTACCTGAAAGAACCACAAAGTTCTTTGAACCTTGAAAAACCAGAACTTCAAAGCAGTGGCTCCTGGCAAGTGAACGAACAGGTGATGGAGACTGGCTGGCTGACCAACATCTGCCTATTATCAACTTCATGTTTATGGAAGAAAATGATAAAGTAGGAAATATGCAGTAAGAAGGGATAGCTTGACATTTCGAAAGCCGTTTTGACTCTCCCCTCAAATATTTAACTTCTACCGCACTGCATGTTCTTGCATTCATTGTATTGTGTCATCCTACTAATATACGAAGTCTGATGGTTAACGTCGCTAATCACAATGAAAGAAATCACATTGTGTGTAAAACTGAGTTTCATTCTACCCCCGGTTTCTCTCTGACAGGGTGCTTTCAGAACAATAAGTTCCACAAACGTCAGAGCACAAACAAACCTTCATTATAGAAGCAATTTACTAATGTTACATAAATCATGATGAGAAACAAAGGACATCTCGGCCTAAGAGGCAAACTTTTCAATCATCTAACAAAAGAACACTCCCTCAAATTTATAAATATGTATTCTCAGCTGGTAATATTAAAAGTTCTTATAGCTGCTGGATAAAAATTATTATTTACGTATTTCATGCAGCAGAAATGTGCTCATCATTAGTTGCTGAGAACAACTCATGTATATATATTATATATTTACATATATACATAAAATAATAAAGTACATCAAGGTATGTATTTTAGAAATCCCTTAGCAATGGTTGCCTACAGTTTTTAATGATAGGGAACTACCTCTCATTCTCGTAAGCAAGAACTATATTCAGTAAAATATGTAAATCACCAAGAGTCCTTGGCATATGACAGATGTGGTAATAAAGCAAAGTAGTGTGTAATACAATAATATTGTTTCAATTTAAAAAGTGAGTGGTCCTATCTGTCCCGATGAACTTTTATTCAGCTGATTTCATCATCGAGTGCCACAGTTAATAATGAAGGCGTTCAGATTAGGAACTCTCTTTAAACTGTTTTAAACTGTCTATAAACTCTCATGTACTGTGAATACTTTGGTACAAATTTTTATTATGAAACTGAAGAATATATACCCTCTTCAATGAATTCGTAGGTCTAAAATAAAACTAATTAATCAAGTTATTCCCTATACCATTCCAGAATCTTATATGAGGTAGTTTTCAGAGATACAAATAACTGATTGCAAATAAAATGTTTTTTCATATAAAAATAGAACAAGAAAATAGGCAAAGAAATAGAGTGAAGAGAAAAATAGAAGTAGAAAGAAGATAAAGCCCTAAGGAGCATCTTGATGTAAAAAATGATCTTGACAAGTTGCTAAATGTGGTTCAAAAATTTATTCAGATCTAATAGTAAGCACACAAAAAACCTTACATATTTTTATTTTTAGACATTTATTTTTAAAGATAATGAAGGAAAATTAATAATAATCTATTAAATGAATAAAGTTAACTAAAATTTTATATTCTAAAAAAATTAATATTCTAAAAATTAATTCTTTAAAATACTGGAAACCCAAACAATATAGCACCCAAGGAAAGTTGCAATGATTTTACTACCTGGATAGTTTGGATTCCCACTTTCTTTTTCCTGAACAAATGCTTTATTATCAGTATATAATCAGTATGATGTTGACTTAATTATGGCTTTCAATTTTCCCTGTGTCCTGTACAATGTTACACTAATGTTAGTTCAGCTTCATCTTTATTGACTAATTTTTGTTATACATTTTTATTATTCAATTTTTAAAAAAACAACTTAAGACATGAAGTTCTCCAAACCATTACTTGTACAGTGATACTACATTGGTGATATTCTACCTTTAAAGTTGAGGTATTAAATTAACTTTGTACCCACAGGTTAGGCATAATAAATGAGTGAGATATTTTCAAGTATGTAAGTTGACATATAATTAATAATTACTATCTTAAAAATTGTATTTGATAGTCATAAATGCTACTAACAACATTTTATCACCTGTGTCTATTTTGTGCCTCTCTAATTCTTTCACCTAATTAGTTTTCCACATTCAAAATTTATCAAATATTTTTAAAGGGCCAATTATGTGCAGTTGTGTTATTTAATCTCACAATATTCTCGCCCTCGGGGATATTAGCATTTCTGTTTCACAGATAAGAAAATGGTGGCTTAACAATGTTAAAGGATCATACTAAGTGACATAGGGGAGGTAACTGAATATAAATGTCTAAACATTTTTTAACACAACACCCCACCAATTGTTACATATCCAAGTCCCCTTAGTTATCTCATTAGTAGATGCCCTATTCAAATCTGAATTTTATGTCATTAACCCTGTGCCATTCACCTTAATTCAGGGACCTTCTGGTGCCTTGAGTTATCCATATTAATATTATACATTGAGTCATCAGTCCAAGACAGAATAAGTACATTATATGTCAACTCTCCCACATCAAACATGAGTTATCTCCTCACTAAGCTCCATTTATCCCCCCACCACTATTACGTACACTTTATCAACCAAGGAAACGACAGTTAATACTTTAGATGCTTCACTTACACAGGGTGGGGCAGTAGTAGGCTTACAGTTATGAGTATGAGAATGCAGTTTATTCTCATATTATTATTTATTAATTATTGTATTCTTTTTTTATATGAACAACTGTAAATCTACTTTTGTCCCACCCTGTATTGCTATCCAGGGGTAACAAGTTGATTGCTTTTACATTTTAGACCCAAACCATTGGATACTAATTTATATTAGTCCTTAAGTTCCTTTCCATTCTAAAAACAATTCATTAAATTCTTCTCATTTTTTGCTCATAACACTGAAAATAAAACAAAATGAGCAGTCAATTCCTTAGGTTTTACAGATTCGTCACTAGTTTTAAAGATAAAAACTGACAGTATCAACTTTACTAACATATATCCTGCAACAAGTTAGGGAGCTAGAAGAACTGGGTAAAAAAATATCTTTATTGGGTTAAGGGTAGAAGTGCAAACAGGCCCCATGAGGAGGATGACCATATGTCCTGGTTTGCTTAGGCTCGTCCTGGCTTGTGCCTGTCCTCCTGTCATTCACTCTGATTTAACATCTACCCAAATTGTTCAGTTTTTTATTTTTTTAAATATATTTATTATTGATTTCAGAGAGGAAGGGAGAGGAAGAGAGAGAGAGAAACACAATGATGAGAGAGAATCATTAATCAGCTGCCTCCTGTACGTCCCCTACCCTGATGGAGCCCACAACCTGGTCATGTGCCCTGACCAGAAATCAAACTGTGACTTCCTAGTTCATAAGTCAATGCTCAACCACTGAGCCACACCAGCCAGACATAATTTTTCAGTTTTTAAAGACATGTTGTTATTTCTCATTTTTTATTAAGATGAGGTGGGATGGGTTTGATAAGTTTCTGCTTTGCTTGCAGCTTCTGCCATAGCCTGGTCTAGTAGTTTGTGAGACCCATGTGCAATGAAGACCATCCTCACTTCAACTTGTGGTTAAATCTGAAAGACAATGATCAGCCTGTCTCTCTAGTCCCACCCTCTCTAGCTACAACTTCCATGCAAAGACTGCATGCATTGTCCTTGCTGATAAAACAAAGCTTGCAGACCTCAGAGACTAGGAACAGCTAACTCCTTCTATACCAAATGCACAAAGGGGCCAGGACACCAGTGCTTGGGGTCAGTAGGAAATGTGGGAAATTCTGCTGGTCGTGTGGGAAATGTGTATGACAAGTAGATAATGAACAGTCCTGCTCTGCAGAGAGTAGTCTATAGTGTATTTGTCAT
>NW_006295559.1:1937559-1942065 GCF_000327345.1 Myotis davidii | reverse complement strand
AATAACAGAGTAAAGGGAAATGAATATTTAATGTGTTTGGTAAGGAACTTATAGTTCTTTAAAAGAAGTGATGGGAAGCATGTAACTTGCACAAAAAGTTTGTTAATATTTACCACGCATTATGGGGACCATAGATATGTCAGTAACTACATGACCACCAGAAGGTGCAAATTTGTTGACAAAGCACCAGTGTGCACATCACATTCTGTTTGCATTTTGCTCAAAATTAGTTAGAAATTTAGAATCAAAGAAAGGAGTGGCAAAAATATTCAGATTTTGAATATGCAACAAATTGTAATTATTGCAAATGGTATCTCCAATAATACAAATTTAAAAAGAGCTCAACAAGCATGAATGACAATTTTTAAACTTTACAATTACACTTTGCAATATCTTGAGTCATGGGAAGAATTTTTTGTTGGTACTTCTCTCTTTAATGGAATATATTTCTATATTCTGAAGTACTTAAATTTGGCAACCATTCAGAGGAATCATAATAGAGAGGACCTATTGGTGTATCAAATCTTATAGAAACATTTGGCAAATAAATTTATAAATAAAAGTAAATAATATATAACAACATTTATGTTTCAATATAAAAAATATCAAAATTGAGGTTATACTCCATGAATCATAATATGCTTTTGCTTACCTGGTACCTTAGCACTTATAGAGATGATATTTTTCAGTTAAAATTCTTATGGCCTACAAAAAAAAAAAGGTCAATTCAAATGTGCACAATTTCCTCTGTATTGTCCATCTTTGAAGCAGTTTGCTGGTAATTTTTACCAAAAATATTGGTAAAATAATAGGACTCCATTGAAAAATATACATTTTCCAATAATACCAGTGACATAGTGCTGGAGAGAGATGTGGATAAGAACCTGATTAAAGCATCTAACTATGTGTCTGTATACTTTTTCCACTTATGTTGTTTCCAATCTTATTTTTCTTGCTGAATTTTTATAGGGCTTTACCATCCTTTTAAAGATTTCTAACTCTTTCAGTATATATTTCCTAAAATTGAAGACAGTCTTTGATAAAAGCAGTATGACTATCAGTCTCTGGAAGTGAAAATTGCTTATGTTCAGATAAGTGAAGAAGTATTTTAATGTGGTTTACTACCCAAGATATGTGCTATTTTTATTTTTAGAAAGAATTTTATCTGGAAAATAGTTATTGAATAGAACTTTTTTATTGGTTCATGGGTCTTGAGACACCATTGAAATGATGTTAGTAGTGCTGGTCCATTTTTAATCTAGATCAGGTTTCTCAACCCCAGCACTACTAACATTTGGGTCAGATAATTATTTGCATGTGGGGTGGGAGGACACTGTCTTATGTGTTATAGAATTTTGAGCAGCATCTCTGCCCTGTACCCTCTAGATGCTGGTAACATCAGGCAGTTGTCACAACCAAAAATGTCATCAAACATCGCCAATGTCCCCTGAGAAGCAAAACCATCCTCAGCTTTAGATGAATCACCCAGAGGATGAATTTCAGGGGGAAAGACAAGTGGTAAAATCAGACAGATAATTTGGAAGACATTGGGATGGAAAACTTGGAATTAAGAGAAATGGGGGAAGTAGGGATGCTGGGAGAAATCATGGGTTTGTTTTTTTGAAATGGAGATGCAAGGTACCTGGGTTATATTCAAGCAGATGGGTCTGACAGACAGTTGAATATACAAACCTGTAACTTCGTGTAGAAGTTTCCCCTTGAAGGAATGTTTTGAGTGTTGTAAGCTAAAGTGAGGATGGACGTGTATAGAGGAGCAAACAAGTGGGCCACCAATACAACCTGGGAACATAAAGAAATAGAGGGGTGGACAGCATGAGAGAGAACTAATTATTAAAGACAAGGAATGGTCCGGGGTAGGAGAAGAGCTAGGAAAGTGTGATATCATGCCTGACAAAGAAGCCTTTCAAGAAAGAAGCTGTCTTAGTAACAATGCTAACAGAAAAGCACATTCAAGCAATAAATGTAAAATGTTCTTTGGGCATAGCAGTCAATTTGAGAGGGAAATACAAGACTAAGTGGAGACTGTTATTCTGCTCTATAAACTTGGTGGCTGACACATAGTGAGTACTCAAAAATGTGAAATGAATAAAAGAATAAATAAGTAAATTGTATTGAATTCTACTGAAAAAGTACCTCTTTTGAGAATAGAGAAGCCGGTCTCTGTGCCTATAATAGTCTTTGACTATAATAGTATATCAAATATCATATCTAAGTACCTTTTGGTAATGCAAAATGTTCTCTGTGTATGAAGTATTTTGAGACTCTCAGAAATAGGCATTTCAGAGATATATTTTAATACATTCCTTTCCATACCAATATGCACAGATAGACAGTTGAATTATGCCAGTCACAAAATAACTTCACTGTGGAATTGGACTCATTTAATTTATAAATGATCATTTGTACATCCTGAAATATGTCAAGTTGTGCCTAGAAGGCTGTGAACAGCTGTGTCGTGTAGCTAATGAATTTTATCATCAGAGATGTAAAAAGTAGATATAATACTTATCACCAGCATGATGTGTTCTGATAACAAAAGTAGAGAGAAGGTTTTCTTGCATGAAATTTTAATGTACTTGGTATGGATTTAAGAATTACTTTTTCTACTGTAGTTCATGGTATTCAGTTCACTTAATATCAATTTCCAATTCTAAGATATTTTTTTAAAATAAGAAACTAGTTTCAGCTGAATTTCATTAAACACTAGCCTATGTAGTCTTTTTGCTTATTCTAAAAGTTGAGAAAGTCGAATGTTAAATGCTATAGAAATTCATTTTTTAAGTTGCAGTTGAAGGAAATTAGTCATTTACTCTTCCTGTCAATGCTACAAGAAAGGAGCTGTGCTAAACTTTGCCAATTTGAAATTTTTCACATCATGATTTTACTCACGAGACATTTTTTCTGTGCATTTACTTTCAGAGTACACATTTAATGGTTCAAATGTCATTATTTTTATTCCCACTGTGCATCTTCAGTATATAATAAAATACCAGGAATAAGAAAATATTGCAAATACTCTCTACAGAAGTTGTCTGGGTGCCACCAAAGCATAAATTCACTCTCCTCTTGTAGTTAAATTAATACCTTAACTCTATTTAGACATACATTTTCAAGGACTGGAATGATTGAAAAGAGTAATGTGTGATTCTCAATCAAGTGAGTATGACGTGCATACTTGTCTGTACTGATACACTACTAAATAATACAAGGCATAAATAATAAGCCTAAAATTATAACCCTTATTCTCAGCAGCTTGCAAGCCTGTGGGAAAGAAGGGGCCATATGTAAATCAATAAGAAAACAATTACATGTTGAGCACTCTAGGACTCTGTGCATGGGTAGAAGGTATTTAGGATAAAGGACAACCAAGAAGGCCAAAGGTGTTCTTCATCTATTTTTATGTTGATGTTGATAATGGTCCCAAAGAGAAACTTGTTTTTCCCAATTTCTACTCTAATCTTTTTTATGAGAGGGCGATGGGAGAAAGGGAATTGAATTTGCTATTTGGAGGAGCACAGGAATAAGCAAGGGATCAAGAGACAACAGATCTTGAGCATTTTTTATCTGAAGGGTGTTTTACTGTACTTTCCTTATTGAGGAAAGAGAACCTCAGGTCTGCTTTGGGCACAGCTAATTTTACTTAGTCCTCTGGGACTCACAGTAGTAGGGAAGTTGGTCCTTAAAAAAAATAACTTAAAGTATATATTAGCAACTCTGTCACTTAGCTTTTTTGGCAAGAGCTTTATTTTTGGTTTTTAAATAATATGCCTTTTTACTTAAAAATACTCATTGTAATTGCTACCACAAGCAAACCAATCATCTGTTTTGTACTTAGAAGTTCATTCACCGATTAAAATAAATCACTGAAACGTGCTTTAGGAGAATAATTTATATTCCTTGAGTACAATGTCATTGTACTTCCTGGGGCCAAGAAAGCATATTCATCTAGCAAGTAATACTGATAAATTTAAGAAAAGATTGAACCATTTTAAAATAGAGTACGTTGTTGCAAGCAAAGCTAATTTAACCTTGTGGAGTTTGGAGGGTTACTTAACACTCACCCAGAGGTAGGCTATTACATTGGAAAGCATTCAAACCAGTCATGTGGACTACCTCAAATTATCCAGGAGATTTCAATTCCCTTGCAGAAGTAAGCAAATGATTGTGTCTTCACATCTGCTCTCAGTACAAAGCACAGCTTCGTCTACTGGATTCCAAACCAAAGCAGCTTTGCTTATAGGAAGATGTATTGTCAACGGTAGCATGAACCTGAGAGAAATACTGTCTGTTCACTCTTCTTGAGTTGCCAAGAGGGAAGTCACAGACATGAGCCATGTGCTTGTAAAAAGCTGGCAGAACCGTGAGTGGAAGAATTGCAGGTATCTGATGAGGTGTCCGTCATCTGTGTAATATATACGTCTGCTCGCTCAGTATTCACACAGCCTGGGCTAAAGTGGAGGAAAAGCTCAGGCTCTGAGCTCCGAG
>NW_006295559.1:1858370-1937472 GCF_000327345.1 Myotis davidii | reverse complement strand
GAGGGGGGACGGGGGGGGCGGCATTTACTGGATAGGCTGAGGCTAGAGATTTGTCTCAAGAGACCTGCGTTCCAGACCTTCCAGACCAAAAGTAATTGAGTGATTCTAAACAATGTACACGCTCTCCTGGTCTTCTTTTTCTTGCTTTGCAATATGGAGTTTGAACTAGGCAATCTCTAAGGTTTCTGCCAGTTTTAATAAAAGGCCCTTATAGAATTTCCTATGTATCCCCAAGAAAGCCTTGAACATTTTATGAGTGAACAAACTTGCCATCACCTTTGAAAGTGGAGAGAGAAAGGCAAAGAATGGACAGCAATGTCGGCTCTCAACTGTGATTCCTTTTCTCCTTCTACTTGCTCTCTTTTCCCATTATCTGATTTTCTCTAAAGTGACATTACCCAAATGCATAAAATGAAATTATGTCTGTTCAGACTGAATGCCTAGCGATGATGATTAATGTCCTGGTTTTTGTACAGGACTTAGTGGAAACCAATGCAAGAAAGAGCCCTACCACCAGGTTGAATAACACCTTTTATTTGACATTCCAATCTCTTTTGAAGTGTAAGATGTGAGAGAATTCATTTTAATATTTTACCTCCTTTTATATAATACTATCTTTTTCAACAATGCTTTCCTGAAGATCTGAAACCCCACTGTGTTGGGTTCTGACATTGTGAAATGGCTGCTTTGGTGTCGGCACAGATTAAGTTTCATATACTTAACAGTTTTTTTTAAAAAAAGTAATAAAAACTGAGCATTGACCTATGTCCAAATAGGATTTATTCATGTTTCCTAGTGAGTCAAATAAGAGATCAAAATAAAGGATCTTGGTGAGAATCTGACAGCAGATTCCTTTGATAGCACTACCTGGACAGAGTCCTGTTACTACTGCACCCTGGAGACATGGTGAGTTTCTGCTAACAGTGCTTATCGGTACCCTTTTCACAGCAATACAGAGCCAAAATCTCAGGAAAACTTTTCTCTACTACTCAATATTCAAATATTTATATTTTAATAATGCCTAGCTAATGTCACTCTTTTCAGCCCTCATCTAGAAGGCCTCAGTTCTCTAATATGGCCATAACACCCAATATCCTCATTGACCTTACATTTTGGTCACTTATTCTGCATATATCTGCTACATGCCTACCATTTTCAAAGTATGCATGAGCAAGATAATGTGTGCAGATAAGTCAGAGTTCGCATCCACAATGGCTTACATTGTGGAAGGGGGTACAAAAAACTTACAGTGAGAAAAACTAAAGAGCAAAATGCCAGCATGACAGTCATAGAACAGATGTCATGAGGAAGGGTTTTTTGTTTTTTGTTTTAAACCAAGTACTTTGACTTAAATCCAGGGAGCTTATTACTGAGTGAAATAATCGGGGGAGGCTCCATGGAGGCGGTGTCGCCTGAGGGAGCATTGAAAGGTATGAAGGACTGAGATAAGCAGAGAAGACAGGATGGTGTGAACTAAGGCAATGTTTCTCAAGGGCCAGCTGTACCACTGATGGGCACAATATACAGATATAATATTAAATAATACTGAACCACACAGCGAGAAAGTGTTCTCTTTTCAATGGTCTTTCAATACTTGTATTCTGAGAACAAAAAAAGAGCCTCAGTTTCATGCTAATGCATCTTTAACCACTTTCCATACTTGCTAGTTAACTTCCTCTTCCCTAGCCCTTTTTTTTAACACACAGCCAGAAGGGTCCCAGGTTCAAAGATGATGGCAGACACAATAACCATAATTCAATAAAAAGTTCCTCAGATTGCACTTATTTTTTAGCTCTCTTTAACTTATGGAAAGTAATGCTGGGTTTTCATTTAAAATTGTGATATAAAATGTTTTAATCAAATAAATGTACTAAAGGGAAAACATACAATTTAAAGAAAAATGGAGGCAAATAATAGTACAAGTGTTATGTTGATAGGACAACATTTATTTGGGTGCTATTCGAATAAATTTTGGAAAACACTGAGTTACAATGTAAATTATACTTGGGATGGTAAATAGCTCAGTGTGATAACAAGGAGAGTCATCCCAGGAACTACCTAGAATAATATTTGAAAGACAGATTGTAAGTAGGTCAAAGAGAACAGAAATACTAGATTCATGAACTTTATTCATGTTGTGTCTCTTCTTAGGATTCCATACCACCTCCTTTACCCAGATATTAATAACTATGGTTTATCGGTTCCTTCTGAGACGTTCGGTATTGTAACACATTGTATATAATTATCACTTCTTTTTTTTTTTTTAATCACAACCACCCTAAGAGCAAGAAATTAACCTGAGGTTAGGAGTGAAGGGTCTTACTAAAGGGCACATAGCTAATTGGTCATACAAATGAGTTTGGAACCCAGGCCTGTTTCATTCCAAAACTTCTCTTCGTCATGCCTGGAAACCCTATTTATCTTCAAGCCCCAACATCAATACTAGCTTTTTCTGTCTAAGCCCAACTTTCCAACAGATGGCCAATTTCCTTTTTGGCCATTCTCCACTAGCATTATGCATTTCTGGGTAGTGATTTCCTTTTCCCTTCACTAGAATTGTTTATCTGGCCCTCTGATGACTAGGTTGTGAGTACCTAGAAGGCCTATTCAAATGTCCCAAAGCATCAGCACTGTACTTTTCTCATGGTCAAGGCTCATATTGTTTGAATTGAGCTAAATTATCTCCCTATGCCATGGCCTATCATTGAAGTGCAGCTGCACCGCCTCAGAGTGGAAGTCGGACCAGGAGCTCTGGAGATGATAGCTCATGAACTACCTGGAAAGGCTTTTGCCTTTGTCAGATTCCAAGAATCTAATTAATTAATTTTGAGCAAATCAACCATGCTTTGGATTGGTTTTTAACTTTGGACTCTTTTTATTCCTGGGTTTTATAATGTCCAGGTTAAATAGCACAAAAATGGATACCTGGTAATTATAGACTTCTAGATCCCAGAAGATAATTTTAAAAAGTATCTTACCCAAGAAGGCATACGAACAGCCAATAAATATATGAAAAGATGTCCAACCTCACTGGCAATTAGGGAAATGCAAATCAAAACTACAATGAGATACCACCTTCCACCTGTTAGTGGCCATTATCAACAAGACAAGAAATAAGTGTTGGAGAGGTTTTGGAAAAAAGGGAACTCTCATTCACTGCTGATGGGGATGTAGATTGGTATAACCACTAGGGAAAGCAGTCTGACAACTCCTCAAAAATTCAAGAATAAAGCTACCATACAACCTAGCAATCCCTCTCCTGGGTATATACCCAAAAAACTCAAAAGCATGTATTCACAAAGCTATATGCACATTGCAACATTATTCATGGTGCCAAGACATGAAAACAATCAAAGTGTCGTGTGATAGAGGACTGGATAGAGAAGAAGTGGTACATATACATAATGGAATACTACTTAACCATAAGAAAGGATGAAATAGCGCCATTTGTAATGACATGGATGGACCTTGAGAACATTATGCTAAGTGAAATAAGTCAGTCAGAAAAAGCTAAGAACTATATGATTTCACTCATAGGTGGGATATAGCAGTGTGGTGGTTGCCAGAGGGAAGGGGTTGGGTGGGAAAGGGGTCCTAATATAAGGTGACAGGAGAAGATTTGACTCTGGGTGGTGGGCACACAGTGCAATATACAGATCTTGTTACATAGAAACCCTCACCTGACACCTATATGCTCATGTTGACCAATGTCACCCCAATAAATTTTAAAAGATTTTAAAATGTAAATGTAGCATAACAAAAATTTTAATTTTTATCATGACATCATCCCCCTTCCCCCCCCAAAAAAAATAAAATATCTCTCCCAACTCTTTATTTTATTAATGAGGAAACTGAAGACTAAGGAAGTGTCATGAGTTGCTTAAGGCCAATAGGGCAGGCCTCAATGAAAGGTCTCTTGATTTCTGGTAGTAAATTATCTTCCATATTGATGGCTTTGAGCTTGGAGGTCATGTGCTCTTCTTCCTGTCCATTGTAGGAATTCCTGACAAGAGTAGCAGTGATGTCAACAGGTGCTGCTTGTGAGCCTGGCACAGTAACTCACTATTTGTTAACAATCTATTCAACTTTAAATTAAAGAGTGCCCTTTTCTCTACTGAACCCAATGCAAGCTTATAATCATATTTATTGCTCTTCACACCAGGAGCTTCTTCCAGTGATCCTCTTGTCCCGAGGCTTTAGCTACATCTGTAAATTGAGGGCTTTCAAATTTGCAGCTCCAGACCAACCTTCTTCTCTGAACTCTAGACTCATATATGCCTGCTGGATATCTCTCTTTGAATGTCTAATAAGCCTTTCAGATTTTTATTTATTTATTTATTATTATTATTATTATTATTGCTGCAAAAAGCATTATTGTTTCCATTTGGTCCAATGCATGGGAGAGGGCTCCAGGGTGGTTAAAAGGATACCTAGTGGTTTCAGGGAGAAGCTCAGGCAAAAGCCAGACACCAGGGAGATGCAGAGGGGCATCTCAAAGGCCTCTAAACCCCAAAGGCTCCTAGTCGGGCTTGCGCGTGAGCCTTTGGAGGAGATACTCGCCCAGCCCAGCCTGAGGGCCGGCCAGCCTGCAGAGGTGAGCCAGGTGTGGCCCATCTTCTTGATGCGTTTCACGTGCTCACCCCGGAAGTGGTTCTCCAGGAGGTCACAGAGATGAGGGCCGGCGCAGCCAGAACCCAGGGCCTGCAGCTCCACAAGGGCCTAGTTCAGGTTCCTCTCCAAGGCCAGGGTGGCTTCCATGGCGTCCTGAGTTTTGCCCACTCATCCTGGGAGGCTCAGCACGTCCTGGAAGAGAATGCGGCCCCCGCGCTGGTTTTGCGTCTTTAAGAGACGCTTGGAGCCCTCCTGCCTCTTCTCCACCAACTCGTGGAAGAAATGGCCCACGCCCTCGAGAGCCACATCGTCAGGGTGGGAAGAGAAGCCCAGAGAGAGGTAGGTGGGGGAGGCACGCAGAGGCAGGCTGGCCAGGCGGTTGACTGCAGCCTCCACCTCGGAGGAATCATTCTGACAAATCTGGGAGCTCATGGTTGTTCAGCAATAAGCAAAGTAGGGGAAAAAACAAAACGGTGTTGGCTAGTCTCCAAGTTGGTTCTAAAGGTGGTGACTGGATAAAATGCTAGAGAATGGTCAAAGGCTGGAAAAAAAGGTGTCCTTGGGTTTGGAGGTAACCTGGAGGCTTTGCACTTCTAAAAAGCAGTGGAGATGGGCAATCTGCCATTTACTTATTGATGCCATAGCTTGGCATCACAAGGTAATAAAGAAAATAGCAATAACAATTGCTACTATTTGCCGAGTACTTACCATATGCCAGGCACTGTGCTTGGCACTGTACAAAATCTCATTTAATCTACACACCTTTACATAGTAGATATTACCTGTATTTTCTAGAAGAGGAAACTGTGCAAAGTGGGCATTAGCAGGTGCAGTGGGTGCGTTATCCCGATCCCCTTTGCTGGGTGGGGTATGTCAGCTGTCAATTTATTGCCTCTCAGCTCCGAAAGGACCCTTCAATATAGGCTCTGTATTAGCAGAATTCCAGTAAAGGGCACTAGAGGGACCCTGTGGGAGGAAGAGGCTCTTCTGCCTGTTTCACGGTGGCGTTGGAGGTTGGCTACGGGAGTGTGAGGACTTCCAGTGAAACATCAAACCCCCAAACACAGCCCCTCTGTAAACCCGTGGTCTTAGCCTAGCCATAATCTTTCCAGAACCCCAGCACAGCTCGCACCCTCTTCCCCTCCCCCCGCCAGCACCCAGACCTCATACACTCACAGCATCGGTTGCTGATCGCCTGCTCCCCACTTGCACTCAGCACTCCAGAGGGTGATGGCCTGTTGTTTGCCCAGCAACCCATATCCTCTGCAGCCTGGCCAAGCCAGCGTACTTCTCTACTGTCTGGTGGGCTGAACATTACTTTCTTCAAGTTATTCTTTCCTTATCGTTAGTAATTATTTATATTAAAATGTATTTTATATAAAATAAAATTGTATTTTATATACAATAAAAAATTATTGTATAATTTTTATATCCAGGTTGGACCTAGACCACTATGACCCGTCTCGTAGCTGCTGCAAGCAGTGCCTGCTAACACACAGCTGCCAGGTTGCTCAGATAATTGCTCTCAGCCAATGAGAGCTGCTTTGCCCAAGAAATTAGCCCCCTGCCTAATCCTCCTGCTCACCTTTGGGCCAGAGCCAATGACTAGCCCACAAAAGTCAGCTCCTTTGACTCCAGGCAGACAAGTCTGTGGTGTAATTTACCTTCTAGAGCTCCCTATCAATCAGGTCAAAGCGAAGATGTACGAGAAACCCTGTCCTGTCCGTTCTTAGTTCTCTCTCCCCTGCTCAGTCCTGCCCTCCTCATTCCCTCATGGTCTTTTCCTGAGAGTACTTCCTTAACAAAGTGGGTGTATCCTAATCCTGTGTCGGGCTCTGCATGTGAGGAACCTGACCTCTGACATGTACCGAGGCCACAGAGCTAGGAGATAAGGAAGCTGGTGATAGTGCCAGGTCTACTGGCTTCAAATCCTGTGCTCTTCCCCAGCAACTTCTCTTGGATGAGGAATCTCCCACCTCCAGTGTGTTCCCCCTAACCCAGTGGTTCTCAACCTTGGCTGCACATTAGAAGGCCCAGAAATCAGGATTTTAAAAAGATTCCCAGGTGATTCTAATGTGCAGCCAAGCTTGAGAACCACTGCCCTAACCCAATGTGCCTTCTGTGCTAAGCCATCTCAGCCTTGAGGATGGTCTGTCACTGGTTCAGAGTGAAGTTTGTGATCCTGGCTCAGCAGTATCCAAGGCCTGTGCCCACTGTTCCCAGAGGGCATATGCCCCCTAATTGTTTCATGGAGGCTTACATAGCCCCTGCTGTTACTACTGCTTCTCTTACTCTTCTTTCATCGCCCAAGAGTGTAGCCCAACATCCTGACCCTCCCAGTTCCCTGAGGTGAGTTGGCTTGTTTAGCTAAACTATACTTCTCCTATCAGCCACATTTATTTGGGCTAGACTAGTTCTTGGTGCCCTGGGAATTGTGCACTGGTATTTACTAAGGTTCAGAAAACAAGATGACAGCTTGACACTTGCATACCTGTTAGGTAAATAATAGTTTTTATTGGGGGCCATAGCAGTGAGTTTATTTATAACTCCTGCCACCACACACGAGCACTTAATGGGGTGGTGGGGACAGACAGTCGAAAGGCTGCTTAGGGACCCAGAGGAACTAGGAGGAGGGAGACTTGGCAGAGTTTGTATGTGCCAATCTTGAAAGATAATTGGGCTGACACCGAGTGAGAGCAGCGTGTTCCAGTCCGTTCCGTTTTCAGATGCTCTAACACAGAGCGAAAGATTCGGCAGACAAGTCAACAGGTCTTGACTTAAATTGTCTCTTTTCCATGATCCCAACATGGATTTCGGTTTTGTGGGTTGTTCTTTGACCACCACATGCAGAGATCCCTTTGGGGGGTTGTCAGCCTAGGCAGTGCTCCCTGGTCGACTCTGACTCCTGTTTTCCCATTTGGTAAGTAATTACTTGACAGTTACACAACTTCCCTCCCTTCCTCAAACATGCACACGAGCTAATAAATAGAAGACCGGTGTTCTAATTATGGGCTCTCCTTTTTTCAGAGAGGCAACCCATTCCCCTTCAGAAGTGGTGTTCCGTTCTCATCAGCATTGCCACATTTCTTTGTGGCTGGGTGAAATACGGCTGTAGCTAATCCAGCCACAATTTCAGTTGTCCCACAGTTAAATGAAATTATTAGCCATCCCCACAGAGTGTCAGCAAAGTGCAAATAGAAATGCGCCTTTGCAGGCAGCTGAATCCAACTGGGAATTGAGAAATTAATAGAAATTTAGAATAATGGGCAAGCTTGCAATGAACTGTTCATGAGTTCAGAAACCTAGTTCCTTTGGTAATTTGAATGAGCAGTTTTGCTAATAAAGTTTGTCTGTGTTTCATGAACCTTCTGCATCTACCCGTCATTCACAAACAACTTGAATTATCACTTTCCCGTCAAATGTTGCCCTTTCCCTTAGCTTGCCCACTGGCTCTGAAAGCAGATTTTCTCCACTGTAGGCAGGGAATGGAGGGAGAAAAAGAGGAGAAGCTTTTAGCACCAGCTGAGGCAGACTGGCCTACATCTACATCAAGGATGAAGCATGTTTATTTCATGAAGGTAACTTTGGATGAATTTCACGTGGTACAACTTTTATTAGAAAGGGCAGCCATTCCCAATAGAAATTCCCAATTACGATCAAGATCTACCCACAGTTCTTGACCCCTCTACTTAGTGGATCTGCAAGTGCCATAATCCCATTCCTCTGCCTACAGTGTATTTAAACTGCAGGAAAACGAGCCGATGTCACTGGCACCTTCAAGCTTTTAACAATCCTCTAAGTCCCCACAGCAGTAAAGCATATTAGAGTTTGCTTATCACCTTTATTTATGTGCTCTTAACTTTTCTCTCCCCAGTGGAACAGAAATGTATGTCCCTCAAGGAAACACAAAGCATTGCCCTCTCACAAATACATCAGGAACCCCTTTTGCATTCTCTGCAGTTTCCCCAGCAGTTTGAGTGCTGTTCTCAAGGAAACGGTTATCAACAGGATTGATTTTTCCATTCGGCCCCTGGGATCGCAGCAGCCTGGCCGCTGGCCAGGTGCAGGGCACTGAGGCCTCCCGGAGGCTGAGGAACAATTCAGGGATCCGAGGGCAGGTTGAGCAGCCAGGAGGCATGGCTTTGATGCAAGTAAAGCAGGTTGGTGAGGAGCTCAAACGCTAGGTTTTCCACTACATTGCAGCCGTGTGATGGTACAGAAGATATTTAACCTCTCTGAGACCATTTCTTCATCTTTACATGGAGACAGTTACGAAGTTACTGTGAGGGTTATTTGAGGGATTCATGGAAAGGCTTAGCATCAACCCTGGTAGAAGGCTAATATTTTTGCTTGGGTACAATTATCATTACCGATAATTAAGATTGAGGGACTATCATCTGCTGTTCTTCAAAAGTGTTCTTTCTAGTTTATTTAGCTATAGGGATTAAGGAATTTCACCTTTTCTGTAATTTCTAAAAATCTATTGACTCTAAACTTTTAAAATAGGTGGCCAGTTTGTGAGCAGGTGAGCACACATGTGTAGGTATGAGTAGTTATAATTAACACACATGTTGCTTTCTGGAGGCAAACATTTTTAAGAGCTTAAAAATTTGTCTTACTATATGAAGTCTTTTGTTTTATGACATTTTTATTTTTTAATTTGTTCATCAAAATTTGTAGGAAAAATACATACTGGTCTGTTTATGTATTTAACAAATACTTATGTAATTTTTACTGAGTGCTAAGCATGTTCTAGGTCAGTTACGAATATTAACTCAGTTAATTCATATTACAATACTATGAAGTCAGGCCTATTATTATCCCCATTTTACAGATATGTACAATGAGGCACAAAGAAATTAAGCAAGTTGTTTAAGATCCTATAGGTAGTAAATTGCTCAGCCAGGATGCAAATCCAGGCAGGCTGGTTTCAGAGTCTATGCTTGCAGGTATCAGGCTAGGCCAGGCTAGCCCATTTGTATTGTGGGGTCTTTTTAATAACAGGAGTTGGGATTATTTAAGTTGTTTTGTGTGGCTGTCAGGATGGGATTTCGGGGTTGATACACAGTCACCTTCTTTAGTCAGTAAGGCTGTGCATTAACCAAAGATTTTCCCTTTGCATGAGGGAGGCAGCAAAGCGGTGTGAAGGACTCCCTCTTAAGAACCTGTGTCATGTGTATTAAGAGCCACTGGAGTTGAGTAAATTAGCCTGTGATGTGTGTTTGTGTGTGGATTGTTTCTTTTTTAATGAATCTAAACAAGATTCTTAGACCTTTGGCATTCTGAATCACTTTAAGAATCTCCTTTAGTGACTCAAAGTAATTCTGTTCCATTCAAATAGACCTCTACATTGAGACCAAGATTTATCACTTATCTTTTATTTCTTCTCGTAAATAAACTCATAAGTGTAAGAATATGTAAAATACTAACCATAACGAACCACATGGACTTCGGAGATTTTTTTCAGCTTTAACTGGCTCAGGTATGCTTTGGAAGAAGTTGGTGACTTGCTTGCCTTCCCTCTTCAGTGATTACCCCTGACTCGCCTCCAGGGTTGGTGTTGCTTTGACAATACCATCTCACCATGTTTTTATTTTGAAAAAAACACCACGAGCTTCCCTCATGCACATTCTCCTGGTTTCCCTCCTACGTCACTGGTTATTCCTTCTAGGCTGCTTTGCAATGTTCTCCTCTTTTCTGAGACTTCACCAAGTGCCCCAGAACCCAGCCTTTGGGTTGGGCATAGCACCGCTCCGCTCAGAATGCTATGGTGACAGTTCATCCAAAGTCCTTGGGTTAAGACCCTTTATCATCTGTTCTTTATCTCTTGCCTAATTGCTTATTGTATTAGTTTCCTAGAGTTCTTAACACAGTACCACGAACTCAGTGACTTAAACAACAAAAATGTATTGTCTCACAGTTTTGGAGTCTAGAAGTCTGAGATCAAGGTCTGGCAGGGCCGTGCTTCCTCTAAAGGCATGAAGGAAGGATCTGTCCGGCCTGATCCTGGCTTCTGGTAGCTTCATGGCTTATGGCAGCATCACTCCAATCATCACAGGATGTTCTCCCTGTGTGCACAACAATATGTCTAAATTTCTCCTTTTTTAAGGACACTAGAGCTACTGGACTAGGGGTCCACTATATTCCAGTATGACCTCATTAATGGCATCAGCAATGGCTCTATTTTCAAATAAGGTCATGTTGTGAGAACCTCAGCACATGAATTTTGGGGGAACACAGTTCAACCCATAACACTACTAATCTTCTCCTTGCTCAGTTCTGGGACACCACATGCCTCTCTTTGCTGTTCCTTGAATACTTACTTGGATGTCCTCCCGCCTTGAGGCCTTTGCATTGGCTGTTCCCTCTGCTTGGAACATCCCCACACCCCAGCTGTTCACGTGGCTCGCAAACTCCTCTCTCTCAAGTCTGTCTTCAAATGTGTGCTCCTCAGTAATGCCTCCTTCCCCTGATCCTCCTGCATAAGTTCAAACCTCCACTCTTCCCCATGCCCCTCAGTTCCCCTTGTCTATTGTTTTTCTTTGTGTGTGTGTGTGGTGCTTACCACCTGATAACACACAGTACTTGATCATTTGTATCATCTTATTTACTTGCTTTGCTGTCTACTGTTTGTCTTCCCCAACCACATCAGAATGTAAGCCCAATAAGAGGGTCTCTGTTTTATTCTCTGGTGTATTCCAGGCACCTAGAACAACAGTACTTGAAAATAAGGGCCGATCAAAAATGTGTGTAGCTTTTCTGTTTTTCTGGGTGGGTTTAGTTGTAGAGATGCTTACCTTTCATAGATTGGAGTAAGGCAGGTGGGAGGAGGGCGGAACATGCCTTAGACCGTTTTCTTGAGCACTGTGGCATCGTTTTCCCATTGGACCTGCCACCTGGGACCTTTAGTCAAATGTCATGTTCAGGATGACTGCAAATCCTAGTGGGGCTTGCCTTCCCTCCCTTCTGGGAATTCAGGGTGTTTTGCACATACAGAGTGAAACCACAACCTTCTGATGATACGATTAGAGGCCTGATTTGACTTGTTACATTGAGGCTCCTGGAAAAACTGATAATCAGGTTGAGAACGGAGGCATCATGACTTGCTGTGATTTTCCTCCTAGCATCAGAAAGCAGAACGCTCCTAAAGTGACCGCAGAGTGCTCTAGGAGACAGTTCTCTGGCTTCACTAGAGTGGATGAGGTTTAAACGGCCCACAGATGTCACTTCCAATTTCCTTAATAATTATGTCAAGGTCTCTCATGGGCCCCTGGCCAATGTCAGGAGTCATTCCCAGCAGAATCACTGAGCTAGCCAACCCACTGTGAACTTCTTGGTCTTAAAATCCACCATTTTATATCAAAGTTATCGATTTGTTATGATCCTTTGTCTTCATAAATATTATCTACTTTTTATAGAAGGTGGAGTTTAATGACGGCAAGCATTGTTGGTTTTCATTCTGGTGTCCGCATGGATGCTGGCCCAGGTATATACTTAGAAATGCTTCTTAAACTGGTTGCATCACCACCCAGCCTTACCTTGGCCATTTTGATTTAGTTTTTTGTGTGTGTGTTTTATTTTTTTTTTTAACTCATGAATGGCTTTCAAAAATTAATGCTATAACACCATTTTAAGCCATTTTTCTGTCAGAAGGAAGATTGGTGGTTTTAGAAAAGCATGGAAAAGTGTTTCTGACATCATGAGGCCCAGGAGGTGAACCGTCTCAACAAGGCATCAAAAACGGATGAGACTTCATAGGGGAAGGCCTGGCCACATAGATGCGGGAAATGTGCCATTGATTTTTTTTCCCTCCACACTCATTCATGGATAACAACATTATCCATGACTGACCATAAAACAGCAGGGGTATTGGGAGGTAGGAGCTGATTGAGGCAACACATTTGATCCCTCAATCCACACATAATAAACCCATCTTATTCCTTGCTCAGCCACCTGTCATATGCTTGCTGAGCAAACTCTCTTGTTTCTCCCTAGTCCTGTGGGTGTTGTCCACATGCATCTGTCTAGAACAATGGTTCTCAACCTTCAGGCCCTTTAAATACAGTTCCTTATGTTGTGACCCAACCATAAAATTATTTTCATTGCTACTTCATAACTGTAATGTTGCTACTGTTATGAATCGTAATGTAAATATCTGATATGCAAGATGGTCTTAGGTGACCCCTGTGAAAGGGTCGTTCAACCGCCAAAGGGGTCGCGACCCACAGGTTGAGAACCGCTGGTCTAGAAGAAAATGCTGGGTGTGTTTGATTGCAGATGTAGCTCTTTTTGATGTGGATGGATCCTTTCTGCAGCGAATTCACAAGGAATTTATGAAGCTCAAGTTTCAGGGCCTGTCACTTGCCTTTGGTAGGGACCACAGAATGTCCCATTCATCATTTCTGTTTAAAATTTTCCAAAAGTAATATATTTTAACCATAATAAGTTTATTGCCCTGGCTTTTTTCTTCATTGACATGCAGGCAATTTAGGAACCCAGCTAAAGTGGAAGTTGAATTGCAAATGCATTAATTTAGCTTAGGTTGAACAGACTATATGTATTTACTGGATTTGCGGTAATTTCCAAGTGAAGGTATTGCTAGCCATCCCCGGGGAAGGAAGGAATGACTCACAGGAATTCTTGGGCCACCCACTCTCCCACTCTGTGACTCAGCAGGTGTCAGAGCACACCAGTGCAGGCCTGAGCCTTGTAGCTATGATGCCCTGCACCAGAGCTGTGTGAACCGGGGAGGAGAAAGGAGGATGGAAACAGACAGACCAACCATTGGTCCCTGAAAAGTATCACAAAGGGTATGTCAGGCAGTCGATAAACAAAGCCATTATGTTATTTTTCTGGTTTTCATGATGTTTGTGTTTGTCAGCTTTTTACAATTTGTGATTATGTTCATCCTACATAAATCCTCATTTTTACTTCTAGTGTATTTTTCTTACAAATTTCCCCCCTTTTTTAAAAAAACAACAAAAACCAACACCTTAGGATTTCTAAAACCCAGATCTCCCCTGCCTCTACCTTATCAATTTTATTTTCAGTTAACATTAATAATTTGACTGCCCTCTGCAATTTCTGAAAAATATGTAGATATTAAATAATTCATTCTTATCAAGTCTTTAAGTCTGAAAAAATAACCCTAGCATTCCATTTTATAAGACAAGTGGAGTCAGGAAATTTGAGTAGGTTTTCATAACCTCAAAGCTTCAGTGAATTCCCAGAGTTCTTATCTATCTGCCTTCCAAACGGAGCTATGTCATCTACATAGAAAATTGCACTTCTACATTAGAATTTTTTTCTAATTATTTGCACATACTATGGTAGAATTTCTAAATGACACTTTGTTGGATGCCTTTATTCTATGTATACAATAAATACTTTGGTTAAAATAAAGATTTTATATAGCCAAAATATTCTTAAATTTTCTGGGAGAAAAGGTGATGGTGAAATGTTTAATCATTTCTACCTGAACTAGAATTGACTAATTAGAGTAAGTCAAAGCATGTGCATTTGTTTACAGGGGATAATTTTGTTTGGCATTTCCAATCATCCACGTAACTGCAGTAAAGATTTCAGAAAACATCAGTAATGCCTTGTAAGACTGCCTGTGGGGTGACAAATAATACCAGCTCACCCTTTGAATAAACTGCACTTCAAGAAAAATAGTGATAGTAAGCTTTGATAAAAGTAAGTGGTTCAGAACTTGCCAGCTCAAGTGTAAGCCAATTGTGGAGCCTTTAAAACCTTTGAAACTGCTGCTTTGACAACAAATAAATCTGCACCAAGATCACTAGCATCCAGTTTGTTCCAGGATACTTTATAGGAGGAAACCCATACAGAAAATAAAAGAGTCTCCCACATCGGCCTTTCTAATGAAGAAGGACCTGCATTTCCTCTCCCCAGAGATGTCCCAAGTGATTCCCATGCAAGTGTTGACCTTGACAAAATCCCTTAACTTCTTTGGGTCTGTGTCCTCATTTTATAAAACAAAGGGTTGGAGCCACATCCCAACTGTACATTCCAGATCTGCTACAAATATTCTGTGGTCTATATCTCAATGTATTAAATGGGTCAGATCCATAAAGGAGAAGAAAAGTAATTAGAGTAATTAGCAATTACTCTAGGTGTAACAGATGCTGTGGGAGATGCAGATACCACTGGAGCCCTTAAGATTCCACTGAATTATTGCTTGATACATGGGCAAGAGTTACTAGAGAGGATAACTCTAGTTTGAGATCAACAATTCAAAACATAGGGCATAAGAACATGCACATATTATTCAACAATTCTATCCTAAGATCTCTACTTAAGGTTAAACTTGCATGTGGACAAAATTACCCACCACTGTCCCCAATGAAGTAAGTTTATTGCAGACTGACATTTATTGCAGTCTGTTAAACAGTCATATTTTTCCCAGTATTAAACAGGTCACTGACTCTTGAGTTGAGCCTCTGATGAAATAATTGCCTTATGTTTTGGGGCCACATTATATCTAAACAACAACAAAAAACTTATCTTGAAACTATTCCAATTGAATGCTCAAGTTACCTATACTATTTAATTGTTTACTTCTTTTTCCTCTCCTTTTAATTATTTGCTTATTTACATATTTATACTAATCTTGTATATTAGCTTTGTATACGTTAAAGGTGCTTATTTGGACTCCACTGCCTCCAAGTCTCACTGAACCACTTAGGACTGTGAAACTTCAAACTTTTAGCCTGTTCTACAAGGGCTTTACCATGTACTTGTCATTTTCTTCAATTTGAGAGAAAATTTTTTAAATAATTTCTGCCATTTTAGCTGAAACCGGTTTGACTCAGTGGATAGAGCGTCGGCCTGCGGACTGAAAGGTCCCGGGTTCGATTCCGGACAAGGGCATGTCCCTGGGTTGCGGGCACATCCCCAGTAGGAGATGTGCAGGAGGCAGCTGATTGATGTTTCTCACCGATGTTTCTAACTCTCTATCTCTCTCCCTTCCTCTCTGTAAAAAATCAATAAAATATATTTTAAAAAAATATTTTTTGCCTTTTTAAAGATTTTACTGCTACTTCATTTTCTAATTTCATCTCAAATATTTTAATCTTTAATATCTTTTCTGAGATTAAAAAAATATATGCAGCCAGGGATGTAGAGATGTATAGAAAATTATTTGAAATCCTGTAAGTCACATTTGGTAAACCACAGAGAAAATAATAAAGGCAGATTTAGATACATATTTACACATGTTTTATTGATTTGTGTGCTTCCCCCATAGGAATATGTGTGCATATCTTAAAAGACAGAGCCAAGTCTTCTGTTAAGACTAATTGGCAAGGAGTGTTTATTCACTTAGTGATTTCAAAGTAAAGATTTTTTTTTTTACATGGGAAATAGTATAGTCTAATTCAAACAGGAGACCAATTTTTCTTGGACATGGAATGAAGTAAATTCAGACATATTTCCATGGTGAGTACATTATATATTTCAACTTAGAAAATATTTAACCTTATTCTAGCCATTAGATTTTGAAGCACTTGACAACATAATTTATTAAAATCTGCTGTGGAGCCTGTGGGCAATTAGTCTGGCAATGTTTATTTTTGTTTACCTGCACCATGCTTGCTTTAAAAATCATGAATTCTAGCTAGTCTATTTGCAAAGATTTAAAAAGCTTTATAATCTGAAATGTCATTTAATTCTTTTTTTTTTTCAATGGCATTTTATTCCCACAAGGGTGAGAGGAATTGATTTTTGTTAGGGCTCACTTTGTTCTGATTTTTAAACAAAATGTATCATTGATTAGAGTACAACCAGACCTTTTGCTATTTTACCAAAATTAGAAGCACTGGTCATTCTCACAGATATACAGGGTGGTGTAAAAGTAGGTTTATAGTGGTGAGTACATGAAGCACAGTGTTTATTCTTTTATTATTATTTATTAATTATTGGATTACTTTTCATACAAATAATTGTAAGCCTATCTTTGCCCCACCCTGTATTTGGGGCAATGTGTTGCTGGGTAATGTACTAACAGATGCAACCATATTTAAGGCCCAGCCTCTCACATCAAGGGCTGATAGCTTAAAGTGACAGCAGTTATACAGAGCTCTAACACAAAGATGGTTTTGGAAAATTATAGAAAAGAGTAAAAGACAGTTCAGCTGATGACAAGGGAAGAAAACCAAAGGTAACTGTGATGAAAGAGCATGAGAGAAAAGAAGATCTGAATGGTACATTGATGTGGCTTCAGAAATAGAGATAAGGATGTAATCAGAATATGGAGAATTGATGCTAACCTGAAGGGTTTGGACTTCATTGTCAGCCCCTGAAATCAAGAGCTGCTATGAAGGAAGATTTGAAGAGACATAATAGAGGTACAGAATAGTAGAACAAGAATGGTCCATACATTCTAGTCCATTGTTCTACAGTAAGGAAACTGAGGCACACAGAGGATAAGTAACTTACCAGAGGTCACATAGAATCTCAGTAGCTTAATGGGGCCAAACACCCATCTGCTGAATCTTAGCCTACAGACATTCTCCATCACATCATGTAGGCCAGTGATGGCGGACCTATGACATGCGTGTCAGAGGTGACACGCGAGCTCATTTTTTTTGGTTGATTTTTCTTTGTTAAATGGCATTTAAATATATATAAAATAAATATCAAAAATATAAGTCTTTGTTTTACTATGGTTGCAAATATCAAAAAATTTCTATATGTAACAACGGCACCAGAGTTAAGTTAGGGTTTTTCAAAATGCTGACACACCGAGCTCAAAAGGTTCGCCATCACTGTGCTAGGCTATTCAAGGTCAAAGCCTTCAGCAGTAGCTGCTTCTTGAATATGTAGTAGATTGGCCTAGATATCATTGCTTTTTAGTCTCTGTTTTTCTCCCAAGAGCTTCTAAGAATGATAGCTTTCTTCCCAATTCCTGAATGTGGTGGTATGTTCACCATAATAACTTTACTTTCGTGTGTAAAACTCATAATTCTTACAAACTCATTGGCTAACTGCCTGGCTTGTGGCAGGTGGTGTGTTTAATGGATGTGGAGTTGACCATTCCTGTAGTCAGGCTTTCCTTGAGAACAGGCTTTCCATCTATTCTGGGAGTCCTTTTTTTCTTGTGCTCCCACATTCATAGATGGCTGATTTGGACACTGCCTTTATAATTGACGTGCGTGTCTATATTTTGGGGACATTATGTAAAATTTTTCCTCAAATGTTATAAGAGCATGCTTGGTATTTTCTTGAATACATGGCCCTCAAACAAAAGTATGTTATACAGTCCTTGTCTTGGTAAGGCCTCGGCAACAAGAGACTGAGTTGCACTTTGGAGGCATCATGCTTTATTTGGCATTAAGTTTGCTGTTGCTGCATCACACACACACACAGGAGAATTCACTCTGCAAGAAAGGCAGCTGTCAGCTGGCTCATGCTCAGGCTATGCAGGTGCCATTCACATGAGACTACTAGATTGTGGTCTAGATAGCACTCCTGGAGCTCTGTAGGATTTGAACTCATCCTAAAAATCTTCCCAATGTTTTCAGTTACAGGACGCAACACTAGCAGACATGAGGTCTCATTTGTGTACACTTCTGGAGATCCATAATATCCCATTCTCTCATCCCTGGCCACAAGACTTAGGGTCTGTTTTTGAAGCTGTACTCTTAAGTCTTCACCTGCACTCTTTACTGGACTCTTCCTTTTGTCTGAATAGATCCAGCAACTTCTTCAAGCCACTGTCTGGAACTTGTTACTTACATTCAGGCATAATAACGGGAAGTATCACTGTTCCCCTCTAGAGCCAATATCACTCTTTGGGTGCCTCAGTCTGATTTTCTCACTAATCTTGAAAACATCTCCCTCTCACTGCTCTGTCTTCTTTAGCCTCTCTTGTGCTTGACCCCTCCTTTCACTCATTTCTTCCCAACCCAGGCAAAGTTGCTATTCTCCATAGTAAGTGATCTGTGCCCCTAATGAGCCATATTTTGTTTTCTTCTTATACCATGGAGAAGTGGGGGAATGGGAAGTAAGATTTTCCCGTATTGAAAATGTTGCTTCTAGAGGTGACTCATTGTGTAGATTGGGAACTAACATATACATGAGAACTCAAGACTTCACAGCAATCACCATTGGTTATATTTGAATATAAGTGCTTTGTTCTCAGTACAGAGTTTCACAGGATATACGCACAGCGAGAGAGAGAGAGAGAGAGAGAGAGAGAGAGAGAGAGAGAGAGAGAGACATGCACAAGTTATAAATGGCTCAGAGATCTAAGACATATAATCTACCTACCTCTTATGAAGATTAGGAAAAAGAGTTTAGCACAAAACAACAACAATGAAAACTTTAAAACGCCCTGGTTATGCCAGAGACTCAGTGAAACCTTCAGTATGGACTATACTCTCACAGCAATCTTGAAGTGTAGATGACCTTGCAGGCTCAGCATTACACCTCCGTGAGCTGTAACACAGTACATAGCTGGTGGCCAGATTTGGGTGCAAGTCTATGTGGATTGAAGGATGTTGTGTTTCCACCATACATGATGCCTCTGAAGATAAAAATGCTTAGATGGGAAGGGTGCTACCATTTGAGGCAGCCCTCATTCATAAGGCTATGTGTTTTCATGTCTTCCTTCTTCAGATCAAATTACATAAAAATCCCATGAGTGGAGTATAGGTTATTGTTCCAACTTGGACCTCTGTGTGGAGAGAGGAGACTAATTTGCTCAGGATGACATAACCACAAAGGGATAAGCCAGAATTTGGGTCCAGACAGTCTGACGCTGCAGCAGGGTCTGGAAACTGCTGCCTGCAGGCCCTATTAGGTTCACCTCCTGTTTTTGAACAACGTGATCAAAACAATATTTCATGACAATACTAGTTTATGTGTTTTCTATGGCTTCTTTCATGCAGTGACAGAGAGAGTTGAGTATCCATTATGGAGACTAGAGGGCCTTCAGAGCCTGAAATATGTTGTCTCTGTCTTTTTACAGAAATAATTTGCTGATCTCTACTCTAAAACCTTACCCTTCAGGCTATCCTTTTCCCACTATTTTATGTGAGGCTTAAATTCGAATTTCTAGTTGGTTTTGCATTCTGTGAGAGTTTTAAAATGAAAATAATTATCTGGGACCCTTTGGGTGATAGTGGCACAGATGTGAAAATTTAGGAGCAGCTCAGTGAAACCATAAATTTAATTTGATAGTATATTGATGGAAAATATGATAAATGTTCTATTCACACCATTACTAGCTCTGTGACTCATTAGAAAAATTCATCCCAATTGACAAATAAAATGAAGGTTTATTTGTGTGCTACATTACCAATATATTTAGCTAATTTCTATTCATTTGTATTCATCAGGTTATTTTCCAAAATAGATTTTTTTAAAAAAAAACACAACAGAACATTAGCTAGAAATTATTAATAAAACCACACACTTAATAGTTTGCCTCTTAAGGCCTATGGAAGAAGTTAAGGAATTAAGCTCGCTATGAAAAAAAAATTGATAATCAAGACACCTACGATGTGCCATACCCTTTATTGGGTGTAGCTGATATTACTCCAACAATACCATTTCAAGGGCACCAGGGCTCAGAGGTAAAGTAACAGCTGCAGGTCATGCCTGCTGGTGAGTGACAAAGCCAAAACGGAGGTTCTAACTCCAAATTTGGTATATTTTTATAAAACAAATTCCAAGACAGTTATCATTTCAGCTTGTAAATTCGCATAGAATTATTCATCCAGGCAGGGGTCCAACTGATTCTCTTTCTAAATGTTGCCCATGAGTTGACTCTTACTTCAATCCATTATTTATTAGCTGCTCAAATGTAGAAAGGAGTTGAAGTGGCCATTGACTCATAACACACACACACACACACACACACATAGTTGAAGACGTTGACCAAAAATACATGTGTTTTAGTAATTGGAGAGTGTCAATAAATTTTAATTCCCAGTTTTTATAGAATTCAGAAATATACCTTCTTGGTATGTGTGTAAGTTTTACTTGTGATGGTGGGTTATCTCAATTTTGCAAGTAGCAGACAATAAACATAGAAGTTTAATAAAGATTATACAAGCAGTGGACCATTTCACACTTAGGACAGATAGTAGAGATAGTGGGCTTGATGATGAAGAGAAGAGAGGTCAGCTACCAAGGCAACTTAAAACATCATGGTTTTAGGTAATGGTAATAAAAGGTTACAGCAAATATGCATAACATGTCATTGGTTCCATAACATCAAAAAACTGTGCCTTCTTTTCCTTTTCAAAATGTTTTAGTCTTAAAATCGGTATCGTTTACAATCAGACAAAACCAACTATCATCTCTGAATCTTTACATAATGCAAATATGTATTCGCTTGTGCCCAAGACAAAAGACATTGTTTGTACTTATGCTTAGAAAATCTTGAAACTGGAGAAAACACGGACAGTGTGAATACTTATGAGATGAGTGTGTACTTGTGTATGTACCTTTTAAAAGGCTGAATTCCTGGTGGTCATGTAATTTGGCACAACAGTTTTGTTCTTTGGAAGGCAACTTTGCAATTTGTGCCAAGAGTTTTAGAGCTGTTCTTACCCTTCGAAACAAAACTTAATTTCTAGGAATTTGCTTTAGGACCCGTGTGAAAGATGTCCATCATTACAGTAGGGAATGAATGAAACATTTTAAGTAATCTAAGCATTCAGGCCTAAGAAAAAAGTTAACAAACTATAGCATAGCCAAAGCATGAACTACTTTGCAATCAGTAGCATGATGCTAAAAATACATATATATTATCATGGATAAAACTTATATTAATTGAAAATATGAGATCTAATTTTTTGTAAAAATGTGATATCTCAGTACAAAATATGCATACGTACCTCAATGATATCCCTGATCAAATGTGTTGTATTTTCTTTTTAATTTATACAAGTTCCCCAGTAGATGACATAATTTGAGGCCAGTGACGGTCTTATTCAGTGCATTCCTTTTATTATGCATAATGCTTGGTAGACTATAGACAATCTATAACTTCTTTCGAATGAATAAGAAAGGTGAAAAAAGTCTCAGTGTAGCAGAATTGTGATTTTGGTACATTTTACATTTTCTTTAGTACTTTATTACACATGTGACCAGAATAAACAATTTTTAAGCAATAGTAAATTTATATATCAAAAAAGAAAGATGGCATCTTTTCCCCAGGATTGCTGGTAGCTTAGACTTCTGTTGTTGAAATGGCTCTTTGTAATGTGGCTCTAAGTTTAAATAACCGTCTTAATGGTCCCACCTACAAAAGCAGAACTGTTGCTTGGCTTCCTCTCTACCCCAAGGTATTGTTTTACAGAATGAAAGTATCCAACAATGCAAACCTGCATCATTAGGAGCTCTAATGTGGGGGATTGAGCCTTGAAGTAATGAGTGTTTGGGGTCTGATTCTGTGAGTGCTACTCACTTTCAGCTTTCATTTCATCAGAGGATCTCATCTCGCTTCACCAACATTCCTTTTCCCTTAGAAACATCTTCTACAGTGGCCTTGCCGGATAAACACATCCCAGCCTCAAATCTAAGTCAATACTTCAAATTAATTACAATGAGTTGAGACCTGACACCAAAAGAGGGTATACGACAACTAGCTCAAGTCAGAGGTCACTATGCTGACTTGTTTTTAAAAATCTTTGAATTACCCATTTCAGATGTTTGTTTCTGTGTCTTAGTTGGGATTTATTTTTAGCAAGAGAGTAGTGGAGAGAGGAATTAGTGCTGTAGAATTTCTTTATCTTTTTTTAAAAAAAAAAAAAAAGAAAGAAAGAAAAATACATTGTCAAACAGAAGCCTTCTGCATGATAGGCAAACAAAACACACCTTGCAGGTTTATCACTTCAATCAATAGACTGTGAATGTCCTAAAGTAACTGGAATACGTCATCTTAATTTGGTTGCCAAGAAGATAATCTGATTCCTGATTTTATTTTCCCAACCATAACCTTTACTCAGAACCTAGAGCTGAGAATCCTTCAACAATTTCTGTGGAGGGATATTTTATGTAGAAAGATTTGATCTATGAGAAAACCAAGGGACCCCTCTAACAGAGGAGAATTGCCATTTGCGTGTGTTCCGAAGGCCCAGTTCACCATTCCCGTTTCATCTTATGCTTCAATTCTTCAGGCTCCCATAAAATTAGAAATGATCTACAGTAGCGTATAGGGTGCTTTT
Organism: Myotis davidii; assembly: GCF_000327345.1. Taxonomy (NCBI): domain Eukaryota; kingdom Metazoa; phylum Chordata; class Mammalia; order Chiroptera; family Vespertilionidae; genus Myotis; species Myotis davidii. Next base: position 1,914,664 of record NW_006295559.1, on the reverse strand, counting down.
GTGAAAATTAGAAGTGGCATACTTGTCAGGCAGATCAATTAGTAAAAGAGGCATCTTCGGATGGACTAAGTAACACCCTGAGGTGCAAGGATGGTCATTAGCCCCTGGTGCCCCTTTGGCTGGGTCCTTTGTGAATCGAAAGCACAGCTCTGGATGGCATTGCTGGGTAAAGGGTGAGTCTCCACTCATCCGTGTAAGAATTGCAGGAAGTATTTGCAAGGTTTGGTATGAAAGGAATGCATCCAGATCTGGATTGGCATGGGTCACATGAGCTTCAGTACCCACAGGTCTCTTAAAATAGTTCTTGACTATTTCAGAGGATAGCTAATGCCAAATCCAGTTGTAAGAGTAACAAACTATTGTAATGTATTGCCAGTATTTGACCTACAAAATGGCAATTTTCTATGGTTCAACTGAAGTACTTCCCCGATCAGCACTTCTTGGCCATTTTTTTATGTTCTGATTTCAAATGCTTTTGTCTGTTATCCTTACACCTCATAGATTGATATTCTTTCTCCATATGTAAGCCGAGGTGGTATCTTAAAGTTTTTCCATCTCTATGCCTGGCCCTGTTAACTCTTGATAATGTTGAACACAGCTTTGATTTGATATTGTTACTGGCAGCACACTTGAGTGAGTGCCAATATCAGCATACCACAGTGAATCGAGGATTTTTAATAGGTGGAAAAACTGTAGCAAAAGAGTCACCAGCATCATTTGTTAAATATACCTAGGAAAAATGATGACTGGATTAATTGTGGGATAGTTTGCAAAATGCATATGCTGGTTTTGTAGGTTATAATGCTCAGATATGGTTTAGCTGTTTGTATGGAATAAATTAGTTCTTGCCTCCCAATAAGAAAGGTTATTCAACTTTTTATTAAAAATATAAGAAGTGCCGAAACCGGTTTGGCTCAGTGGATAGAGCGTCAGCCTGCGGACTGAAAGGTCCCAGGTTCGATTCCGGTCAAGGGCATGTACCTTGGTTGTGGGCACATCCCCAGTGGGGAGTGTGCAGGAGGCAGCTGGTCGATGTTTCTCTCTCATCGATGTTTCTAACTCTCTATCTCTCTCTCCTTTCCTCTCTGTAAAAACTCAATAAAATATATTTAAAAAAAAAAAAATATATATAAGAAGATATTTGAATGAACTTTGAGAAACTCTGACACTCATGCTTATGTGCTTTACTGCTTGTTTATTATAGAAAAAGAAAGGAAGAGAGAAAGGGAGGGAGGGGGCTTGAAGGAAAAGAAGACTGGAGAGGGGAGGGAAGGAGGGAGGAAGAGAGGGAGAGATGGAAGAAGGAAATTTGTTAAATATCCATCCGTAGAGGCATGGATAGATAATTGTGTTATATGCCTACAGTGGAGTAGTTAAAATGAAACAGTTCAATGTATAGTTCTCAATGTGGATAGATCTCAAAAACAAAGGAAGTAAGGGAACAGACTTCAGAATGAGCCATAAAAAATAATTCAATTTTTATACAAAAATATTATGAAAATGTAAAAACAAAGGTGAATTGGATGCGTGCTCACTCCAGGATTATGTGTGCTTCTGGGAAGGATGAGAGTGACGAGCATTGAGAAAGGCATGTGACTACATCTGTAATATTATAAAATTGGATATTAGTATGGAAATGTTAGTGCTCATTAATTATGGATGATAGGTACTGAGGTGTTGGTCACATTTATCTCTAATTTTTATGTTTGGATATTTAATAATAAAAATTACATAACAATGATCATCTATGTACGTCCATTATAACTAGGAAGGATCAATATTACCAAATAAATGGATTTTTCTTAAAAGTTTAGATGCCATTAATCTTTTGAATGCCCCCAGATTGTCTCAGGTACTTTGAAATCAGAGTCACAGTTATCTAAGGTCTTGAGTACAAGGTACGCTAATTGGAGTGACCTGATTTTTTGAACAATTATTTTAGGAAAAATGGCCAAAATTAAAACCAAGAAAACTGACTTTTGGCACAGGTATTTATTATGCTTACTTGGGAAATAGACATTATACATTTGTTTGGTTAAGTAGTTAGATTCTAATATAGAGCCTTGTAAGTAGAGATAATTTTTTAATTGGTCATTAAATAAATGATATTTTTTCTGTATCCAGATGGGGAACTGTGGCGGAGGGAGGCAGGGAAAGCTTGGTGGCACAGTCTTCCTTGTATATTTATCTTCTAATATAAATAACTGAAGACTCATTTAATGTTACATAGTGGCCTCACAGATTTTGCTCAAATGAACTTACAATTTTTAATATACTTCAGTTTTATCTTCTTTTTAATTGTCTAAAGTTTTATATATGTCTCCTTTTTCCCCGATTAATCCCCCTCCCCCAGCCATTCCCATCCCAGGCAAGGCCCCACTGCCCCAGTGCCTGTGTCCATTGGTGATGCTAATATGCATGCATACAAGTCCTTTGGTTGCTCTCAACCCCCTGCCCCCCACCCCTTGTACCATTTGTCTCTGGATCTATTCTTGTTCATCAAACAGTTTTTATCGTTTAAAACTGCCCAAATTGCAGCCTTAGAATGGCAAGTTTTCATTAATAGGTGTTCATATAGAACATGACTAAATGGAGCTAAGACAAGACAAAGAAAAAGATAAAGAAATAAATTTTAAATAGAAATTAATCATACCTTTCTGTAATATAATAGGTCTCAATATTGTATTAAGTGCCATACATATATTTGCCAAAAATATTTTAATGCCATCGCTTTAGAAATCAGTTTTAAAATCCAGTGGAACTTCACTTTATTATTCTACTTTGACTAATTGCAATTTCTTTGGAAGTCACTTTATCTATATTTCAATATTTTTATCTGCACCGTAGAATGGTATGAGTTGGTAGAATGTAAATGTATCTTTCATGGTCAAGTTAAACAATACATGTAAATGAAGTAAAGAACAGTAGTCATTTACTTTGTTTCTAAAACATCCAGCCAATGCAGGTGCGATGCGGTTGGTCAGGGGGCCCCGCCATCTCCCCACGATCGCCCCGTAGAGGGAGGCCCAGGCCTCCAGCCAGCTGGACGATCAATCGGGGGGCACTCTTTGGTTGCCCCAAAGAGGGAGGCCCAGGCCACTTGCAGGGGGCGATCAATGGGGGGGGAGGGCTCCATGATCGCCCCAAAGAGGAAGGCCCAGGCCACCCTCTGCGAGGTGATCAATTGGGGGTTTCCTTGGAACTGGGGATCCAGGGGTGCATGACAGCTGATGCAGGCAGCACCAAGCCAAGGTGGGTGCGGGTGGGGGGTGGGGCCACAGGGCTGCAAAGGCCTACCCTTGCACGAATCCATGCATTAGGCCTCTAGTTATTTATAAATCACCTGGGAATAGCATTTGATGGGAGGTCACAAGAAGCATCTGCATGTAGTTGTTGTTGTTAACTAATGGAAGAGTCTCCAGGTATTAGTCAGGCATTGTTCTCAGAACTGCCCCATAGACTTTGTGGGAATCAGACAAAGGCCTGCATCTTCTAGTGGACATGGCCCAGTACCAGGCTATGGCTTGATGAGCTGGGTACAGACTGGATCTCAGTCCCCATACACCCCTCAGCTGAACACACTTGCTCGGACATGACCTGCTCAATTATATGTGCCAACCGTGGGTGTTCTCTCCAAAAGCAATCTATACTAATAAAAGGGTAATATGGTAATTAGACTGGCTAGACTGGATGTCTTCCAGACGTCATTCTGGATGTCCTTCCTGACAAAGCCGAGGCCCAGCCTGGGGAAGCCGCTCGCGGTCCTGGGTGCCTGCAGGCAGCTGGAGGGGAGAGAAGCCCAGGTCCTGGGTGCCTACTGGCAGCCAGAGGAGGGAAGCCCAGGTCCCAGGTGCTGGAGGAAAGCCAGTGCCAGCAGCTGGGGGAAGGAACGCTTACCCTTGCACGAATTTTCGTGCATCAGGCCTCTAGCGATAGCTTATAAAACCTTGCCCTTGACTTCAGCACAAGGACCACGCCCTTGCATATTAGAGGGCAACCATAGTAGGCATACTCACTAGACAGCAATGCATTCCTTGACTTCAGTGATTTACATGAATCTGTACAGAAGCAAATATCAGCAAATAATTAGGGTCATATAAATGCAGCTGATGAATTTCCTGTACTTTACTGACTGTGCTTGGAACAAATGCAAATAGCAAGACAGAAATCTGTTCCATTAGTGTATCAGCTCTGCTAGATCAAAGTGCATGAACCACTGTGGGACCCAGAACAAGATCAAGGGATAATGTAGATTCAGGGCATATGTGTGTGTGTGTGTGTGTTTGTGTGTTCTAGGAACCTTTTGTTCCAAAACAATTTGAATCCAATATCTCTGTTGCTTAGAAATAATGTGATTTTTCCATTTTGAGACTATTGGCCAAGGGGTGAATATATACATATATACTTATAATAATTTATAATTTATATGTGTATATCATATATCCTATATGTTTTATGGTGACAAATTTATCAGTTGGATTTGGTATTTGGTAAGAAATAAAATAAAAGTATTTTATTTCTATACTTAGAAATAAAGATCTCCCGCATTCAGGGCTTGGTTAGGAGAACCTTCAACAAATCATGGCAAGATTATTTCTTAGATTACTTTTTTAATGGATTTAGAAGTCATCGAGGTCAAATTTCTGCTGTTCTTTATTGTTCACTTCCTATTGCATCTATGCCGGTCATCCATGTCAGTATGAGTACTCTCGATACCAGGAAGTTCACATATTTGAGATAGCTTGTGACCTTTTAGGCAGCCTTCGCTGATATAATTATATTCATGGTGAGGAGAAATCTTTTTCCTTGTGGTACCATCCGCAGGTCTTGCTTCCGCTTCTAGGACAAATCCAGAGCGACACGACTCTCTCTTCTTTGTGGCAATACTGCAAATATATGAAACAGTATGATGTTCCCATTTATGAAACAAACTGCAAATGGGGGGAAGTCAGGAAGTAGAGATTATTCCAAGTCTTTGTTTTTGCAGATATTTGCACCCTTCTCTGAGAATTTCTTATGTGTGTTGAATAACGGCACTCTTTTTTGTGATTTCATTATCACATGGTGAGAAATATATTTTGCTTTCCATTTGCAGGTGCATAACAATGCCCGAAGAGCTTTACAAGGGCAAAAGAACCAATTACCTAACCTCCCTGTCTCCAAAATTGTAGACTAACAGAAAACAAAGCAAAAAAGGTTTAGGAAAATGCTACTTAGTGTACCTTAATATTGTAAAATATGAGATACACATTGTAGGCTTTTCTCTCAACCTACTTTTGTTGGAAATTATAGAATTTGATTCATGTCTTTAAGGTAATTTGGTATCAATAAATGTCTAGCAGTATATGGAAAAAGGGTATCTTATAGTCTTTTTTTTTATTCTAGAAGATGTATCCAAAATTCTAACTTTAATTTTTCCTAACACCAAAATATTTTAAGGAGCAGACCTAGAAATTTTCCAGAAAACATAATTCCCAGAATAGAGGATTAGCTAAGCAGTTTTTGGTATATTGATCATTATGTCACCATTCAAATTATGGTTATAAAAATAGGAATAAATGGGGAAGATCTTCATGAGATTGTGTGTTTCAGTTGGGAATGCTTTCAGCTTCAAATATAGGAAAACCCAAATATCAGTGCTTTAAACAAATAGGACTTTATTTTTCTCATGTCATATAAAACTGGACATAAGCTTTTGCTGGCATTGGCTCTGCTATTTCAAGATGTCATCAAATATCAGGGCTTTTTCTGTTCTTTAAGTCTGAATGATCCTGTGTCTGAGCTCGAAGGATCTTGGAGATCATATATCCAACTCCCTCACTTTATGGGTAGGACCAGTAAGGCCCAGGAGAGGAGGCGACTGGGCACAGCCACCCAGCTTGTCACTGAGAGAGCCAGGGTCCAAATCTAAGATAACCTGGTAGGTAGACCAGAGTCCATCCAAAGTATAAAATGTCTACTAGATATGTTATATTTCATATTTATTTCTCTCATGATTGAGGTCACAAGGGTGCTAAACCTAAAATCATTGCCAGAAATGAGTTTTTTCATAAAAAGATAGTTTTCTTTTTTTAAAAAATGTATTATATTTTATGACATTGTTTCACAACTATTTCCTCTTAAGTAGCTGTCATGTCAGAGATGAATGGATGCAAAATCTTGGGAGAGGTGCCTAAAATTTCTGAAATGTTATTGAAGTCTCATCTGGAATAGAATTTTGTATTCTACTATTGTTTTCTTTTTTTTTAATTGTTTTATTGCTTAAAGTATTACAAAGGGTATTACATATGTATCCTTTTTTTCCCCCGCCCTTGACAATCCCCTGGCCTCCCCTACCCCGCAGTGTCTTAGGTCCAGTTTTCTTTGTTGCAGATTAGGTGGCTGCCATGGTGGTGTCAAGTCAGCATAACTCAAATGTACCAATACCATTTACTTAAGAAGAAGTGTGTGTGTGTGTGTGTGTGTGTGTGTGTGTGTGTGTGTGTGTGTGTGGTGTGATATATTTAATTAGAAGAAAATACACAACCACATAATGTGTTTGAAGATTGGATATACAACAATGGACCATTTCCTTATGGAGTTTACAGTCTAATGTGTGTTTATAGTTTTGTGTAAAATGGGCTTGGCTGACAAATCATAAATAAACTAACATGTTGAATATCATTAAAAATTATAACACTCATTCTTAAGGGGAACAAAACAGGCTATAATGACATAGAATAGTGGGATGGGATGTGTGGAGGGGGTTCACCTATTTACATAAGATGATCAGGGAAGAACTCTTGGAAAAAGGGACATTTAATCTGAGACCTGAAAGGTGAAACACAGGGAGAAGGAACCACATGGCAATTTGAATAAGCTGAGAACATTCTTAAATGCCAGAAACTAGGTAAGGAGTGAGTGAAATCCTAGACAGCATATTACAGGCCATGGTAGAGGGCATTTGACTTTTATTCCAGTTGCAATGGAAAGCCTTTAAAGAATTTAAAATAGGAGACTGATAGACATGATTTATTTTTGCAAATATTATTCTAGGTAATGAGACCCAGATCAAGTGTTCAGTCCATACGTGGGGGTAGGGTAGCACCCTTCACAGTCACAGTATTGGTATCACTGATTCATGAAAGAGTGAGGTCTCCATTACTAGGAGATAGTGTTTCACAGAGGGGGATTAAAGGAGTATAGGTTGGGCATTAGGTCCTACACTAGCCTTTATCATCCTTCCTAAACTTTGAGCTCCTTTAGTTTTATGAACTAAGCAAATTATTGAAGGTTTTTAAAATAATTATAGAAAACCATAAAGTCAAAGGGGCTACTTAGAATGGAATTCTCCCAAACCTTAGAAATTGAGTATATACTTATCTACAAAGGAGATACCCCTTGCCAAGCTTGGGCTGAAATGTATAATCTGAACCTCCTTCCATTAGGGGAGACGGTCTCATTTTTTGTGTAGTATGTGTCACCTAGTGATTTTGTTTACTAGTAAAATGAAGATCCTAGGGTCTGAAACCTTGGGGATTCAAAATGAATCGACCTGAGGTGACAACTGAGAAACTGCAACATTCATAAGCACAGGCAGATTCTGGTGAACATGTGGACCAGAGCTGCGCATTGGGAAACATTGGACTTAGTGACTGAACCCCTATTCAGATCCTAACTCTCCTTCACCTCTAGCTGTCCTCCAGTGACATCAGGGATATTGTAGTTCGAAATATATTTTTACTTGCTGTGTAGCATTGTTAGGTTATTCAACCTTTCTGAGCCAAGGTCCCTTCCTCCATAATGACACCATGAGATGTTGTTGTGATGACCAAACACCCAAAATGCAAAATGCTGACCTGAGTGCCTGGCATATCACAGCTGCTTAGTAAACAGGGGCTATTATCTGCTTTATTTCCACCTGTCTAATTTGGCTGCCTCCTTCCTACTCATCTCAGTTTCCTAATGCAGAGTCAGCATTCGCCTGTGTTGGTTTGTTTCTCAATTATTGCTGTCTTCCTCTTGCCTCTGCTTCTCCCATGAATTCCCAGAGACCTGCCTTTTGCAGCTATCACCTTAATTAAAGTTCTGCGCTCTCTCGGCATTATTATGAAGACAGTGGAATAAAAACACTAACGTCACCGTCATGGAATATCTATAACTATCAAATTAGTTTACTCTTGTGTTTCCTGCGACTTAACTTCCAATTATCTCTTGTAAAAGCACTCATCTTTCCTGTTTAATCTAACATGAATACTGTGAAGCAGAGGAGACTAGGCAGGAGACAGATGAGGTTCTGGAAAATGATACCATATTATGGAAAACATTTGAATTGCATTAGCTTCCGCAGAATATAAACAAAGCTTGAACAGAGAAAGGTCAGTCCATTCTGGGGCACTGGGCACACTGATTTGTATATGTTTTCTTCAAAAATTCAGATTTAAAAGGGATCTACTGGTAAAAATATACTATGTAAAATGACTAAAATTTGGCTGAATTAATCACTTTTTTTCAAATCGTTACGTATGTTTAAGGTCGAGATCCTATTCTAGTCTGTTTGAAATTATAAGGTAATATTCATTGAATTAAACACAATTGCAAGGAAACTCTAGGTTGTGCTGGAAGAGAACCAGGGGACAAGTTAAATTACATCTTTGGGGAACCTGGGTATTCATAGAGTGTGGCTGGTTTCATTTGCTAGGGTCCATGTAGGGCCAAAGAAAATGCCGAACAACTAACTGTTTTTCAGAACAAAAATATTGTCATGTGAGCGTCCATTGTCTTTTAATAAACATCTATGAAAAGTCTCACAAAGGTATAAAATTTAAACCACTATTAGCCACATATTTGGTCATTTACGTTTGTTTGAGAGAATGAAGTTGCACTAAATGAGAATTGTGCCGGAAAATCCAGGCCCCACGATTGGAGGCACCAAACCTTTCCTGTCACTTGCCACAGGACTTTCTGTCCACCTTGCCCTTCCTCCAGGCTAGCTGGAGTTGGGATTTTTATGCCATCCAATTCTGTATATTGAAAAGGGGGAGAGTTTAGCAAACACTGAGCTTTCTCCTCCCTTGCTCTCTGCAAACGCAGGGGGAAAGCTTGACCTTCCCAGGAAGCTGAAACTATGGTTCATATTGGATTCAGGGGAGGAAGGAGAACAAGGGACAGGAATTATAATTATGAAGATGCAGGAATAATAGATGCACAAATGCGGAGATATTTACATCAGACCCAGTTCTTTTTTCTAAGCACTATTAGGAACAGGTTAGCCTACCCTCACTAGGGCAGTGGTTAAAATGCAGCACTCCGGATTAGAAAATTACAAAGGAGCCCCTTGAAGACCCCCAAGACTCTCTAATGAATCCAAAATGCTTAATTCATGTGCACACAGTAGTTTTCTTTCCTGCGTAGAAGTGTCTCATAGTTTGGGGTTTTTTTTTCATTTTCTATTTTGGAGAAAGGTCTTTGTTTAGCATTATTTAGCTCTCTGATTTTGCTTGATCAGTTTTCTAATAGAAAATGAAATTTTCTCTTTTGGCTTACCCAGGTCTTTACTAAAAGTAACATGTCAGGATGAAAACGGCAAGTATTAGATGGGCTATTTAAGGAGGTTCTGAATTTTATTTTTAAAGCAAAGGTGCTAGTTATAAGTGATTCCTGTTAAATAATAGATTTAGCTAAAAAACAAATTGCCCTCTTTTGGTATGCTTCAGTAAAAACTAATAGGTTACAAGTTTATTCCATTCATTTGCTTAACAAATATTTGTTGAGTACCAACTATATGCCAGGCCCTATTCTAGAGGTTATGACTACATCAATTAATAAAACAAAACAAAGCCCTGTCGCTTGGCATGTACATCCCAATGGCAGAGGATAGGTAATTATAATACTATTTTTTTGTAAAGTAAAAAAATGATGTGAAAGACCATTTTGTCTAAATGATTAATTCTGTAAGACAAGAACCAGAGAGAACTGGGGCACATTTTAATATTATTTCAAATGTGTTCATAGAGAATTAATTGTGAATGAAAAACCAAACATATTTTATTATTACCTTTGAGATTTTCTGAAGCTTGTCCACTGATTTTACTTTTGATGAACACTGTCACCTGCCATAGTTAAAAGTCATCCTTTATCAAAGTTAAACTTAAGTACTGAACTCTAAGAGGCTATCCAGGTAAAAAGAATTAGTACAGCTCATTCTCAACTATGAGAATCTCTCTGCACATTTTTAAGCTCACATAGTTTAAAAAGTGGAATTTGCAAAACTTACTGATGATTTTGCTAATACCAAATTAAGATAAATTGTGTACTAAATTTGCTTACAATTTATTTATAGTAATGAATTTTTTATTATTAGAAATTTTAAAATTTATCTAGCGGTTTTACTTCCTCATGATCGTTATTTGTTTTTTATCATTATCATTAGTTTTCCAATTAGTGGTTAAATACATTTTAAGAAGATAATTTTGAATAGGTATTAATATATATAGTACAAAATTCAAAAATTAAAAAGGACATATGATGAAAATAAGTCTTTTTTTAAATTTTCTTTTATCATCAGCCACCCAGGGGCTCTCCCTGAGTCATTTACTGTCACTAGATTCTTGGAGAACTTTTCAATATTCTAAACTTCTCAAGCTTTAACATGCGTATGAATCTTGTCAAATTGCAGATCTGATTCAGAGGATGTGGGGGGAGGCTTAAGATTTCACATTTCTCCTAAGTGCCCAGTTGAGGCTGATGTTGCTGGACCAGGACCACGGTCCCAGTGACAAAGTGATGAAGCACATTTGTTTATATTTGTGTCTGTGTTGTTTATTGGAATGAAGAAAGCGAGATATCCTTATACACATATGCAACTTACTGCTTTTTTGACTCTGCTTTCAGCACCGAAGTTCCAGCTTTGAGCTTTGCTTTGCTACAAAGTTTCCTTCTAATCTTTGCCTACTAAACAATGAAAGCTAGCAATATGACCATTTGGAGCATGCCACTAGGTGATGCTTAAGTTGTAAGAACTATGAGAATCTCTCTGCACATTTTTCATCTGTTTTTGTTTTTTGGTGTTGGTTTTTTTTTAATAAGGTTAGAAATTCCTCAAATCCAAGCAACCTCCTAAATTTTGGCAGAGGGCACACTGAGAACTTTAGCTTGCAGCCAGTGCCATTAACCTGATAAAGATGCCATCATACTTGGAAATGATACAATTAAGATCCCTGAAATCAGAATAAAACGCAAAGATCATTTAAATACTTTAGTCATAGACATGTTCTACCTGCCTGAATAAAATAGTCTCAAGGGATGGCTATGATCAATATCACCCGGGTACTGATGTTGTCTTTGTTGGACCTATGTGCATAGGAATTCAGAAGCCATGGGGGCAGCTCACAAAAGAAGAAACGTTCAGGATTTATCCTGCCCTCTGCAAGAAAATGAGGCCTAGAGGACTCACATTTGCCCATCTACTTCGACTGCCGAGTCTGTTTCTACGAGTACTTCCTAACAGCACAAGACTTGGTTTGAAAAGACAACCAGTATCAGAGGCACTTTTCAAAAATCACGATTCGGACCACTCCTGGTCTCAAAACCAGTGGCAGTGGCAGAGAGCCATGGGGGTACAGGTTTCTCTTTGATGCCAAGTTAGCGCCTATCTGTGACTCCTTTGGTTTGAATGGCTGTAGAGGTCTGCCATGTGGAGTGTTCTTAGACTGGATGCTGAGATGGTTTTGTTTTGAAGTACTTGAGGCTGCAGGATCTGGCTGCAGGGAGAGAGTGACTTGAATCTACCTAGTCCTCCTGAGCATAATTCACAACCCTAGGTTACATAGACGGTGCACGGTGTCATAGAAAAGAAAGGGCATAACTTGAAGTTTCAATTGAATTAAAAATCTGTCAGGCCCATATTAAAATAAAAAAACACTCAAACAAACATGAAGATACAACACCACAACATACAAAACTCCCATGGGATTTTTAAGTTAAATGTGAGTTTTCAAAACGATATGGAGCTTACTTTTATGCCTGTAGGCCCCATGGAAAACACATGTATTGGCTTTAGCCAGTAGAAGGATGTTCCAGTGGGAACATTTACTGTAATGAAGGAATTCTTACCATTTGCAACAGCATGGATGGAACTGGAGAGCATCATGCTATGTGAAATAAGCCAGTCGGTGAAAGAAAAATACCACATGATCTCACTCATTTATGGATAATAAAGACCATTATAAACTGAGTAACAAAAATAGATACAGAGGCAGAGCAGCATTAAACAGACTGTCAAACTACAGAAGGAAGGCTGGGGAGGGTTGGCGGGTAAGAAATCAACCAAAGGACTTGTATGCATACATATAAGCATAACCAATGGACACAAGACACTGGGGGGGGAGGGGAGAGACAAATGTACTACTTGTTGTAATATTTTAAGCAATAAAAAAAAATCGGACAAAAAAATACATGAGGAGATAGGAAACAGGTATTTTGAACAGCAGCTACATCTTGCCTCCTGCATGCCTCAAGTGGGCAAAATATTTTGGGACCAAAAAAGTTGCTGTCATATTTTTGAAATAATTGACTTTCTGTGGGAAATGAGAAAGTGACATAGAAATTGCTGAGAGACCCAGACTGGTTTAGGAGCTGTCATCAATGAGCTTTTAATAAATAATCTACATAGAGAAAAATCTGTGACTGGGCTCTTTGTAGGATAGAAGAGATAAAACTATTTCTCTAGCGCTAACCCATTGCTTCGAGAACAAGTCATTTCTTTACAGAAAAAAAAAATGCATGTTGTAGTAAGCATGCTGTCACATAGACCTGGTTTTAATTCCAAGCTTCAGACCTTGGGCAGGAAACTGAAGTTGTCTAGGTCTCAGTGTTCTCATCTGAAAAGTGGGGGTAAGTACAAGGATGTAAGGCAGTGGTTCCCAACCCGTGGGTCGCGACCCCTTTGGGGGTCAAACGACCCTTTCACAGGGGTCGCCTAAGGCTATCGGAAAACATATATAATTACATATTGTTTTTGTGATTAATCACTATGCTTTAATTATGTTCAATTTGTAACAGTGAAATTGGGGGTCACCACAACATGAGGAACTGTATTAAAGGGTTGCGGCATTAGGAAGGTTGAGAACCACTGAATTGTAAGGGGTAAGCAATGGATGGATATTTGCTTCTCCTCTTCTCATTGTTTTTCTTTCTATACCTTTGTATTCCAGCCCTTATTCCCTTTGTTGCCTGGGCAGTCAACAGTGACTAGGACATCTCCATTTGAATGAGGAAATGCTCTATATGAGGAAGTCAGACCAACTGACCTGGGACTCCACCAACCCTGAGATTCCCTCTGCTAGTCTCTGAAAACTTTCTGCCCAGAAAGCTTTGAGAGAAATAAGCTGCTTATTAGTAAAATGTAAACACACTTAGATCAGGCTGTTTATTGGCACTTCAAAACTGAATATACCTAGAATCAAGTAGAGAAAGGCTGTGCGGCATTTAGATGCATATCACATATGCATAATGGATTCCTTAAAAGGTTAAACACCCTTAGCATATGTATGGATAGTGATACACCCATGATGAGCTCATAATCATTATGGCAGCGGCTTTGTTTTGCATATTTCTAAAGTAAATGTCATGTTTCTTCTTTGGAGATCCCAGGACTGGTATTCAGCAAAGCGTGTGTTTGCAAGCAGATAGCTGGGTAAGAGGAGCTACTCGTTCCCAGGCTGGAGGACTAATCATGTAACTAGTACCCCAAGCTTTAAAAGGCGCCAGCCACTGCCACTAATTTCTCTTCGGAATTGAAATGCGGTTACATATCGAGGACAAGTGCTAAATATAAACAGAAACGGCCAAATACATGACTTTTTTTAGCTTTGTTTTTGCAGCATATTTGCAGGAAGAATTAACCACCCAAACACACTATAATCCTTCATTAAAACATGCAGATCAGGCAATTTAGTGAATCCTTTAGAAACTTTTTTTTTTCAGAAGCTTAGTGTACCTCTAAAGGAGTGGTCTTACATTCATAAACAATTATAAAGATGCTAAGAAAATTAATAAAAGAATCAAGTCACTAAAAATATGCAGAATGAGATACCATGGTATATGCCATAATAAGCAGAAAAAATAGGCAATATATAGCATGAGGATGGGTATGTAAGTGGTAAAGTCTATATAAATGGGAAGAATTATTACAAATATTCAAGTTATGGGTTCTTCATTGGGGAAGGAGGCAAATACAATTTATATGGTACACACAGGGGTTTTTGCTGTAGGAGTGTTCCATGGATGCTTATTGTTGTTTTTAAATACTATTATAAAATATTTTTATATGTTATATTTCCTAATTTTTTTAAATGATGAAAGCAAAATAATAAATCAAGGTGAAGAGAAAGTACAAATTAAGTTATTTAAAAAACAATATATTATAGTTTAAAAAGTAAATATATTTATCTCAAGTTGATGGATGTATCTTCATATTATACTTTTTAAAGATTTAAATATATATATAACATGTGCAAGGCTCAACTAAAGCGTAAGTCCCTAGAAGGGTTGAAGTATAAGTAGATGGATGAGAAAAGGTATATTAGGTAAATACTAACAAAAGATAACTATTGTAGCTATTTGAACAATGGGAAAACTGGACTGTAGGACAAAATGTAATGTTGTTTATTCTCTTTGTCTCCAATTCCTCTTTCTCCATTTATCCTCCAAGCCTACTCCATCCAGGCATCTGGCCCAACCTCCCAGGACTTTTGATAAATCATTTCCAACTATTTTTTGTCCTATTATTAGCTAACCATTTCCAAAACCTAAGATCTTTAATCTTTCAACTCTGGTAGGACATATTATCTATGTACCATTAATTTGGTAACCATCATATGCTATATTTTAGTGTTATTGATATTCATGCATTTCTTTAATTAAAATATAATGTCCGAGAGCTAGAGGCTATACCTTATTTATTTTTTAACACCTCCTGTCACCTCACCCTAGGACCTGCCATATGGTAGAACCATGTCACCTGGCACATAGTAGAAAGTCAATAAACATGTCAGCAGTCGACTGAAAAATGGCTTCTGAAAGCGCATTAAAAGCTCTTTCGAGATGTTTGAGTACTTTGCCAATGCTATGCATTTGCATTTTCTAAGCAATTTCTCAGCCAAAGTTTTAAAATGGAAGAAAAAGCAAGAGAGACTATGGTTAGAGAGTGACTGATCCAAAACTGTAAGGAGTTGGTGAGGCTGAGCGTCAACAGGAGGGCGCCCCCCTCTGGATCTAGTTGGGAACTCCCATATGTTCATGACTGATCTTCAAGAGTGGGGACTGCATGTAATAAACTTCTTGGCTCTCTGCACCTGGAACGAAGTCCAACATAGTACAAGTCAGTAAATACTTCTGCAAAGTGTGCAAGAATTAACCATTAGTCTGGGATTATTTAATTTGCCCCATGGCTTCTAAACAACCTATTATTACAGGTTTTCCACTGTGGATCTTTAGCTCTGGCTTCTCCCCACAGGGAAAGGGTGACTGGCACTTTAAGGAGAGAGTGGAGGGGTGGGAGTGGGGGTGTGGCGGGGAGTGGAGGTGTAAAAGAGCCAGACCCTCCCATGTGGGATGCAAATGTCAACACCAGAATTTGTACTCTGGGTTTAGGGGCTGATTGGAGCAAAGCTGAATGGAGTGAATTTGATTTAGCCCACTGATGGTAGACTGAAGAAACACATGACAGATGTTTCAAAGGAAGGCGTTGGGAGAAGCCCATGGAATTGATCTTCAGTGCTTGTCCAGCTGGCCATCAAGAAGTAGCTGGAATTCCTCCTTTGTCATGACATACAAGACAGGGTGTCTGCTGCAAACCTCTTTTAAACATACTGGTTTTTTGTTGTTGTTTTTTTGTTTTTGTTTTTTAATAGGCAATACATAAAGCATATGTTTTAACATTCAAAGGGTACATGGTAAAAAAAAAATTAGTGTTCCTACTACCTTTGCCCAAAGTTGCTTTCTCTAGAGACATCTACAGTTACTGGTTACTTCACTTAATTTTAGCTACATAAGCATTTCATATTTGGGTACACATATAAAGGTTTATATGTATTTACACTATATTTTTAGACAAATATTGAATCTTGATTTTTTTATTTATTATCTTCAAAATCTCAGTCTAGGTTATTGTCTGGGATATTGACAGTGTTCAATGTTTTTGTTCATGAGTGAATGAATGAATGATTTAATAATAGCCTCTAATTCATTCTGAACCTAAAAGTTACCCACCAACATTTTATAAATGCTTTATCTTTTATCTCCATTATGCAGCTGTTTTGCCTATAAAAAGCCATATGCATCCTTCAAAGTTCATCTTGCAAAAATTGGTTCTGCAGGAGGAACCTTCCCTGAATATTGGCTCTCAGTGTCTCTCCAGTTCTCTCTAAGCACTTAGCAATACTCTACCACATTTTAGTGTCCTCTTATTCTCATTTGTTAGTATAATGGCCATGAAGATGTGAATAATATTCTTAATAATGGTTTTTATTGAGTGCTTATATGTATCAAACACTTTGCTAAGCACATTATATGCATTATCTCCTTAATCTCTACAACACACCTATATAAAGTTAGTAACATCCTATCATCCTGTAGCATGCCTGCTAATGCCCTTCCAGTATCACCTTGACTCACCCTTTAGATCATGAGCAGACTGTTTCCTTATGCACCAGTGGTTTCCAGCATCTTGCTGCCCAAGTCATCTCTACAAAATGTGCTTAGCCCAAGTGGGTAGGTCAGAAGTGCCAACATACTGTCACCCCAGAAGTGACCTTTAACCAATAAAGTATAGCTGTTGATGGATAAATACACCAGCTTTCTCTCCCTTTGGTGAAAAAAAATTTTTTTTAAATATATTTTATTGATTTTTTACAGAGAGGAAGGGAGAGAGATAGAGAGTTAGGAACATCGATGAGAGAGAAACATCGATCAGCTGCCTCCTGCACATCTCCTACTGGGGATGTGCCTGCAACCCAGGTACATGCCCTTGACCGGAATCGAACCTGGGACCTTTCAGTCCGCAGGCCGACACTCTATCCACTGAGCCAAACCGGTTTCGGCTTGGTGAAAAAAATTTAAGTTGTGTTCTAATCAGTCACTTCTAGGGTCCCTGTGTGATTGAGCCTCTCAGTTGCCCATAATAATAAAACCCTTTATTTTTATCTCACTCTTTATTACCTTCCGCCCCTTCTTTTTCTCAATTTTCAACTTGTTCACTTTCTGGAATTGCCTACCAAATAAACTACTTCTACTCAAATCCTTGTCTCAGCGTCTGCTTCTAGAGAAATTAAATCTAAGGAAGCTGGAAGTTTAGAGTAACTTTTCAAGTTCATATATACATCAAGTGGCAGATCCAGGATATGAACAAAAAGTCCTACTCAAAAGCACCATGCCTTTTTTACCTCAGCGTAGTATTCCATTGTGTAGATGTACCACAGTTTTTTTTTTTTTGTTTTCTTTTTACCCACTTAGGCTGTTTCCAAACCTTAGCTATGGTAAATTGTGCTGCTATGAACATAGGGGTGCATATATCCTTTCTGATTGGTATTTCTAGTTTCTTGTGATATATTCCTAGAAGTGGGATCACTGGGTCAAATGGGAGTTCCATTTTTAGTCTTCTGGAACAAGAATAGATCCAGAGCAAATGGTGAGGGTGGGGTAAAGGGGAGAGATCAACCGAAGGACTTGTATGCATGCATATAAGCCTAAAGAATGGACACAGACACCAGGGGGCTGAGGGCATGAGTGGGGGTTAGGGGGGCAATCAGGAGATAAGGACACATATGTAATACCTTAATCAATAAAGAAAAAGTAAAAAGCACCATACCTTCCTGTCAACTAGATAGTAAATGCCTCAAAGCAGGCCATGAGTACTGTGCTCCCCCAACGGTATATTCAAAATGCAAGCCAAACTCAGAACTTAATACATACTCTGCCAGTCAACAACGTTCTATGTTTGGAGTCTCTTTTCCACCTCAGCACATCAGGACATGCATTTTAAGCACTGTTAGCTAAACACATGTGCTCATAATTTGTTACTGAAACTGATTTAAAGGAAAAGAAATTCTGTGTTTGTTTAGTTGCTGAGGGTCTTCTCATTGTTGTTTTACAGACAGCAACTTCATCCTCGCGAATGCCCAGGTGGCTAAGGGTTTCCCCATAGTCTACTGCTCTGATGGCTTTTGTGAGCTTGCTGGATTTGCCCGAACTGAAGTCATGCAGAAAAGTTGCAGCTGCAAATTCTTATTTGGGGTTGAAACCAATGAGCAACTGATGCTTCAGATAGACAAGTCACTGGAGGAGAAAACGGAATTCAAAGGAGAAATTATGTTCTACAAGAAGAATGGTGAGTTGGCTTTCTGTGGGGCTCATTGGACAGTGGTGAAAGGTCACCTTCTTTCAATTCAGTAATTGCTCCATAACTCCCATTAGGGCTTAATGGTATTTCACATAAATACTGTCTGTTACAGAAGTTCCACAAATGACCTGGACAATGGTCTTGTTTTAGCCATTAGCAGCCCGAAAATTTAGCATGATAATTATAACTTCAATGTCAATATATGAACTAAATTGATAAGTGTCAAACTGAAGTATATGACTATTATATACCATTCTTAAAATATATAGTAGCTATACTAGTTGTTAGTATATTAACAGATGATCTTTTATCTAGAGATGGTTTTCCAAGTTTTATGCCTTTCTGAACCACAACTCAACCTCAGTCATTAAGGACAGAGACCCAGGTGTTTGGTGGGAGAAAAGGAAGTGAATTTAAAGAACTTCAGGATAAGGCATTTTCTCTTTCAGTTCCCCAGCCACAGAACTTTTCTCACTACTCTCTTCAGTTCTACAGACAAAATAAGAGACACACATTGTCTCAGGGTGAAAGTAAATTTGCCTGAACTCTAAACTGCCACTGGGAAAATACTAAGTATTTTCGGGGGGCTAAAGTTTTATGATTCTCCTCTAAATGTAAGAGGATCTAGGGATGTGTATGGTATCATCAGTGCTTGAGTCTTATGTGAGAATTGATATTATCCTCTGGGCCCTGGTAGTTGGGAGTGAATCCAAAAGGCATGATGTTGGGGAAATGCTAAATAAAAATTAGAACAAATCATTGTTTTCCAGTTTTATCTCTTTCTTTAATAGGTTTCCTTAAGGCAAACATACACCCCTGAGTTTTAGCTGGGCACATGGCTGCCAAGCTAGAGAATATATTTCTCAGCCTTCTTTGCATTTAGATTTGGCATACGACTAAGTTTGGGGCCCATGATATGTGAGAAGGAATTATCTATGCAACTTCTAGATAAACTCCATAACTAATGAAATTGTTTGCCCTCTAATTTCTCTGCTCCTTTCTCATGGTGCTATTGACTGAATTGTATCTTCTCCAAATTAACATATTGAAGCCCTAACCACCACCCTCCTCAATGTGACTATATGTGAAGATGGGGCCTTTAAAAAGGTAGTTAAAATTAAATAAGGTTATAAGGGAGGGCCTTAATTCCTTATAAGAAAAGGAAGAGATATCAGGGATACCCACACTTAAGTCATATGAAAAGACAGTGAGAAGGCAGCTGTTTGCAAACCAAGGAGAGAGGCCTCAGGAGAAACCAATCCTGCTGCCACCTTGATCGCAGACTTCCAGCCTCCGGAACTGTGAGGAAATAAATGTCTGTTGTTTAAGCCAGCCAGTCTGTGACACTTTGTTTTGGCATCCCTAGCAAACTAATACAAATGAGTCCGAATGTTAAAGTGAGGTTGGAAAGCCAGCTTCAACCATTGACAAGGACCTCATAGAGAACCACAGAACAGCAATATGGAAGGAACCTGAATGTTCTTAGAGATCTACCTTCTCTACCCCAGACAAAGACAAATCCATTTCTATCTTGTTTGAATCCCTATAATTTATATTTTTTTTGTTACAATATTCAAATTATACTCTAACTCAGAGTTTCTCAACGTCGGCACTATTGACATGTGGGGCAGGTAGTTCTAAGTTATGGGAGGCTGTCCTGTGCATGGTAGATGGTGAACAGCATCCCTGGCCACTATATTCATTAACACATTCTTTACAAGAGTTGATACATTTGGTAAATGGTAAAATGTTGGTGGTTGTTTAATTAATTGATTTTGGGAAACATTGGGCTACAGCCAGCAGAAATAGCCTAATTAAGGGAAAGAAAACAGCTTTCCTAGCCTTCAATGGAAAACTTCAGTTGGGACACCAGAATGAATATGTCTGTGAAGTCCTATAGTGAAGTAAACATTTTAAAACTGGTGTTCACAGGTTTTTGGTGGGTTTTTTTTGTTTCGTTTTAATTGATTAAAGAAACTATTAAATGATTAACAGCACCCCTGGCCACTATATCTTGTTCTAAATACCTAGTTTTGGGATCTTGGTCAGGAAGAGAAGTAGGAGCCTGAACATGGCAACTTCATCCCTGTTTATAAGCTATTTGTCCTTGAAGGACTTTCCTTGAGGATGTGAGTTTGGGATATGCCGTATTCATGAAGTATTGGAGAGTGTCCTTCTAGAAGGAATGGGATATCCTAAGTCTTTGACACTAGGAACAGAGTTCAGACCAGGATGTTTTTCCCAGAATCACTAGGTGAGGCCTACATAGCAAATATGAGAAAATAAAAGGATTCCAGCTCTAATTATAGTATGATAATTGAAAAGAGGGACTGAGATAAGAGAAAATGGAGGCTGTCATGAGAATGCAGACTGGTAGGGAGTGATAAAGCCGCCATCTAGTAGAACAAAGGAAAAGGAATGTCCTTTGTCTGACATATCTGCTGACTGCAGACATGTACAAGTAACCTTGTATAGGTCACTCCAAATCCAAGCGAGTGTCTTTGTTTTTAAGCCTCCTCAAAATATCCAAACATGGCACTTGAGAGAGGTTCAGGCCAAGAGGAGAATCTAGGTGGCAAGCCCAAAGGACAGAGATTTTAGAAGCCACGTAAGTAGAATATATTAAGAGTCAACACCTAAAAAATTTCCTGAGCTCCGTTTTTTATAAGATGCCTGCTGCCTTGGACCCGTTTGGGTGGAAATCATTAAAGGCACCAAGAAATAATAGGTTCTTTTTAAAAATTAGGTAATGATTAGGAAGACAAATAGTTTCACAGGTAAACATAATATGCAAACATTTCTTTGTCTAAAATGGAGATAGTAATATTTCACATTGTTATGTTCAGCAGCTAATATTTTTCATTTATTGCTCTCCCTCTAGATCAGTGGTTCTCAACCTGTGGGTCGCGACCCCTTTGGGGGTCGAAAGACCCTATCACAGGGGTTGCCTAAGACCATCAGAAAACACATACATAATTACATATTATTTTTGTGATTAATCACTATGCTTTAATTATGTTCAATTTGTAACAATGAAATTGGGGGTCACCACAACATGAGGAACTGCATTAAAGGGTCGCGGCATTAGGAAGGTTGAGAACCACTGCTCTAGATAGTTCAGTGTCTAATATACATCATAAGTGAGTACCATTAAGATGCCTTTTCAAAAAGCAGTCCCCTCAGCTTCTGTTGGTATACAGGGTTGTTCTAGTCAAACAAAAATATGGTCACTCTAACTAAGGGTAACCATTTTATTAATTTTATATTTATCCTCTTATTTTCTTAATATAAATAATACATATCTTTGTGGTTCCCTCCTTTTCTTACACATAGCATACTTTTCATACTATTCTGCATTGTGTATCCTGTGGGGTTGTGTACACATTACACAACAATATATGCAGGAGATTTCTCATTCTTTTTAGAAGCTGCATAGAATTACATCGTGTGGATTTATGATGGTTGATTCAACCAATCTTCTATTAATGGATATTTGTGTTCTCTCTAGAATGTAGTCTGTTCTCTTTGTTCTTTTTGCTTCTCTCTGTTTTAAATACTCCTTTTGTTATTTAAAAGGGTTTGTGCATTTTTTCTAAAAATTTTATCTTTTACATGAGATGCCTACCTTTATATAATAAAGAGTGTCCCACTTTTTAAAGATTTTGTCATTTTCTACTCTAAGTAATGTTATAATCAGCCAGGAGCCACTCTCCCTTCTTCCCTCTCCCTCAACTAATTTAATGTTCTTTTAGTACCTGCTAGTATCTATCAGCACACTTGTTCTGTTTTCCTTATAGTCCCCCTTTGTTCGACTCTCACGTCTTTCACAGTTATATTTACATTGTCAGAGGAAATAACAATTACACATATTGAATATATTCCTTCATCACTTAATCATATTGCTACAGTTAAATATGCTTAAAGATCACCATATATTCCATCCTAAAGCTTCTCCAATTATTTCTTGGTTGTCTAAAGCTTGTTCTTGGAACCATCTTGGGAAGAGCTCATGGGAATTTTTTTTCTGAGCTCTTTCACATTAATAACAGTATGAATGTGACCCTTATACTTGTTGATCAATTTAGCTGAAAATTGACCATACTTTAAATAGATGAATTATGTTAGTCCCTTATGTAGTGGCATAGAGTATTGTTTTACCCTACAAATGCTGTTCATTAAGTAATTTCATGTTTGTCCTGGGTTTTCAATGAATTTATTTTATTTTATTTAAACCAATAGTTTTACTGTATTATATCTTATCTGTAAGGGGCTGGGTAGTGAATATTACATGTACTGAAGGCCATACAGTCTATGTCACAAGTACTCATTTCTGTTATTGTACTATGAAAGCAATCATAGAAAACATGTAAATGAGTGGATGTGGCTGTATTCCAATAAATCTTTACTGACAAAAATAGAAGGCAGGCCTACAGACCTCAATTTATTGATACCTAATATAGAATATTTTTGGTCAGATATTTCCCCTTATACATGGTCAGCCCTATAGTATTTATGTTTAAGGCCCTTTTATTTTGTAAATTTTTTCTGGATTTTAATTATCATCATTGTTCTGTTTTATCCCTTTGGTTTTCCTCTTTATGATCACCTATTATATGTACATTGGATCCTCTTTGCCTGTCCTCTATTACCTATCACTTTCTCATTTTATTTCTTTTTCCAATTTTCACCTTGTGCAATCTGTTTTCTTTTCTTTTTGTGGTATCCATTCAGACTTTTATTACTTCTCTTTAAGTCTCCAGTTCTTTATCCTCTATTTAAATTCTCTCCTGAGTTCAGTTAATTCACAGAAGCAGAGAATAAAATGGTGGTTACGAAAAGTTGAGGGGAAGGGAAAAAGGAGAATTATTGCTCAATTGTATAAAATTTTAGTTATGCCAGATGAATATGTCAGAGAGATCTGCTGTACAACACAGTACCTGTAGTTATAGTATTGTTCACTACATACCTTTTTAATGCCTTACGGGGCTTTCCATGAAGTAAAAGCCTGGTTTCTAATGACCTAGATGTGGAACCTAACATACAGTGTTTTCTGGAAGGCTTTAATTTCCCACTGAATTGCCTAGAATAAAACAATAGTGTAGTGAGGGAAAATTGAACTTTTTCTTGTTCAGAATTTCACCATTTCAGAAAATCTTGTCACTGACTCATAGCACTTGTCAGGGAGACAGCACATCTGCACAGATTCTGTACTTGGAGCTGTGGTATTCACAGTGACTCTGGATATTGCTCCAATGATCCAACTTCCCCATTATAGCTCCTATGGTAGTCCACACTCTCAGAGCATATCATGTTGAGATGCATATTATTTAATCAGAAATTACTTCAATTTTATTTTTTGTTATATTATTGTTAATATATAGTATTGTCTTTCTGAAAATGTGTGTAAGTAGCCAAGCTTTATAATTTTTCAGTTTTAAACAGAAAAGGGGAAAATACAAGTATTTATTATAAAAGGGAATCTAGAGTTTGATAGGGTTGCGGCTTTCTTAACTCACAGACTCATTCCCATGTCACCTCCAAGATTTGTCATTTATTTTTGTGTACCTCCTGAACTGTTGCTTACTTAATGCTTTTCTTTAAGTTGACTCACTTTTAAAACTCAAGTTGGAAGCAAAAGAAAAAAAAATCCCTACTCTAAATGGACAATCAGGATCACTAGCCTCAGAGACAGTAACCATAAATAAATATGCAATAAAAGCATTGTTGTTTAACTTTTATAAATTAAAAAAAGCAATCTATAAAATCTAAGTAATAATAAATCTGACTATACTGTGCCAAGTAGCACATATATTATTTTCCCAATAATACCTTAAAGTAAGTATGAATTATCTCACATTTGCAGATGAGGAAACTGTGAGGCAGAAAAATGATTTGAACACAAGTCTATGCGTTATGTGATAGACAGTCCTCAGCCTATCATTGACCCACCAATTTCCCCCTTGTTCATTTCTTTCCCCACTAATGTACTTCGCATTTCTTTATTTTCCCACTTCTTTATTTAATTTTCTTATGACATAGAAAAAATGCCTAGAAAAATCAATGCTGAATCTGTTGGTTTTCTTTCTTTTTAAATGTAGTTAGATTTTCAACTTTCTATAATATATGACAACAAAAACAATTTATAATTTACTGTTTGTTTGTTTGTTTAGGGAGAATGCCTCCTAAAGAAGATCCTTTGTTTACTCAGCTGCTAGATGTATATTTAGATGCGAATCAAAGCTGAAATTGAATTGTTTCATAAATAAAACGTTATGTAGGAGAGGTGGGGAGAAAACTGGAGCCGGAAAGCCGAGGGGACTTCCCTTGGGCTGGGATGAGTGGGAGAAGAGGAGAGATTGGAAAATATATGAAGAGATGAGAGAAGGGGAGAGAGTGAGAGAGAAATGGGGAGACATCTGCTGGTATCTTACTCGTGTTCCTCAAAATGTCCAGCTCATTTGATGTGCTAACTGCATATTTTTGTTCCAATACACATTAAAACTAATACACAGATATTAAAGTGTAAGATATGTAGATACACTACCTAAAATAATTTTAGTACAACCAGGAGTATGCATACCACTAATTGAGTAACACACTGTTTTCATTCCAGTGTACAAATAAACTTTTTGAATTAGGCATATTCATACTCAGTGTTCCAAGGTCAGCTTATGATAAAAGACAAAAGAAAGCTGATTTCTCATGACCTTCCTTTGTTTTTACAATGAGCTGCTCATGGCAGATAGGTCTAGTATGAAACATTATTTTCCTCCTAACACTAAGTTTATATTTAAGATATTCTTAGTGAGTTCTATTACATTCAGTTATTCAATATGACTCTGCAGAAGATTTTCAGAATATTTGATTATGCCCTCTAGGTATTTTAGAAATGGAGCTCAATATAGAAAAAAGACAAAGCCTTAGGGCTGTAGAATGTCAAATTATTCTCAAAATTAACATTTAAAATGTATAGCAAAGTTGCCTCCTTATTTGACTGTTAGGAAATGCCATTGGAGCATTGAATATAGAATGGCTTTATGTAAGATCCAAATTTTGGAGCAACGGATGTTGTGCCCATTCATGTAATAAGTGAACAATAAGAAAATGCCTTTTATTGCAAAGTGTAGTGTCTAAATGAGTGTATTTTGTGGATGTTGGGGTTCACAGCATGGGTACCATTTGTAATCACCTTAGATTTTCACCACATCCGGAGAACAATGAAGCAAGCCAGCCAGAGACCTATTTCAACAAGAGCTAGAGAAACCAAGTTTAGGATTACAGAAAATAAGAGAAAACTTCTCTTAGGGCTGAGTGATATCCTGGGGAAAACGAAAGAGAATTCTGAGCAAAGTAAGATTATTTCCCCAACCAGTCCTCCCAAAGACTCAGAGCAGAGTCCAACAGAAAGACAATACAAAAGCAACTGCAATATTTTTCATAAAGATCTCCTTGGGCTATTGAGGCTGTCCAAGCCACAGCATCATAGGCATTAACCTTGCCTGGTATGGTCCCTTGGGCAGCATCCAAATAAGCCTGAGTCCTCCATTCTTGGGAGCCCAGAGGACTAGATTGTGGAGAAATTTCCTCTAGATATTAGATGTATTTGTGAAGAGCCCAACGGGGACTTTGTTTCCTGAAAAGCTAGTGAAGGTGGGATCTTGGAAACTTTTATCTGTGGAATGGACATACCACATTCTTACAGGCATGTAGAATGAAGAAAGCACACACAGTTTACTAGTATTCCACTTATCTATTGGTGTGTGACAACTACCTCAAAACTTAGTGGCTTACAAGAGCAACCATTATATCTTAACAATAGTGCGGGTCAGGAACCAAGGCTGGCCTAGCCAAATGATCCTCCTTCCTTGTGGAGCCAGCAGAGGTTAGTGTTAGATGGGTTCAGATGTGAGACACACTGCTTTGGAGGATCTTGGATGGCTTCTCTCACATGTCTGGCATCTTGAAAGTCTGAATGAGTTGGGACAGTCCGCTCAAGTGCCTACACATAACCTCTTCAGCATGGAGACTTCCCAGGAAGTCTCATCCTCCAGAGGCTGCAAGGCCTTTAGTGACAGTTTAAAAAGTCACCTGGCATACCTTCATTTTGTGGTTGGAGAAGCCACAAGTCTGCCCAGATTCATGAGCAGAGGACCTAGACCCCCAACTCTTGGTAGAATACGTACCATGTTTGACAAGCTCCACATCTAGATTTGCAGAAACACATTTGTTGAGTCTGTGTGTCTATATGTGTAGCAAGACACAAGAGAACATTTCATATTGATGCTTGTAAAATTTGCAGGTTTCATAATGTCTGAAAGGCTACCCAATAGAGACCATGCTGCCCACAGCTAAGTGTATTAGCAAACACGGGTCAGATTTTTGTTGCTATTCTCAGCCTGATTCCTCTGAGGTCTTACTTGAGACTTTGCATGCCCCAAAATAGAAAGCATTTTATGATGCTTTTATGATTTGATGATGATTCCCCATATGTCCTTTCAGTCTTGATAGAAGATTAGTATTTTATATTTCCATCCTGTGTCTTTTGCATTCAAGAGATGAGGCTCAGAAATGCAAATACAGTAAACAGCTTCAAAGTGATTGTAGTAGGAAGGCAAAGGGCTCAGAGAGAATGTGCTCTGAAGACGACATGTGCAGCCTTGGGTGAGGAGCCTACCTTGCAGTTTATCTTATCGTTTGTGTATGTAGTCAAGCTTTGTACTTGTAAACCTAGGCAGCTTTCCTGGTCTCCTCCCCATGTATCTGAGCAAGCTGCTCTAACAGAAAGCTTGTCCTTTTTCTGGGCGCACGGTTACGTTGCATTGTTTAATCAATGAGCTGAAATTTCACATGAATCCATTTCCTGAAGTGCTCACCCAGGCTCTGCAGCCAGGACGATTGGAACAAAGTGAGCCAGATGTATAGAAGAGGCATTTGTGCATTCATCAGGAACTGCTTAGCTTTGCCTGTCCTGTTGAGATTGAGCAGTCACTGCCCCTACCTAACTAGATTGCTGCATACCTTCAGTTCTTCAATGTCAGCCTTCCTGACTTAACACAGACAACTTCATGAAATAGCCACAGCTAGCAATTACTGAGTGTTCACTGCAGGCCAAGCTCTGTGCTCTGCCCTTGGCTTGTGTTGTTACTTCATTTAACCCTCTCATCAACCCTTTGAGGCAGATCTGTTAACGCCCCATTTTAGAGTCAAAGAAACTGATTCACAGAGAAGTTAAGTGGAAGGCTGGGATCCAAGTGCTGGCCATCTATTCCTGACCCCTGTCCTCTTAAACACCAAGCCATGCTCATGGGCATGGCCAACCTGAGCCTCCTATCTAGGAAACCTGTGGCTCTGCCTTACCTGCCCCTTGTCTATGACAGTAGATAGATGGACTTCCCAGGGGCTATATATACCCCTTGGGGAATAACTGGCAAACTAGCAAGAAAAGACCCCATAAAGGCAGTCATTTTTGTACCTGTGGCTGTTCATTCTTCCATCTTTATTAGCCAGAAGTGAAATATAACCACAATGTTTGAGAATCTTTGGAGCTAAACAAGTTCCCTTTGGAATAAGAGAAGCTTATTATTTTAATGTTCTCTCTCTATGGTGAGAAGAAATGATATTGAATATGGAGCATCAAGCCCTGGTGAAGGCTGTGCCCAGGCCAAGGACTAGCTCTGAATAGCTGCTATAGATAGAGCAATAGTTAGAAAGGCTTCGTTAAGTCACCCTCATTAAGTGACTCTGCTTGTCTGAGTCTCAGCTTGATCTTCTTCATGGAAATACCACCTCATAGATGTCTGATGAAGGACCAAACGAGATACCCATTGTACACAGGCATTGTCAGGAAAAGCTATGTAATTTGCAGGGCCCATGGCAAAGTGAAAATGCAGACCCCTTTGTTTAAGAAAAAAAACACACAAAACTACAAATTTCAAGACAGCAACAGCAGAGTCTTAAACCAAAGCCTGGAGCCCTTCTGAGTGTGTGCTCTGTGTGACTATCCAGGTTGGATGTGCACCAGCCTGTTCCTGAACATTATAGCAATTTAATAAATACCCCCTTCCTCCCCTGACATGTTCCACCAACAAGAAGAACCTGTCCTCTCCCATTTCCCAGTGTGCCAGACCCTCAGAACCTCACAGTTAGATGCCTGAATCCAGTGCCTGGTCCTGGGTGACTCTGAGCCTTGCCTGTGGGCTGGTGGCTAGTTCCCTCTCACCTTACTAGGAAGCCATGCACATCTCACCATCTTCTAGACGAGCCTATAAAGGTTCTGTGATGTCTTAGCTGAGAGCTCTATGTCTTTGTAGAAGAATTACAAGATTAACACACACAAAAAAAATCACACCATTCTAGTCATGCTTAGAGTATACTCTCAACGTGAATAATTATATAATTGACTAGTAATTATATAAAAATAGAGCTGTACTTTATTTCTCTCTGATGAGCTTTTACTCCATGACATCCACCAAATTTATACAATAACAGGTGCCAGACATTCAGGTCTCCAGGGCACCCACCTGAACCTGTTTTGCTCTGATATAGAAAGCCATTCTTCCTGCCATGGCCCTAGTTACCGACTCTCGTGATTCAAGGTCTGAGTTGCAACAATTCCACATACCCAGTCACCCCATTTCCAGTTGTGCCCTCTCAAATCCCCTCTCCTCACTGTCTCCAAAGCCATCTTTCTACAGTGCAAATCTGATCATGCTGCTCTTCTATGACAAAGCCTTCAGGGGCTCCTCGTTGCCTTTCAGGATAAATGCAAACTGTTGAGTCTGGTATTTAAAGCCACTGATGAGCTAGCTCATCTATGATCTATTCCTTTAAAATCATCCTTTCCCTTTCCACCCTTTTTCCCCTCTTCATTCCTCATTCATACTCTAGCACAGCGGTTCTCAACCTGTGGGTCGCAACCCCTTTGGCGGTTGAACGACCCTTTTATAGGGATCGCCTAACTGTGGTCGCCAAACCGTGGCTCTAGAGCCACATGCAGCTCTTTGGCCCCTTGAGTGTGGCTCTTCCACAAAATACCATGTGTGGGCGCGCACGTATAGTGCAACTGAAATTCATGGCCCATGCACAGATGTCGGTGTTTTGTGGAAGAGCCAGTATTTTGTGGAAGAGCCACACTCAAGGGGCCAAAGAGCTGAATGTGGCTCGTGAGCCACAGTTTGCCGACCGCTTAGGCCCTAAGACCATCCTGCATATCAGATATTTATATTACGATTCATAACAGTAGCAACATTACAGTTATGAAGTAACGAAAATAATTTTATGGTTGAGTCACAACATGAGGAACTGTATTTAAAGGGCCAGAAGGTTGAGAACCACAGGTCTAGCACATCCCCTGCTGCGGCCCATTTTATCATTTTTGTTTTTTACTATTCCGAGTTCTAACTTGTCTTGTGCCTTTCTAATTGATGTTCCCCCTGCTAGGAATGGTACGGCCCCTCCTCCCCCCACCCCCCATCCTCACATTAAGCTAATACAATCATCAAGACTCAGTTCAAGCCTATCTCCTCTGTGACCTGTTTCGAGTCAGCTTTCTATTCTTTGTCATAGATACCATCCTGCAATGAACTGAATGTTCTTATCCCCCTAAAATTTCTATGTTGAAACCCCAACCCCAGTTTGTGAAGTATTTGGTGGGGTATTTGGGAGGTAATTAGGTCACATGGATAGAGCTCTCGTGCATAGGATTAGTGCCTTTATAAGAGGCCAGGGAGCCAGCTTTCTTTCTTTCCATGATACGAGGAAATAATGCAGAGTCAGCAGTCAACATCTCAGAGGAGGATCCTCACCAGAGCAGGCTGGCACCCTCATCTTGGACCTCCATCCTTGAGAGCTGTAAGAAATAAATTTCCTGTTGTTTATAAGCCAATCAACCTATGGTAGCAATGGAATCGCAAACAACAAGAATCATTTTGTTCGGTATTTGTGCACCCTCAATTCATTAACTTTGCCAGTTTTGTGCCGTAAACTTTATCTTTTATGTATTCCCATAAATAAAAAAGTCTAGCGGCACTTTAGGATACATTTTCTTTCTTCGAAGCTTAGTCTGGCTTCACCCATTATTTCAAATCAGTTAAACCTGAAAAGGAGTGAAAATTAAGTGAGTTATCAGCTGTTGTTCTAGAAGCCCAAACCAACTAAGACACACTTTCAACCTTCTCTTCATACATCTATCTCCTCCATGAGGTTATGCCTGGTGAGGGTGCACGTTCAGGTGGCATATTAACCTAGGTATCTGCAGTGCCTAAAACAAGCCCATGGTACATAATACTTGCTGACTGTTGAATGAGTAAAAATGTTTGTCTTGTTTCAAATGAAGCTCAGTCATATTGGAATAGGCTTGAGGCTCTGTGTGAGTCTATTTCTACATTCTCCTATAAACTCATTTTGTTCTTCTGTTTCAACTTCACAATTAGCTCTCCTTCCCAGTTTCCCCAGACCTCTGACCCCATTCACTTCGTTTCTTTCTGTTTTTAGACATTGGTTTAATTACTAGAATTTTTTTTTCTTTTCTACTTGGAGAATTCGTTTTAATTTTCTATCTTGCCCAGGTAGAGTGGCATTCTGGAGTTTTCTGGTAGCTTAATATATCAACATCTGTTAGATGGAAATTCCCCAGGTTACCCTGAGCTATATTAATTCCAGAATGCAGGATTCTGGTCTGTAGGATTTATTCATTGACATCCTTTGCTCTCAGTCCTTTCTAGGGCAGCTGCCTCTGGGAGGTTGGGCACAAAGGAGGTAAACAAATAAGGCAGGCAGGACAGGTGGGTGCCTCCCCAGAGCACGCTGGCAAGACGAGGCAAGAGGAGCAGCTGGAAAGAGAGCACCAGGGAATGCAGACAACGCCAGCAATTTGCACACAACTCGGGAATCCTTGTGGTTGGTGTTGGAGACAATGGGAGCATTCTGAATACGAGAGCATCAGTTTTGTTGCTCTACCTAAAGCTCTGGCATGTGAATATCTCTCAAAGCTGATGGAGCTCCTCAAGAAGTAGTCTAATCATTAGCCTTTAACAACTTGGCAGGATGCTCAAATTTTCAGATGCATAATTGAGGCCAGAAATGTAATACAGATCATCTTATCATAGTACTTTTTATCACCTTCAATGAAAAAAAAAGTTACAAGCTTTGTGTGTGTGTGTGAAGTCCTAGCTAAATCATTGACACGCTGTATATTTCCTTAGCTAAGTCATTTTCCCTTCAATCTCTAATCCTGCCTGTAAGAGGCAGAGATAACATTTTTCTCTTAAAGCTGTTAAGGGGATCAGATAAAGAAAGTAAGTGATAGAAAATATAAAAACTACATAAATGTTTGCTGTCATGATTCTGAGTCTAGATTTGTTCCTACCAGGCAAAAAAAGCTCCCATCACTTATGAACTATGTGATTTAGGGCAATGTACTCCAACTTCCTGAGCCTCAATTTCCTTATCTGTAAGATGGTCATAATAAGTAATAACATCTTCTTCATAGGCTTAGAGGAAATGTTGCCTGTAATGTGCTTTGCATGGTGCCTGGCACACGGGCACTCAGTAAATGTTAGCTGTCATTCTTGCAACCAATAGCAATATTATTATAAAGTTGGAATTCATCTTAATATGTGATGTTTGGGCCAGGTACTCACTCTGCTTTGAATATGGGAGAGTGTAAGAGAAAATAAGGCATAGTTCTTATTCTATTGACCTTTATTGTCTCCTGAGAAAGATATATCAAATAATCACACGAACCTGTTAGTAGTTTGCAGGCAAATTAAAGGCTGTTATGGAGGGAATAATGGGGGGGAATCCAACCCAATCTCAGGTACAAGGAAGGCTTCATCAGGGTAGTGATGTTTGAGTTAAATTTTGAAGGGTAAGTAGAAGTTGGCAATGGGGAGGAAAGAATGAAAGCATTTTAGGCAAAGAGAACATGCAAAGTTCCCATGAGAGACTGCTTCATTTGAGAAAAGGAGAGAAGGCCAAGTGTCAGGCAGCAAGGTATCTCGTGGGAGAGGGGGAAGGTAGACAGGAGTTAGGTCACGTGGGCTTTATAGACAATGCTCAGGCTTACGCCAGATAACTAAAGGCTCTCATTGTTCTAAGCAGGGAAGTCACATGATGAATATTTCATTTTACAAAGGTCACTTTTGCCGGTCGTCCATATAACTGATACTGGTTACTCAGACAAATGCTACCCAGAGTGTGATCTGAAGGCCAATAATGGTATCAGCTGGAACTTGTAAGCAATGCAAATTAACAGATACAGTGGGACCTTGACTTACGAGTTTAATTCGGTCCGTGACAGAGCTCGTTAAGGAGCTCGTTAACTCAAATTACTCTGTCAACTCAAAGCAAAAAATCAGCCGAGAAACAGCTCGAAACTCGTTAGTCGGGACACTCGTAAGTCAAGGCCCCGCTGTACCTCAGTGCAGACCTACTGAATCAGATCTGGAGGTGGAGCCTAGCAATCCCTGTTTTCACAAGCCTTCGGGGGATTCTGACCCAGGCGATCCTTTGAGAATCTCTGGCTTCGTCTAGGGCAGCGGTTCTCAACCTGTGGGTCACGACCCCTTTGGGGGTCGAATGACCCTTTCACAGGGGTCGCCTAAGACCTTCAGAAAACACATATATAATTACATATTGTTTTTGTGATTAATCATGTTCAATTTATAACAATGAAAATACATCCTGCATATCAGATATTTACATTACGATTCATAACAGTAGCAAAATTACAGTTATGAAGTAGCAACGAAAATAATTTTATGGTTGGAGGCCACCACAACATGAGGAACTGTATTAAAGGGTCATGACATTAGGAAGGTTGAGAACCACTGGTCTAGGGTGTGGCCAATAAAGACAGCAGAGTGACTGAGCTGAAAACAGATTTCAGAGGATTAACTACTGGAGTGGGCAGGATTTGATCTCTTTGGTTTGGGGGATGAGGAGGAAGAAAGTGTCCAGAATGACTAAAATGTGCATCATTCTTTTTATACTTTGTTGGCTGAATGTGTTTTGATATGAGAGGGGAGGGAAGCCTGGGGCATGGGTTTTGTTTTTTGTTTTTTTTTCAATATTCTAATCCACAAGCACTGGTGATAGGATCCAAGATGCATCATTGTTAAAAATTACTTCAAGTGACAAAATATGGCTTGGTACATCTCTACCAACTGGCAATATAACCAAATATAAATGGAGAGCTGATTTCATCTGATTAGAAGAGCTCTTTTTTCTTGAAGCCTTTACTTTCCCAGAATTCCTCAAATTTGAGTCCACTAAATTATCTTTTGAAGCATCATGCTCCACTATTTTTATTATTATCATTGTTGTTGTTGTTGACAGTATTATGGATGTCCCCCATTTTTCACCCTCTTGCCTGCCCCTACCCAGCCCCCATCCCACCCCAGGCCTTCCCCTCACTATTGTCTGTGTCCATGGGTTATGCATATACGCATATATGTTCTTTGGAAACATGATATTCTACTTTTTTTAAAAAAAACAGGCACTCTTTCAGAAATGCTAGAGTAGTCAAACAGCAAGAGAATAACAGATACTATTAGAAGGGGAAACATTAAACTCAGAATGTATTTTAAGGTTTAAAAAATCCCCTTTTGCCTAAGGTTGTTTCATTGTGTATAATGGCTACAATGATTTAGGAAACTACCTGTTCTGCTCCATGCATAAAAGAGATTGCCAGAGGAGAAGTGTGGAACATATTTCAGCTTCTAGTTGCTTTGGCCTGAGGCTTATAGACTCTGACCACAATATCCATTTCACTCCTCTAGACTCCTGGTTTGCTTATAGTTTGCTTTTTAATGCAGCTCAGAAAGTTCCTATTCTATGCCATCATCTCCAAAGTAGCTTCTGTTCTGGAATGGGAAGACAGGCCTTTTCAGTGACCCTTTTAGGTCATTGATAGTTAAGCCTATTTTTCTATTGAAAAATAAGTCCATTCTCGTAATCAAAAGAGAAAAGAAGTGACTACATTTTACTTAAAAAAAAAAAATAGGGTTGTCTGGATAATCTTTTAGAATGCACACCACTAAGACATTCATAGCCTAGGTCCGTGGTTGGGAAACCATGGCTCCCGAACCACATGCGGCAATTGGCCCCTTGAGAGTGGCTCTTCCACAAAATACCACGTGCGGGCGCGCACATACAGTGCAATTGAAACTCGTGGCCCATGCGCAGAAGTCGGTATTTTGTGGAAGAGCCACACTCAAGGGGCCAAAGATCCACAAGGGGCTCGCGAGCCGTGGTTTGCTGAGCTGCAGGTTGCTGACCACTTGTCTGGTTCTACCTAAAGAAAGACTTTACCTGGTTCTTGCACCTACAAATAGTGCTTCTTATAAATATTGTGGTAGTATAGAGTCTGGTCAAGACTCTCAAAGAATCAAGAATGAACTCCTAGTGGACAGTAATCTGTAGGCTTCTACGTAGGACAAAGTACCATGGACCATATCTGACTGGATTCCTGTTTCTGTAAAGGATGTGTATGTTTTTTTAAACAGCCATGCTCATTTGTTTATGTATTATCTATTACTATTTTAGCACTATCACTGTAGAATTAAGTAGTTGAGACAGAGACTATATGAACTGCAAAGCTAAATATATTTAGTACCTCGCCCTTTACAGAAAAAGTTGGCTGACATCTGAAGACTAATAACAAATTGGAGCCCACAAGGTTAGAAGAATTCTGAATTGTCATATTTTAATTACATGTATAGATTCCAAATGTCCTATTTCGTTTTGGAGGAAAATGCCTATAATCATATAAAGGCTAGAGAAAGAATACTATGCATAAATTTATTTTTCACTAACCATTAGTCTGTCTGGGGCAGGCTTGTCAGTGCTAATACCTCACCTGAACACAGTGGGTACAGCAATGCTTCCCCAGGCACTAGGGTTTGTTCTGGAGTTGCTGGTCGGGTATCAGCTCCATGTGAGGGGAGAAGCAGTAAGTTGAGGAAGCATCTAAGTGTTTTGTCTCACATGCCTGCCAAGTTGTGACTCAGGGCAATCTGGCACAGCGCTTATGAGTCTTTGCTGAGTGGAGTTTGCACAATAGGAGAAATGTTCAGTATGTTTGTTGTCTGCGTGTTCTTGGAAAGTGCTAACTTGACACCTCAAACTGCCATCTTCTATTTATACCCTGGAGAATTGTCAGGAGCTCCGTAACCATATCTTTTCCATGCCTATATCTTTGTTTCCAAACTCTCATCTCAAAATTTCTGATTGCTCACAGAAAATATTTTCTATTTTTTTAGCGTCTTTGCCCAACCTTTTAAACACAGATTCTAATTCTGAACCTAATTGCTTAAAAAGGATTTGATCAATGCTGAATTTGTTACACGTTCTGGCTTATTTAATCAATAATATATACAAACACTATACTTTTTCCTATAAAGATAACAAACTAGATTATTCACTTACGTGATATTTTTCCCTTGGTGATTTTTTTTAATGTTTGAAGAAATGCACTGTGTTTTAGCACAAACCTCATAAAACTGAAAGTCATGAGACTTGAGATCTAGTTTCAACTCTTCCAACAATTAACACTTTGACCTTGGACAGTTTACTTCACCACTCTGAACTTAGGATTTTCATCTTTACAATAAAGAGTTCCACCTCGTAATCTCTAATATCTTTTCTAATTCCAGCAATTTAAGATGACTTTGTATTACAACTTAAAATTAGACTAGATGCTCAAGGAGATGCTAAATAATTCATCATTTTCCAAAGTGATGTTTCCTTAATTAGAAAAAAAAGCATGAAATGTTTCATACGTACACAGAAAACAGAGATTTTTATAATAAAAACTCTCTCCCCATACTATCAACTGGCTTTAACAAATATTAATACTGAGCCATAGTTGTGCCTGATTGCTTTTGATGGTGAAAAAATCAAACATACAGGCAAAACCCTTACTTTACATAAATAACTAGTCAAAAGGTATGAAATACTTTTACATATATTGATCTCTTCAAAGCTCTTAACCACGAGAAGTGTCCATATATCCAGTATGCAGATGTGATGCAGACAGATATAAAACTTATATCTGAGGATACTCAGCAAGGAAATGAAGAACCCAGGACTCGACCACATGCAATGTCATCTAAGCCCTGTGTTCTTTCCATTACATCTTTACTATTCTTTTCTAAATACTATATCACTTTGTAATTAGGGCTCTTCATAATCAACATTAATTGATTCTGGTTATCTTAGGCAAAAATAATAATTTATTGAAAACATGTTGTTACTTATGGAATCAGAGAAAGTAATGAGCAATCAGCTCTTGAAAAAGATAGGAAGTAGTGTGTTCTGTAAAGTCTACGTAGTAGGAATAACTGGAAAGATTTTTCTGGCCCTTATTGTTGAATGAATCTGCTTGCTCCATTTTTGATTGTGGGTCCCTCTGTTCAAGATTAAGTTACCAGACCAAGAGGATGTAATTTGATCCAGGATGGACCATGTGCACATCCCTCAAGTGAGGACTAGTCAGAGCACCTGGCTTGAGAGCTCTATCGAGGCTCCATGCAGAGAAGAGTTTGGTTCCCAATGGAATATGGAAGTGCAGGGACAAGAAGAAGGGGCACAATGCTATTCTGTTCAAAATATGAGATGTCTACTATACTAATATGGCAACCACGAGAATGTGCTTCTTATAACTCATTACAGGAGAGTGGTTGGCTGATGGCCCCAGCTGCTGTGCTCTGAAACCCATCACTGTGTTGGCACAGAGGCCAAACTTTCCATGGGCTGCTTCCAGCCAATGACTGAGGGAAGCACGGAGATGCAGGGCTGCTTTGATGGCTGACTTGACTAGATGACTCCCTGAGGGCCTTAGTGAACTTTCTTTAGAACTACACTGCAGTCTAAGATACCAACATCCAATTTTCCTTCCTTCTCTCCTTTGTTTGACCTCAGAGCTACATTATGACCTTCTCATGGTTTGCTTCTAAGAGGACCAGCAGTAGCACACAAAGGTTAAGTAGCACTTGTGTGAATCATTCCTTAAAAATGTCAAGCTACAGTTCTACACCACCTTTTCCACATTCTATGTGCCCTTACCCTGTTCTACATTTTCTTTTTGCTGTAGCATTTAAAACCTTCCAATAAATTTTATAATTATTTATAATTTCACTGTTTTTTCTCTCCAGAGTAGAATATATAAGTTCTCTCGGGGCATAGGACAGAGATCTATTCTGTTTTGTTTGCTGATTTATTCAAACACTTAAGACAGTTTCTGGCCATAACAGGCACTCAGTAAATATTTTGTTACATGAATGAACAACTTTATGTTCAATTACTTGCAATGCAATCTCCAAATATTTTCTTTTGAATCCTAAACTATTTCCAGAGTCCCCAAACCCCCTAACCATCATGAGATCATGTGTGCATTATGCTTATTGACACCAAAAATCATTTCCATTGCCCTGCAAAATCCATAGATTCCTCCAACAAAAACTTGGTGCAGTTATAAACACGTAACTTGATTCTCAAATGCTCATTTAAACAAGTTCTTTTCCACCAGACAACTACGAGTTTGAAGAAATCTTAAAGTCAGGTATCAAGGGAGTAAGTCTGTTTCAGTGGCTTATTTTCAGAAAGAAGTGGCTTACAAGTAGCAACCACAAAGCCAAGCCTGTTGGATCAGACATTTTTCTGCTAACAACTGTCCCTCATCTCTGGCCTTCTTTCCCCCAGAGGATTTTTAAAAGTTGATTGGGACTCAGTTCTCTTTTGTTATTTCCCGTCTTAGAAAAAATCAGTCCAGAGGATGTTGCCCTGCGTCCTACCTAAAGCTGGAGATCACCTTTTCTGAAGCTTTCTAGGAAATTGAGAAGCAAGAACATACTGAAATGAGGACTCAAAGGCTTTGTGAATAGGTCAGAATATGGTGCAGCACAAATTAATAACGGATCTTGAAGGAAAATAAGCTTGAAACATCGCTGGAGGCCAAAATGATGAAACTGAAGCTGTCCTATTTCAGGAACATCATGAAAAGTCAGGGTTCTTTGGAAAAACAGTAATTCTGGGGTAAAACTAGAAGGCAGCAGGAAAAGAGAAAAACCAACTATCAGATGGATTGACTTTATAAAAGAATCCATAGTCATGAGTCTCTGTGAGCCAAGCAGGACTGTTGAGGACAAGACATTGTAGGCATTACTCACTCATGTTGTCACCAGGAATTGGAGCCGACTCAACAGCCAGTAACACACTAGTACATACCCATGAGCAACTAGGTAACTGTACTTAGAAACTTCAATCATGAAGCTTGTATAAGTACATTCTCTTTGTCGCCATTGAAAACAGCACTAATGGTGGATTTTCTGATCTCATTGTCTCATTGGCTACTCAAGCAAATTAAGAATGAGTGCCATGTGTACCTTAATTAAGGATGTATTCCAACTTGAAACCAAAGCAGTTGAGTCTGATTTCAAATAGAAGTTATACTCCTATTATAGGGTTGAGAATAAAATTTGTTGATCAGTTTTACTTTATTTTCTTTTATAATGTGACGTTTTTAAAAGTATATGTATTATTCATTATGTCCTCTAGCATGGGTAAAAATAAAAATTAAATGGAAGTGAAACTCAATTCCTAAAACATTGTTCACAGAATAGGATCATTCCTAAAGTATATATCAAAGCCAAATTAGAATATCAAACTAAGATTTGTGTTAAATTCTGGTCTTTGACACTTATTAGGTATGTTACTCTGAAGACAATGCTGCCCAATTTTTAGTTTAGTTTGGTAAAATATTGGTCAGATTGATGAGTGAGAAATGTAGATATAATCTATATAAAGCATGTGGGACAGTGTTTAGTACATAATTAAAGGTTGATAAAGTCCTTGTTGTGCATGATATTGTCAGGACTACTTTATCTGTATTTCTTATTAGAATATACCCAGATGTCTTGGCTCCTCCTCCAAACCTATCCCACTTGAATTTGTGTTTAAACCATATTGAAAATCCTTTCAGTTGTAGGTAAGAATTATCTGTGTTTATCATCAGAAGCAGTTTGGTTGTCTTAAAGCAAGTAAGAGCTCTACTGGTCAATGACCCAGTAAATGATTTGCTGAGCAAGGATGTTGGAACTATTGACTGAGCCCATTTGGGGATATTCTTTAGATCTCAAGTTCTCAAGCTTCTCTTCTACATAATTATTAGAGATTTATGAGACATGACCATTCATACTCCTAGGAGAAGAAGAACGTATTTTATTTAAGGACAAAGGGAATTTGGAGCAAAACGGAAAGGGGAAAAAAATACTCCAAAACTTGGTACCTTCGAATCAGTTAAGCATCACTTGATCTGATCTTCCCTATTTCCTCTCTTCCTTCCTCCCTTCCTTTCTATCTCTTTTTACAAATATCCTAACTTTTCTCAAATTTTGAAGTGGATCATCTATCAGAACTTAAATCATGGAGAATATGTAAAGTGGTTGCCCCAGAAATTTGATCTCATCACTGTTATTGTCCAGTCTTGAACTCCTTACATTCTTACTCTAGATCTTTAGAGTTACCAGAACTGCACTATGTATTTTCTCATGCTTATTCTAGAAAAACTGAAAATAAGGAAGGACCCTGAGAAGAAAAAAAAGTAGAAATGATAATCCCTCAATCCACCACCATTAATATGTTGTATTTTGCCCATCTTTTCTACACAGAAACAAAGTTAAAATACATTGTTTTATGAGCTCTTCTTTAGTCATTAAACATTGAAATGACAGGTGTTTGTAGCCACTGCTCAGCTCAGGATGGTCTCCAGCTGGTTCAGATCATCTCTCATCAACCCCACTCCACCCTTCACTACTACACAAGGTGTCAGGGCCCCACTGCCCCTCACTTTGGTCCACTAGTGTCCTGAGGTGTTTGGAAGAAAGATGTCTACTCAAGTCATATTCCACAGGGGCTGAGCAAAGATCTAAAACATATGCGATCTGCACTGCAGATGGGTAGTCCTTGAAAGAGGTGTTCTCTGCAGATAAGGTGAAGCCTTTACCTGCTATTACACCAAAGAATTATTGCTTTTATCCCTTAGCATAGTACAAACACCAGAAAGAGCTGGTGAGGGTGCTGTAGGGGCTTGTCTGCTCTGGGTACTCCAGGGGACTTCTTGCTTTTTTTTTTTTAATATGACATGTCCTTTAAGTTCATTCCTCGCACTGCCCATCCCATCCCTGTTTTCCTTCTAGTCTTTTGAAAATAGACCTTTCATATTAATAATAAATGTTTGGAATGTTATGCTGATGCTTTAAGCAAACAGTGAAAAATCATTGGGTGTTTTTCACAGCTTATTGGAAGTAGCATGGGAGAAAGGCCAGAGACAGGGAGAACCGTTGAAGAGGGGGTGAGAGATGATGAAGGCCAAAACAAGGCACTAGCAAATGGAGTGAAGGGGAGGGACAACTAAGAGCTCGGCAGTGACTCAGTAGCATTCCCATGATGCTCTACTCTTTCTGCTACAGACAGCAGTGTCCCAGCATTCAGCTACCATGAACAGTGGCCTTGTTCACCTACCTGTAGTCTTGTCCCACCCCACCCCAATTCATATCCCCTGGACTAATGTTTAAAAACTGTCAAACATGTCACCACATCAATAAGTATGTAGCACTGAGACAACAGTTGTTGAGAATAAGACTTATCAGATTTAATGTGAAATGTGAGGAACTCCTGAAACTATTTAGGTCACATGATAC
Organism: Myotis davidii; assembly: GCF_000327345.1. Taxonomy (NCBI): domain Eukaryota; kingdom Metazoa; phylum Chordata; class Mammalia; order Chiroptera; family Vespertilionidae; genus Myotis; species Myotis davidii. The sequence goes on along the minus strand of NW_006295559.1, from coordinate 1,873,585 downwards.
TGATGCTGATAACATTTAGGCTATCACATTAGTGTTGTCATAATTGCAAAAACTAAAGGTCACATGTATTTATCATTAAAAATCCAATCAAAATCCTACTTGATACAAAAAACATGAGGACATGCAAAGTATCCATATCCCATTTTGCGTTACATTGAGAAGGGCAACTAGTAACAACTCATATGACAGCATAGTCATTAAAGAAAAGGGAACAATTCACAACTCAGTTTTCTGTATACCTGTACCTCCTTGTATTAAGTTATTGAACGATGAACTTATACTGGAAACCTTATCATTAATTTTCACGTATTGCCAAATATAATCTTTTGGGGGGGGGCAGTGTGTATATGGAACACATATAAATTTTTTTCTACTTGTAAATATTAGCAAGTCAAATGCTCCTGTGCCCTTGTTTCCCAATGAAGAGAAAGAACGTACCAAAATGGAACATTCCACCAGATTTAAGCTCTGTGTAATTATTTATGCAACTCTGAAAATACATTTTACCATATAGGGTATAAACCCTGTTTCTTCTCATGAATTGTATTTAACCATGGAAAGTAAAGGTGTTATTAACTTACATCCAGTCAGAGCCTCATCGGTTTTAGCACTCACCAACCCACATGGTAATTACTGGCTGCTGTATACAAACGGAGTTACAACTGACACGAGATTTCTGCCCTCTAACCCTGCTTTTAAGGATCTTCACATCTCTGGATTTGAGGGCGAGAGATTGGCTGCCTACCACCTTAACCCTAAGACTTGCAGTACCAGGCCTGAATCGCTGCTAACTGAATGGTGTTGCATGCCCATCATTGTGCTCTTAGGTAAAGAAAGAAGAGGCAGACCCTGGGGAATAGCTGCAAATTATCACAGTCGTTTAAGGTTGAAGATTTTGTCAGAGAGCCAGGGCAGAGGGCCTGGTAGAGATGTGGGAGAGCAGGGAAGGATAAGTAAACAAATTGTGTGAAAGGTCTTGCTTTGAACCTGGTTAGAAGCTTTTGGCATTCATCCTCTTTCAGGAGAAGGAAGCGGGTGTCATGCCTTGCTTTCTAACTTTAAAGGTACCCAAAGCCATATTTGTAAGGCACTTCATGTGGATAAATGTGAAGGAGCAGTTGAGAGAAGGGAAGAAGGTAGGGAAGGAGAAAATAAGCCTATATGTCCCGTACACTATTTCCCTTAATACCCTTTTTTGGGGGGGTCATTGATGCAATGGGAAGGTAGACATCAGCCTAGTTTATGCCAAATCATTATAAAACTTGAATTTAGAGGGACCCATATTAATGAAGTTTTATTGAATTTATACAGTGCCAGAGATCACATCTCATTGTATCTTAAAAGACAGACCTCAGAGTGATCTTTCAGCTCTCCCAGAACATGATGTGAAATGACAGATGTGCATCTAGGGTTGTGAGAAAATATTGTGGTGTTGGCAGCTATTTCCTGGCTTTCATCTCATTTTGTGCTTTTGCCTCTCTCTCAAATACATTGGTGCACCTGTGCGAAAGCTCTGTGGGGACAATAATGGTGCTTGTTGGAGTATATAGATAAAATGGCTTTTCAGGAAAATTAATAACCTCTATTCTGACTTGGATGATGCTCTTACAAGGTAATTGACAGAGAGATGCTTTAAAATGTGAACCAAAATATCAAATTCATACCATTATCCGTGCCCCCACTGTTACTGACTCTAGATGCTGATTGATGGCTTGGCCCTATTCTTTTTGTTCCTACCATTGCTGCAGAATTCGTGAAGAGGGCTTTCAACTTGAAGTAGTAGCCATAAAAAAATGGAAGTAAGACCCCTTCTGGGTTGATGGGGATAGCAGTGTTCTGCCAAAAAATATGGCTCATCTATGAGGTTTCTTCATTAGTCATAAACAATAGAATGAATTTATTGTCTCACATTTGGGGGGCACTCTATCCATCCTAGGCCAGGATGTAAGAATGTTGCAATTGAGGGAACCAGGTTCCAGAGAAGTGAAGTGACTTCTGTATGGTGGTCTCATGGTTAGTTAATGTGGGAGCTGTGGTTGGATCCCAGGTCTCCTGGAGTCTGGTGATGAAGTGTTGAAGTGGAGTTGCTGGAACATAGTTATGAAGAGAGATGAATGAAAGGAAACCACAGAGATGAGTCAAATGAACAAAGAGAACATCATGGCTTTAAAACTTTTAAACGGATGAGGGGGGCAGGCATATATTCCATTCATGCTTTATATAGTAGACACACATCATATACGCATTTATTGCATGTGAATTCAACCACACTTTAAAAAAAAACAACACACAAAACCGACAACAGCAACAGCTATGATAAAATGGGGTGTTTATGTCAAATGACTCCTAAATACAACCAACTGCTTCATCTGGTGTTCAACTAGAGAAAAATGATAGATTGCAAGGCAGGATGGACACACATCAGCTGTGTTGGTTGGAGCTTGTGAGATCGGATACTGTAAAATATCAAGGCTATTTCTGATTCTGTTATTCTGTCTTATACTCAACTTTGAGATCAATGTCCACATAAGATGGAAATTTACAGCAGTGAGGGGTTTTTTTTCCTATCAAAAGAAAACTGAAGGAAAATTTCTGTGAATAGACTAATAGTTTACTTTTTAAGCAACAACTTTTCCCTAATTTTCAAATATTTCTGCCCAGCAATCCTTTTCAGCATGAAATCTAGTGCAGACTTTTATATACTTTTAAAATATGTATTTTAAAATACAGGGGTGGGAAAAAGTATGTTTACAGCTGTGAGTAGTTAAAACACAGAGTTTATTCTTTTGATTTAATAAAGGTATTGTAATAATCATTACCTGTTTGTGTTTTTCCATACAAACAACTGTAAACCTACTTTGACGAACCCCTGTATATAAAAACATTTCAAAACATAAGCCTTAGGCTTGCACTTGAGTCTATTTAAGACATTTCTCATGGTTCTTTTGCTCAAAAAAATAGAATTGAACATTATTGTTTTTATAAAATGTGCTCTTGAAATAAAACACACATAATGAAAAATACACATTGCAAAAGTGTAGAGTGGATGAGTTTTCAAAAACTGAACACTCCAATGTAAACATGAAGATCATAAAAAAAAAAGTTGACTAGCATCCCAGAATTCCCTAATCATGATATGCCAATGCTAACCACTCACCTGACTTCTAACACCATCAATTAGTTTTGCCTGTCTTTGTATCACTAGTATATGTGAATGCATTCACATTGCATTCCACTCATTTGTGTCTGGCTACTTTTGTTCAACATTTTCTTATTGATATTTCTCCATTGTCAGTTATTATACATTGTTCATACACATTGCTGTATAATGTTGTTGTGAGAATATATCTTAATACTGCCAAAGAGTTTTAAAGTATGTACTAATTTTCTACCAGCCAGCAAAATAGGACAGTTTAAGTGACTACACATTCAACCCCAAACTTGGTATTATCCATCTTTTTTATTTTAGTGTTTCTGGTGAACAATCATTGATTTTTTTAAATTGACTAAATAAACCTCTAGCAAACTCATACCAAACAAAGGTCTTTATTTATGGACTAGAGTGTGATGGGGGTGGGAAGGGGCAATGCTTCATGAAGTGGAATTCTTCACCATCAACAACAAGTTCAAAGAAGAAATACAATTTGAATGACATAAGCAGAAATGCCTCAGCACAGACAAGTGTTTTTGTTTAAAATGCCGCCTTATTTTCAGAGAATGCACATGGGCTAGACATTTATGGAATCTGAAAACTGACATTTTTAATATGTTGAGGGGGGAAGTTGTGGGACAGAAGAAAACAGTAAGAACTTTATTAACTGTAGCACTAATTTTTGAGATTTTCGTAGAAAAACCATACAAGGCAGTGGTTGATCTGTATTTTTTATTACTGTTGCAGGGTCTCCATTTTGGTGCCTATTGGATATTGTGCCCATAAAGAATGAGAAAGGAGATGTGGTACTTTTTCTGGCGTCCTTCAAAGATATAACAGATACAAAAGTGAAGATTACTCCAGAAGATAAAAAAGAAGGTTTGTACTGTTTTCAGAAAACATTGACAGATGGGGTAACATTTTGAAATTGTTTATTCAAAAACTCTGACAGAAAAAAAAGTCCTTTTAAATAACAGCAACTCATGAATATTCATAACCTAAGCGATCAATATTTGGTACCTATTCCATAATCATAGAGATTCACAGGAATTAACATTCTCTTCTTTGTATTAAAAACTCAATTAACACGAACCAAAAGTTCATATCCCTACACAAATAGGAAGAGGATAGGAAAATAATTTATCAAAATAAAAAGATTTATACCAATTTGTTTTATTAGAGGGAAAATGAATTGATAGTGACAAGTAAAGTTAAAATTATGTGATTAAAAATACATCTCTCCATTTCATCTAAATTGCAGCAGCTCAATACTTGGATGTGCAAATTTCATTTTATGGACAAAATTAAGAACTCAAATTTAGTGGTTGTTAGGATGGAATGTTGCAAAGAAATGTGTATCTGTATTTTGTAGTATATGAGCATATAATAATTTGTTTTATTTGAAAACAAGCTTCTCAATGATCCTTGAAGGGTTCTAAGACTTTATGTTGCTTACCTTATATTTCCTGTCTATAGCTTACTAAGAAGCAACCTGCATTTTATGTCAACTGACAACGCATAATACTGAACAAATGCTGCTATTATTTTGTTTAATCAGGAGCAGAATTAGATAATTTGGTGACCAGAGAAAAACAGTTGCCACGTAGGGCTTTCCTATGTTTTAAGTTATTTATTAGAAATAGCTATTTGACAAGACATAACAATAGCTATGTCTTGTTAAGAATGGGCTCTTTTATTCCAGCTTTTTTGAAAAATGTGTGTGAGTGTTTTAAATATATTGTCTCTTGAAATGACAACACAAATGAAGAACAGTTATGGATTGCCCCTCCCCCCTTTCTGTTATTTGAAATGTTTGCAAATACATGACTTTTTCCTGTGTATTTGCATGACTAAACACTGTGGCATGTTTTACATACTCAAGGGAAGAGCTGTCTTACAATTAAAGTTACTTGGATATGAGAGCAAGTGTAATGGCCATCCAGTGAGAGAAAAGTGTGACCATCCCTGTGTATATTTTTGTTTTTACAATGGTATTTGAGAATACAAAAGGTCAGTATGTATTGTTTATATTCACACTTCTGACACCAAATGTGTGGGGTTTTTCCATACCCATTCTGCAACTCTCTGGACACCTACTGAATGTCCTATAATTTAATTTAGTTCTGACACCAAGTACCCAGTGTTAGTGTCAGACTCCTTAGGTTTAAGGGCTCCTTCCCACACTTCAGATGCTAATCACAGTACTGGGTGCCCAGGGAACACACAAACTTTTGTCCAACTTGGCTCAAAGTTGGGGATTTCCACATGAATAATTTGCTGGAACAGCTCACAGAACTCAAGGAAACACTTTAGTTATATTATTAAAAACTAGAGGCCCGGTGCATGAAAATTGTGCACTCAGGGGGTCCCTCAGCCCGGCCTGCACCCTCTCGCAGTCCGGGAGCCCTCGGGGGATGTCTGACTGATGGCTTAGGTCTGCTCCCTGTGGGCCTAAGCCGTCAGTCAGATATCCTTAGCGCTGCCAAGGAGGCGGAGAGGCTCCTGCCACTGCCGCTACGCTTGCCAGCCATGAGCCTGGCTCAGGGCTTCTGGCTGAGTAGCGCTCCCCCTGTGGGAGCACACTGACCACCAGGGGGCAGCTCCTGCATTGAGTGTCTGCCCCTGGTGGTCAGTGCATGTCAGAGCAACTGGTCATTCTGCCCTTCAGTCGATTTGCATATTAGCCTTTTATTATATAGGATGATACAAGTCAGGGACAGCCAAATGGAAGAGGTGCATAGGGCAAGATATGGGTCAGAGTGTTGAAGGGCTGCCATGAACATATTTTTTCTGTTGCTACCTTATTATAAATATCCCACAAAAGTATGTAGTATTTTTATAGAGGTAAAGCAACTACTGCAAGCCAGCATGATTATGAAATTACCATAAAAAAAATAGTGAGGTATATATTTCTTTTTTCTTACCTGCACTGAATAGAGGAAACTACCTTAAAATTCACAAATTGATGGCATGTCTAGCAGGAAAGGCAGCCTCACGCATGATATTTTTAGAACTTTAAAATAGTGTTTGAAAATCATCAAAATGCCACCGTATAACTGGAGCAGTGTTGTATCATAGAACTGGGAAACTCTGAACTGACTTGACCCAAGATTGCTCCTCATATCAGTGTTATCACTGACGTTCAGCTAAGTTGTAAAAATAAGATTTGTGTTAATTAAATCAATTCCCTGCCAAGGCTCATATGATGGTCTTCTTTTAAGAGATATAACTTGTACACTTCCATTTTTAAAAATACTTGAAATCATTAATATCTACATTGTTGAGTTTTTGTTTGAAATGAGAAAAAACATATTTTATAGAAAAGGCTAACAAGGTATGTACTCAGTTTCACATCTCAATTTTCCAATCCTTTGTCATAGCAGTTCATTCATCATGTTAATTTTATTTTTTATTTAAGCCATTTTAGTATAATAATGTGCCATGTTTTTCCAGACAGGACCCAGTGCAATTATTTTGTTTATTTCTTGCAGGGTGTCCCAGATTTGGCTTGAAATGAGAGTTGACACTGGGTTATTCATTATGTGGCAACATCATCAGTTATGCCAGAACTGGGGAATTCCAATTCCAATTTCTAAGAAGTGGGCACTTTACTAGTACATTTGTCTTGACAATTTAGGGGTTGCTGTATGAAGCTTTTCACGTTATCTTCAGTGGTCATACAAATCAGGATTAAAATGCAATGGGTGTCTTTTTTGAAATCTGACTTTTGGCAGGCAGCTGCAGATTACTATTAAGTACACTGACAAAAGGGTGTTTTTTTATTATTAAATATGCCTTTTCCTACTACTAAATAGCTCCAGAAGAAATAATAACAGCTGTACTAAATAATGACATATGAATTGCATTTACCTATAAGAATCTGAGCACCTAACATAAGCTTAAAGAATCAGGGCTTATTTTTCTCATATTTTGAAGTCTGGAGCTAAGCAGCCCATGGCTAGAACAGCAACACAATACTCACAGGCACTCACACTCTTGACCTTTCTGCTCTTCTCTTCTTAATATGCTATTTGCCATCCTCATACTTGTCACCTCGCGGTTGGAAGATGCCTGCTGTGCCTTTAGAACTTATTTCTGTTGTGTAGACAGGAAGAGTGAAGGACAAAGGGCAAGGACTCTTCCTTATGAGACTTTGCCTTTGAATGGAGGAAGGACTGTCCTTCCTCTGCATCCCCCTCCTGCCAGGGATTTCCACCAATGTGTCATTGACCTTGACTGTGTCACATGGTCATGGCCATCTCTAGCTGCAATAAAGGCTATGAAATCAAGGGTTTTGGTCTACTTTTCACATTTTTATACCCTTAAAGTAGGAATAGCCAAAGAGAAAGGGCTTAAAAGTGAGGTTAGATCAGAGTGTCTAGAATTTATTGATTATTTTCTATAAGCCAGATGGATAACCCAACGTCCTACAATGTAGAAGATTGAGATTTATGAGAGTAGGTGAAATGGCCAAAGCCTCAGTGCTGTGGAGAGGTAGAGACAGGCTTGAAACCCAGGACTCTCTGGTCTAAGAGCTCATACTTTTCACCATCCCAAGCAGCCTCCCATGACAACAAATGAGAGGAAATTGGAAATGAGGCTACGCTTGTCTCAGTTCCTTCCCCAAACTCCTACAGATGATTCCTGTTGAAAATGAATACTCCTACCCCAATTTGTTTTACCATTTTCATTTCTTATTTAAAGTTCTTAGAATTCAAAGTGGAGTCCAAGAGAAGACCTAGTGTATTGGCATCACCTGGGAGTTCATTAGAAATGCAGAATCTCAGGCCCCACATGAGATCTCTGAATTAGAATCTGCATTTTCACAAGATCCCCAGCTGATTCACAGGTACATCAAAGTTTGAGAAACCTGTGCCATATGCATTCTTTAGAAAGGCCTTCTCTGACCATATGGTCAGAAGTTACCCACTTCCAGTCACTCTATCACAGCTCCTACTTCATTGTCTTTGTAGCATTGATGGTTATCAGAGACAATCTTTTGCTGAAAGTTTATTTTGAAATTGTTCTCTACTCCATAAAAATGGAAGCTTCATCAGGAAATGGGCTTTTCCTCTCTTGTTTAGGATCATAAATCCAACATGTAAAGAGTGTCTGACAGTAAAAAATAAATATTTGATTGTTGGATGGATAAATAAATGAATGCATAAATGATGTCCAATTTAGGGAATTTGACTATTCGGAGATGGAACACAGTAACATTCTTGCTTTGTCTTAATTATCAAAGCTGCGTGCCTCTGGTGCACATTCTGATGAATATATTGTTTGGTTTTGTTCTGCTTGATTTAAGTCAAAGACAATTTGACATGTACTTACCAAAGTCAGTTCCCTCTCAAAATGTTGGTGTTGAATAGCCCTTTCACTTCAAGTAGAATCTCTGCTGTTGGTTAATTTTTTATTCTCTTTTGAGGATATAGGCTTCAGTTTCAAGGAGATCTATACCAACTCTTATCAAATCCTCCTATATAATAAAAGGGTAATATGCAAATCGACTGAACAATGGAACAACTGGTCGCTATGATGCGCACTGACTACCAGGGAACAGACACTCAACACAGGAGCTGCCCTGTCATGGTCAGTGCGCTCCCACAGGGGGAACACTGCTCAGCCAGAAGCCGGGCTCATGGCTGGCGAGTGCAGCGGTGGTGGCAGGAGCCTCTCCTGCCTCTGCAGCAGCGCCAAGTATGTCCAAGGGACACCCTAAGCTGTCAGTCGGACATCCCCCGAGGGCTCCCAGACTGCAAGAGGGTGCAGGCTGGGCTGGGACCCCCCCACACACACACAAGTGCATGAATCTCATGCACCCGGCCTCTAGTATGTGATAAAATTTAAAATGAAGAGCTGAGATGCTTAAAGTGACTGAAGAAATTTAATCACATCTGTATTTTATTGTATTACCTATATTTAAAAATCCAAAGGTTGTGTTTTTTTAAACATATTCACCAATTTCATTGTTTCCTAGAATCTTTTTAAGGCAAATAGTATAAGCTGGGGTTCATAAGCTCAATTGCCTTTAGAGACTGTGGGGCAATATGATGAGTGAAATGCAGTGATATTCCATGGTGAGGACTTGAGGCATAATACACATGGACTATTTCAAGTCAGTCCATTTTAAAGAAAAAGTTTCCGTATTCTGTAATCAATCAAAATATACCTATGGACTAAATTTCTTCTATTCATCCGTAGCTTATGAATACTGGACAAAACTTTATTGAAGTAATTATTAGTCTACTTTTTATTTTAAAGGTTTCTAGTTTTATTAGTTTGAGAATGGAGACACGATTTTAACACTTTTTGGTGAATTTAACATTTAAAAACTTTTTATAATTGAATGATCAGTTACTTAAAGCACCAGATAAATATGTATTCAGAAGATAATAACTTCAGGCTGAGAGTTTTAAAAGCCATATAAATTGACTCCCTAGTTGGACATACATTCTTTTTTTTTTAAATATATTTTATCGATTTTTTACAGAGAGGAAGGGAGAAGGATAGAGAGTTAGAAACATCGATGAGAGAGAAACACCGATCAGCTGCCTCCTGCACACTCCCCACTGGGGATGTGCCCGCAAACGAGGTACATGCCCTTGACCGGAATCGAACCTGGGACCCTTCGTGCCGCAGGCCGACGCTCTATCCACTGAGCCAAACCGGTTAGGGCTGGACATACATTCTTAGTGAAATTCTCTATATCCATCAGAATTCACCTAGACATCAGTATGAGGGAATGTTCTCCCTTCAGGGATTGTCACTGTCATGCTATTGTCATGAATGATGGTAGCAATCCCGGGACAGGCTGGAAACCATGGAGAGAAGGATCTGTAAGCATCTGGGTCTCGGCTTCAGCATCTTGTAGAGAGGCATGCTTGGGACTGGCAGGACATCATGTGTTTGTGCTTCAGTGAATGGTAGAGGGGTGGTGGTTCCCCTTTTTGCTTTTCTTTTTTAATGGGTTCATGTGGAATGGATCTGCCAGTGTGAGGAAAATAGACTATTGGGTGCCAAGAGCACAAGTCCCAGCTATTTCGAGAACTGCTAGTTACTAAGTGGTTTCTTGAGGTAGAATCTACTAATATTTCTGTCAAAGATGCTGTGAAGATTGCTGAAAGGGTAACAAGGGATTTAGAATATGACATAAACTTGCTTGATAAAGCAGCGGCAGGGTCGGGGAGGATCAACTCCAATTTTGAAAGAAGTTCTGTGGGTAAGACGCTATCAAAAAGCACCACGTGCTACAGAAAAATTGTAAAAGGAAGAATCAGTTGATGTGGCAAACTTCATTGTTGACTTATTTTAAGAAATTGCCACTTCAGCAATCACCACCCTGATCAGTCAGCAGCTATCAACACCCTTCACCAGCAAGACCCTTCACCAGCAGAAAGGTTAGGAGACGCTAAATGCTCAGATAATGCTTAGCATTTCTAGCAGTAAAATATTTTTAATTTTTTAGACACAGTGCTATTGCACACTTAGACTATAATAAGTGTAACTTTCATACTGGGAAACCGAAAAATTCAAGTGAATCTCGTTATTGCTATATTCGCTTTATTTCATTGGTCACTAAGTAAAGCTGCAATATCTCCAAGGTTTGCCCGTAGACACAAAAATTCTAAACCAAAAAAGTGTTTATCAATTTAACCCTCTCAACAACCCTGTGGTATAGGCAACACTATCATCAATGTTTTCAAAAGTTAGGTAACATGCCCATGGTTACAAAGTTAGTGAGTGGCAGTCAGGACTCGAACCCAAGCCTTGTTTAGCTTCAGTTTGATCTCCTATAATCACAGTATAAAGGAATATATCTATAATATCATGTTGTGATGAAAATATAAATTGTGCAAATTTGTACCCATTATTAAAATGTTACCTGGTCATTGATAAAAATTATGGGGGGAAAATAGGAAAGTATAGAAAATGAATAAGGAAATTAAGCATTTCTAGGATCATTTGGGGAAAAAATATCTTTCACACATCCATTAATCTATTTCCATCCATTCCTTTTTCTATGTCAATTTCAGTTTTTTAACCATGGATTTATCCTATATTAAACCTCACTTCTAGGAATTCTTATATAAAACTTCATTTCTTTTTGTTGAAATTAAAGACCATTTTATTATACTTGCATCCTTTAAGAAAGAAGAAAACTAACATTGAATAGCCTACTATCAATAAAATACTTTGACCCACCAATCATCCCATTAACTTTTCTTAGAAAAAGCACTTTAAAAGTTGAAAATGAGTAAGTATTGCTGTACTGTATATGCTCTAGGGCCATTAGAAAACCATCTAGTTTTTCTCTTCTGAATAAACTGCATGTTCTTCTGCTTACTGCTTAGGTTCTCCTTATCCTCAGCCCTTTAATCATATTTGCCATTTTCCTTTAAGCCCTCTCAAAGTCCATCTACTCTTTTGAGGCTAGACTGGTTCATACTAATGCGTATTATATCTCATCACTACTGAGTATAATGAAAGGATAGCTTTTAAATACGTGCATTTTATGTATTTTACCCCCATCAGGATGGCTGTTAAAAATAATTATGACACTCATTCAAGTTATAAGCCTATCATAATCCTTGAGATAATAGACATTATCCATACTTAGTCATTTATATCAATCTTGTAATTGCAAACCTGTAAGAACTCCTTTCATACTGATAGTTTCCCATCACTTACTTCCTTAAAGATATATCAAATTTCAAGATATATAATCCCTTTCTTACTCATTCTTCTGTCCTGGAATAATGCAATCAGAAGCTTTCATGATGAATATTTCTATTTATACAGTATGGCCTGCAAATAAAAATGTCAGAAGTTCTCAATGCAGGGTGAAGTCTCCATCAAGACACTGAAAAATTAAATGCATATATTTCTAAAATAACACTAAAACGACAGTAAAGCCCAGCCAATATGGCTCAGTGGTTGAGTGTCAACCCATGAATCAGGCGGTCACGGTTCGAATCCCAGTCAGGGCACATGCCTGAGTTGCGGGTTGCAGGCTCCATCCCCAGTAGAGAATATGCAGAAGGCAGCCAATTGATGATTCTCTCAACCACTTCTCTCTCTCTCTCTCCCTCCCTCCTTCCCTCCCTCCCTCTTCTCTCCCTTCCTTTCTGAAATCAATAAAAATATATTTAAAAGAAAAACTTTAGTGGAAAAAGTTTTTGGAGGTTTAATTGTGTTCCATAAAGTCAGAAAGCACAAATTCATAGGTGTACTGTTCCTTTATTGCACTCACCTGCTCAGAAAAGAGTCACCAAACATCTAGGGACACCGATGAAAAAGAAAAATTCTTGCCTTTGCATAAGCCACTAATGGGGAGTGACACAAATAACTAAAATGCATTATTCTGTATAGTAAAGCAGAGCTGTAGAAAAGTGTTTTGAGCAAGTGATATGATTATTTCTGAGTAGGAATAGAAGAGAGTGGGAGAAGTGAGGGGAAGGCTCCTCAAAGGATTTGACAGTTTTAGAAGGAAAATATTTGGATAGGATGGTATAACATAAACCAAAAATCAGATTCTTATAACAAGCAGCTGAGACCACTGAGCATCATAGTTGATTCGGACACTATAGAAATCTGGCATCAAAGTCACTCTAGATAGAGATGGAATATGGTAATTTGCTTTGACGTGGGGCTCAATTTGCTAGTGGGTTAAGTGTCTCCCTTCACCAACTGTTTCTGTGTTCTTGGGGGACCTTTATTGCTTTAAGTAGCTTTCTTGATCTATATTTAAGATCCTCCTGGGAGGAAGAATGAGAACTCTGTACCCAAGATATATTGAAATATGTATAAGACAGGTCTATATCTTTGATTTCTAGCTCCTAGCACAGTGCCTGCCATATGGAAAGCATGTCTTTAAAAATCACACACACACACATTTTGGAATGCATGGATATTTATGAACAATGAGCATACTGATTATCAAAGCATAACAGGATGAATTTTCTTTGTATTTATTTCTTACCTAAGTAAAATTCCAGTGTTTCTCTACATAAATGACTATTCTAAAACTACTTAATCGTATCACTGATTTGTTAGAAGATTTTGACTGCTTGTTAAAGAATAAAGCTTTCTTTAACATAAAGCAACTTACCAGAATACTGATCCATCCTGGTGCAGATTTCTTTCCTTCTAGAAAATGTTGCCAAATCCTATCCACGGATGGACATAAAATATCATGAAATGTGAATATAAAGAATGCGATTTTATATTTGTGTTATTTATAGGTTTTCATAACTTAGGAATCATAACATCATTGCTTTTATGAAGTCTCTAAGGAGAGACCATGAAAAAGGGGTTATCAGGTGAAGGGTAAGAAGCTTTTGAAATGAGAGCAATAATCCTTAGATCAACGCAAACATATTGGTAAAATAGCCTGCTGTTCTTGAGTTCAAAGGGGTCAGTTGTTAGAATCTGTTTCTTAATAGAGTAATTTTATGAATATGTCATAAAAACCACGCGGGGATGCCTTCAGATAAAATTGTTTCTAATAAATGGCTTAAATAAAACAGGAAATGTATCATTGTTTCACAGTAAAGGACCTATAATCCCAAACTGAGAAAAATAGACTTTTTTAAAACTACCTTTTAGAAGGAACCCAGACTTACCCATACCCAGAATTTTTGAAAAAAAATTCTAGCACTTGAGACCTTGTTATAATTTTCCTCTTCACTCCAGTCAAATTGGTTGGTCTACTGTGACTTTTGCTCTTTTGCATCATCACACTTGGGCATGGGCTGTTTCCACTCAGAATGCCATCTTCTTCCCCACTCTATACCGCAATTACCCACTTCTCACTGTTAGTGCAGATCACAATTTACCCCACCACTAATCCCTTTATAAGTGTTCTCTCCTGCCTTTGATGTTTTGTAATACTTATCATCTTTGCCTCTATTAGATATGAGAGGCAAATCTATGGCACAGATACATCTACAGCATAAAAAAGAATCTAATTACTTTATCTCTATACCCTCTATTTTTCCTTCTTATTTCTTTTCTCTTTTCAGAACACAAGGAAAACAGGGCTATGTGACTGGTTTGCTATCGAAGATTTCATATTATGAAATAGTGTACTGTAATGGACTTAGAAATGGGAACCTTGGCAAGTTATATAAACTTGAGTAGGCCTTTAATACTCTCTCAGGCTTGGCTTAAATTTTTTCATACATACTCTGAATTTATTAGATTATGTCACTTCTCCTTGGCATTGACCTTATTAAAATAATGGAAACTGTGACTACATGACATGTTTTTGCACAATTAGTCACATCACAAAAATCTTCCTGATGTCACCAATAGCTAATCAGAGCTTCTAGTCATGTGATATTAGTAAATACTAGAGGCCCAATGCACGAAATTCGGGGCTCGGCAAGGGGCTCGGCCCCCACTGCCACAGCTTCGTCCAGAAGGTCTTAAGGGAGGACATCTGTTCTAATTAGCATATTATGCTTTTATTATTATATTCTAAAGTCTAGATGGAATATATAATATAAATATTGCACTTATGAGTATTAGGATAATCAAAATTATTTCTCCTAGGTTTTAAGCAATATTAAAAGTATCTCAAGGAGTTTGCTCCTTTACTGCTTTTGTGGGCCATAAAATTGAAACTATGGAATAACTGAATAAGATGTTACACAAGGTCCCTTTCTGCCCTCCCCCCCTCCTATGAAAAGATACAAGGCCATTGTCTGGAATAATCCTTGTTTAATATCTTGTATAGTCAAGATGGGACCTTTTTTCTCTTGTTCTGGATGCCTATGTTTTTGGAACTAGATGAGTTCTAGTGTCCAGGTTTTCCTAAAGGTACTTTTTCTCCAAAACTGCCCTTGGCTACTTGGCTTCATGAGGACATGCTGGCCTGTGGGCTGTTCTAGAAGTCCAGGAATATGAGTTGCCTTCGATGGAGAACATGTAGGTAGTTAAAGCCTTTAACTATAGGTCATACTACGTGGTGGGTGAGTTCTCCTGTTAAAACATGCCATCAAAAGGGGTTTGGGATTTATAGTTGTCTGAGGACAGCTTTTCTCTCTTTTACATTTTATCT